>NC_044251.1:17127127-17430877 GCF_003957555.1 Calypte anna
GACAGTTTAGTTCCTATGGTTAAGCTAATATTCCGTAGGATGGCCCTTCCTCTTTCTGTCTTTCTCTTTCATTTATATTTGAAAACAACATTTTATTTTTTTTAAATTAGAAATAAATAGAAGAAATAGTAACAAAAATAATCACAATGTGCACTTTAGTGACTGTGTGGAAACTGACATTTTCTTTCAATAAAAAAGCAAAACCCTGGTCACAATTGATTAACATAAAGAATCCCTGCTATACTGAAGCAAACCTTGAAAATGTTGTATGCAAGCAAAACCTCATTAATCTGTCATATACACACTTCAATAAACTTTACAAACTCTAATATTTTAAGAATGCCCCATTAAACTGTCATGTACTTTTTCTGCATTTCCTTTGCTATTATTACTTGATTACTGAGATATTTGTATGCTAATTGAAGCTTTTTTTTTTCTTCTTCTAATCAGCCTTCTCCCCTCAGTCATTGAGGACAGCATCTGAGATGTGCAAGAGAAGCAAAGGTTTATCTTGGCTTCTCTGAGGAAACTATTCTTATCTGTGAGTTTTCAGAAGAAAATTTGCACAGCTTCTAAACAACATATGCAATGTGCCATTTCCAGAGAAGCAGACATTTTACCCACAGGAAGCATTTCTTTTCCCAGTAGATGCACTAATCTTAACTTCATGATATGTGTGTATTGCCACCAGGGTCAGATGCCATGACTGTAGAATGCCCCATGCCCTGTCTTTCCCTCTTTTGTTCTTTTCTTTGTACTCAACAGCTTCTTTTCAAATTAAATTTTTGGCATCTTAAACTGATCTTTAGACCAGCTCCATGGGACAGTGTATTATCCAGTTCCTGATAACTGAATGTTTTACCACTCCGGTTACCATCTTCCCAGCTTAGGTAAGCAGCAATGCAACCATCTTGCTCCTCTTATGAGTCCTACAAAAAATAAGGTATGCAAGAAGACTTAAAGACAATTATAATACCAACAGCCTTTACTCATTTTGAAAAAACTTCTTGCCAACAGTGGCCCCTGTCAGGCTACAGGCTTCATGAGCTTCCTCATGGGAGCTGTGGAAGGAGTCAAGATTCAAATCCATTTGAAGCAAGACAAATAAGCTTTGAAATCAGGTACTTAATTGGACCAATTTTAACACAATAATGATAGAGTTTTGTATGATATTACCTTGAAGATGTTCTTGTCCAAGATGACTGTTAGCATTGTTTGGAAAGACAATGAGGATAAACGGTGTCAGAACACCTAACAAACCCACTCCCCAGTTCCTTATTTGGGGAAGTCTTATCCCATACATTTACTTTTGACCAAAATGTCATCCAATGGCTATTGGAGTAAATTTAGCTTGTCTTTTCACACAGTGCCCAGTCTCATTTATGATCTAGGTATAACTAGCTTTGTGTGATTCTTCTCCACATGTAATTTATGAAGTCAACTAAAGCTCTTCTTTCAGTGTCTCAGCTCTTCCTCATTCTGAAGATTTCTTCTTCTCAGGTTAATATGTGGATGGCAGACAGAAGGATTATGGCTGTGATTCCCTGTTATCTCTGAGATCTGGTCTTACAACTAGAAGGCTTGTGTTGGCTAAGATGGGCAAATGTGTGGGAGTTCTTTCACAATAACTGGCAAGAGCAGGATTGGTCCCACTTAAGAAGTTGTCCTGTATCAGTCACAGTGACCTTCCTATCTTAGTACAGTCAGGATAAGGAAAAAACCCACAAAGATTGACAGGGCTTAACTTTGCTTCACATGATGGCTGCAGTAATTACAAGTATGTCTCATTCTTTTGAAATAAACTTGGGCAGGGAATCAGCAAGATTTTTTTCCCCCTAAAAATCCTCATTACTGATATGTAACATTTCAGTATTTACCTATCCATAATTCTCTTCTCATAGATTTCTGACCATAAAAAGACCTTTGCTTTTTCTAAGTCTTTTGTCATACTCACATGCATACTCCTAATTTGTCCAGTTTTGATTGCATCTTCCACCAAAAGGAAGCCTTCATTTCCCTACCATTAATCTGCTTGTTATCTCCTTCCTTACTTGTATTATCTTTTTTTGGTGTCCAGCCTATACACAGATAAAGTCAGTCAATATCTGATGTGGCTGTAGGGATTCTCTAACACAGCCCAGGATACCAGTAACCTTCTTTGCTGCAAGGGCACATTGCTGGCTCATGTTCAGCTTAGTGTCCACCAGGACCCCTAGGTGCTTTTCTGCCAAGCTGCTTTAAAGCTGGGTGACTCCCAGTATAATATTGGTGTTATATATACCTCCTCAGGTGCAGAACTTTGCACTTCTTGTTGAACTTAATGAAGTTCCTGCCAGCCCATTTCTCCAGCCTGTCAAGGTCCTTTTGGATGGCTGCACGACCCTCAGACACTCGTTCTAGTTGTGGACAGTGTCATCAGTCTGTTTCATCAGTACAGTTGCTGAGGGTATAGTCTGCTCCTTTATCCACAATGAAGATGTTAAACATCTTGTGTTCCTTGCCTCTTGTACTGGCTACATTATTTCCCTTTATCTCTAATTATTTTTTCAGTTGAATCAAGTTCAAACTTTCTATCTGTCTTTGAGGATCATCTCAGTTCTTCATCTCTGTGTCTATCTGCTCTCATTACCATGCTGCCTTCCCTCTTGCTGTTAGCACAACCTCAGAATGCTTCCTCGTTTCCTCACAGAAACACCTCTTACACAAAGAATTCAATTCGAGGAGTAAGTGCCAAAAGGAGCTGGCACACAGCTGGGATACAGTGATTTACTGACATCTTGGAAAATTGTTGCTGTCGTGGGTAATAGGCTGGTGTTGTTTATAACAGTCAAACATGCCTTATAGGGTTTCCATAATAACTGGAAAAAGCATGATTAACCTTACCAGAGAAACTACACTGCAGTGAACAAAGTCTTCTGTCTCAGGGCTGGCTCGTGCTAGAGGTGACCACCATAGACAGCAGGCTTCTTCAAGCAATCTGAAAAACTCGCCTCTTGAAATTTACCCTCAGGCAAATTGGTACCAACAGATATTAAATATGTTTGTCTGTAACACATTACAGCTATTTAGGCCTTCCAAAAACTGCATGAGTTAACATGCAAAATTTTGGGGTACCAATCCTTTTACTGTATTTTTCTTCTTTTCCATGCCCTTTGGACCCATAGTTGGGTACAGCTGAGATGTAGGCACTTGTAGTGAAATGAGGCAACCAGGTGCTACTAATTATCAGGTAGTGGGCATGAGCTTGTGCTAAGTCCACCTGTGCCTGATTAGGGCGGGCCCCAACTGCACATGAGCAGGATTAGGGGGCCAATAAAAGGTGAGGCCTGAGACACAGGCTCAGCTCACTCCAGACCAAGCCAGCAGAGAGGTCGGTTGCTTCCGGGGCCGTCGCACTGAGCCAGGATAACAAATCCTGAGGCAACAGACTCGGGGTACTTTTTGTGCACCTCTGCTGGAATACCTGTTGGACCTTGGAGCACCGTGCCCTAAGAGAGGTTTGTCTTGCTACAGGCACTGATGATTCCATCCTGTTATCCCAGAGTTGTGTGTGCATGATGGTAGAAACAATAATGACTGGAGGTTGTGCTTCAGCAAGAACAGTGAGATGATGAGGTTCCATGTTTTGGGGCAGGAGAGAGTGTCAGAAGTGAGACAGCCTCTGCTGAGGTAGCACTAATGTCATTTAGTTCAACGTAAGTTAACATGAGTCAACCAGGGCTTCCTGCAGGGTTGAATTCTGTTCTTGGGGTTTGTTTTTTTGTCTTTGGAGGAGAGGAGGGGGGAGGAGTAAAAACTACCTGCAGCTGCTAGTTTTTCTGGGGAGAGTTTTGAAAGTACAGAGGGAAGGCAGGCATGAAAATAAACCTATCAGTGCTGCTAAATTCTGATGGATCCCATTGTAATGAATTTAGCAGAGAACTGAGCCATCCCTTGACTTGTATCTTTTTGATTTGGGATTCTGCTTCCTAAGGGATGCCACTTCACATAGTCTTTATTTCTGCATGTCAAAGAAATTATGATTAAAATTCTGAATGCTCACAAATACAAAATTTTTCACCAAATAAATGTTTGAATGTATTGGGGAGGGGTGAGTGTACAGGATGTTATTTATTTGGTTGGTATTTTATACAGAAGCTTTTTGCCTAAAAAAAAAAAACCAACTTCAAAGACAGCCAGGGACAAAATGTGACTGAGCACAGAGAAGGTTTTTTTCTGCAGCAGTATTAACAAAAGTGTGGATAAAGTGGGGTTGAGAGAGGTTTGGGGTTTTTTTGTAAATCAAGGTTTTATGTCATAGTCTCATGGTAGGGTGAGTGGGGCAGACCTGGTTGGCAGGGCAAAGAAATAGAGAGTACAGGATTCAGGAGTTGGCAGAATCTTGACAATGGTATATTTGTGTTGCAGCAGCACAAGTTTAGCATGCAAAACAACAATGATGTCATAAAAGCAGACTATGAGAGAATGTGTTTTCATTTTTATGAGAAACTAAGCATATCTGCAAGTTTCACAGAACACTGAAAATGAGAGGAGTGTAGATGAAGGCACACGATGCTGAAGGCAGCAAGGAGTGAAAATGCTAAAGAAGGAACTGGTAGCAAAGTAAAGGGATATTGAAAATGTGAAAGAGAAATTGTATTTGAGCAGTGTTGATTGAGATCCACTTTGAGTTGTTTTAAGGCTATGAAATGCTTTAAGGATAAGAAACATGACCTGGAAATATCCTTTCTTTAGTAAACAGTGTTTGTTTACAAGGCACTTTTTGTTGGCTGTTGTAGCACCAGTTAAGACAGTGACTTCTAGACTCAAACTAGATAGCTCCAACAAAGAATATCTGGAATGATTAGTAAAAACTGGTTGTTCTATGCTCATCAGAAAAAGGACACCTCAATTTAGAGAACTACCTCTTTGTCCCATTTGCTTACATCTAGATTATGCTGTGCTACCAACCACTCAAAATTGTTGTTCATATTTATATATATGTATAGTTTAATATAAATACAAAAGTTTCAAGACTGGACTTTGATCAGAAGTCTTTTGGAAGCCTGCAGAGGCACATTCCCTCTTTGAGCTAGTCAGAGCAGTGGATGTGATTTAGACCTGCAGATCAGATACCTCCCTGTTCTTGAGCTAGCTGGCTGCCTGGAAGATCTTAAACATCACAATACGTTGATTCTTTGATAAGCAGCCTATCTTTTGGTCCTCTTACAGTAACTCCTGTGCTGTTCTGCAAGGAATTCCTCTGAAGGATGCATTTAATTTTGTATCTGTTGTTTGAAAGGTGGCTTCATTTCTGTTCTAGAATGCATCAAAGCAGAGTGCTTCCAGGTGGCATCCAAACATGGCTTAATGCTGAGTGCAGAGAGTGGCTTGAGTGCTCTCACAAGACTTGAAAGTTTCTCATCTGCCCAGACGTGTATTAGTGTGCCTACTTCCAGTTTTACCACAATGAAATATTTTCCAGCTGGTGTTCAAAAATGTTTGTTTCACCCTTTATAGAGCACATTTGGTCTGTCAAACAAATGTTTGATTTTCCTCTTGTTACTTATGTTGGGATGTAAGTTCAGCAAATGGATGGAGAAAAGAATGTGCCACACTGCAAAAATATGATTTTTTTCACCTGCTTTTTCTTGTCTCTATCTTTGTAACAGAGACCCCTAGCAGCAAAAACTGTAGTATAGGGAAGCTATGTGCTACGTTGTTTCTTTGTGTGGTTATTTTTTTTGTTTTTTAAAAAAGAAGGAACCTGCCCATAAATGTTTCAGTAAACTGGAAGCTTGGAAATGTAGATTTAAAATCAGTTAATGTTCTACTTTTTAAGCTTGCTACTTATTGTGTGTGAATAATATAAAACACTAATAATGGAATATGTTATGTGAAACCTGTCCCTTTTAATTGCAAGTGAATTTATAATCACAGTGTCTATATTCGACTGTGTAAAACAGTGGATAGATTTGTATAGATTCTTAGTCAAAATTCTTTTTACTCAGAAGGAAAGAAACAAGCAAACAACAGAAACCACTTCTGTAAATATTTCAAGCAGATCTATCCAGGATAAAATACTCTTGCTGCTATTCTTTTCCTGGTACTGAAAACTGAATAGGTATGCTAATTGGAGATTATTTTTCAAAGTTATAGTTGAGACATTTTGCTGAGATGCTGAGGATAAATTTGATTACTGCAGCCTTTATTCCATGACTATTTATAAACAAAGTGCTTTCCTAGAGATGTAGTGGGGCAACTCTCATTGCTAATTTCAGAACTGTAAACAGTGTTAGATTTTAGATTTCTATCAAGGAAATCAGGATGAACTCATGAAAGAATTTCTCCAGTAAATACATAAAGTGTGCAGGAGTTGCCAAATCACAGATCTGACTGTAACCTCTGAAACAAAACAAAACTCTTTTCCTGAGTAACTCCTAAGACTTTTGTGAAGTTGAAAGATTGTTTAGGGTAAGCCATAAGACTTAAAGTTGAGCATCTTATCTCCCAGCTACATTATATTTTTACAGATTTCAAGTCCAAGTTATGCAGGAGTTTTGGAGAAAGTGAGACATTTTTAATTTCATTTTAATTTGAACAACAAGTGCAAAGGCAATTTTATGGTTCTTTTCCATATGTATTCTACAGTGTACCAGAACAAGACTTGTTTTTTACAGTTTGGGGGATGCTATATAATAAATAGGTACATTGCCAGGCTTGGTGAGAGCTAATTTTCATTAGCTTTCAGTTATTACACAAGTTGTAAGTTGGTATCATTGACAAAATGCCAATAATGCAGTCATATATCAGACATCCTTTGTTTAGAGAAATGTCGATCAGAACCCACTCTGGAAATTACAAAGTGGATGAGAGAGGTTGCTTTTGGATATAATTTGATAAGAATATAACATAGTAATAAGTATTGATTACCTAATCTAATTTGTATTCATTAAAACCTTTAAAAAGTATTTCATTAAAGGGTCATATTGTTCTTTTGTGTAGAAATCCTTGACTGGGGGCAAGAACCTTCCTAAAGCATCCTGAAGACTTTTGGGGTGGGTTTTTTTTTCGTTTTTTTTGGTTTTTGTTTCTTTGCAGTTTTGTTTGCAACCAAGAGAATTCAAATAATTCTGAACCTTCCTCCCCCTCCTTTTTCTTTTTGTTTTTCTTTTTTTTTTTCTTTTTCCATCTTATCCACCCAAACCTCACTTCTTGTTGACAAAGATTTGTAGCATTCATTCTCTTCCTTAGATGACTGATATGTTCTCAAATTCCCTGGCAGCAAAACCTGTAGAAGGCCAGGCTGGCAGCTTGATTCTGGCTATATAGTATTACCAGTTCAATCAGCATTTCTTATTTCACTAAGCTATTTAAGTAAAGAGGAAGATCTGTGTGTACTGAATAGATCCGCAGGAAATGCCCAAGGATGTGACCATTAACTGAGATAGGCTTAATTGGTTTCTAGAAAATATAGTGCTGGCAATTTGTCTTCACAGTTTAGTCCCTTTAACTTCAGGCAAATACAAATATTAGAAAGGAAATATATCTAGAATTTTCCCTGTTCCACAATGATGTGCTGCCTTTTTTTTTTTCTTTTTTCCCCCCACCTCTTTCAGTGGACTTGGGTTACAAAAACAGTCAGATCTCTTAATTTATTAAATCTTAACTAATTTCCTAATTGGCTTAATAATGCATTGACTAGATAAGAGCAGCTGTGTAATTATGGTTAAATAGGAAAAAAAAATTGGGGATTCAGTTGCATTTTCTTTGATGTTTGATACTGTGACCTTTAGGGGCCCAGTCATTTTAAGAGGCCACCATTTTGCTTCTCAGTTGGCAAACCCTTCCTATAGGCCAAAGTGTTTTGGGCCACTAATTCCAGATGGGGCTCCTGCCACACTAGACTCCAGTGTGGTTGCAAAACTGGCCCTAATCATCATCATCTTCAAATGCTGTCTGCATTCAGTAACTTCTCCCATGTTTCATTCACTCATGTTTTGAAACTATGAACAATAAAACCAGCATGTCATTTATTTCAGGGTTTTTTTGGGGGGTTGATGTGGGGTTGGGTTTTTTTGTCGATGTGAGACAGCTATTTAATCTAAATCTTTGGTCAACTTAAAACATTTAGATTTCCCTTTGTTAGTGATTATTTAACCCATAGTCAGTATGCTTCAGATATTTAGCACTTGCTTGATGTCTTACCATGTAAAGTAGCTTTTTATTTATATTTGTAAATCAAGTATTTGTACCTCTGTGAAAGTGAAATTTATCCTGCATGCTGATGGCTTTCCAAAGGCCCACATATATTTAAAATCCTACTTAAGTCTCAAATAAACCATATATATGTTTTTTCTAAGGTACAGGCAGGAGTGTTGTACCTTGTGTATTAGGCCTCCGAACATGGTGATTTTAACTTAGGCAGATGTGGGCTTGATGCTATCCTCACTGAAGCCAGAGGCTGAAATTTTTATTACCTTCTGTAGTTCAGATGTAATCCCTAAATGACTTGTTCCAGACACAATAATCAGAAATGTTTCTGTACTCAACTTGCAAGGCACTGTTGATGCTGGTGTCACATGCATGGCTTCAGTGCCAGTCACTGAGCTTGCATCTAAGCTAGGATTCAGAAGTGCTACCTCAGAGGTACCTGTGTTACACTGACATCCAGGAAACTCAGTGCTGTCCAGAGGAAGGAGGTAAATGAATGAAGAGCAAGACAAGTAGCTTCTATTTTGTTTTATATGCCAGTCTGAGCAAAATAAATATTTCTCACAATTAATTCTTGTAGCTAATCAGCTAGATCAGAACCCATCAGAAGTGGCTGGGTGGAAAGAGTCTGCAAGTAGGCTTACTTCTTTTTAAATTGAGTCTGGTTTGGCTTCCAGGCTAATCATTCATGCTGATAGGAGAGCAAAGTAACTTGCCAGAGTGGAGAGCAAAACAGAGATCCAAATGTTAATCCTCTGCAGTGATATCTAAAGCTTAGCTTCCAGGTGAATAGCATCTGTGTTTTTATCCAGGTAAGGGAGTGCTGGAGGTGCAGTCCCCTTTCTCAGATTCATTAATCTGAAACTTAAGGGGTGAGGAGGAGCGTGGTCACAGGCTGCCACACTCTTCTTAGAAGCATCCAGTGAGATGCATATTTGATAAGAACTAAACTACATCGTTTCTGTGAAATGTCTTGAGTTTTTCTGAGCCCTTGATTTGTTATCTTTCTTACTCTGTTTTCCAGTAGCAGGTCATGGGGCATAATTGGCTATTGCTTCCCTTGTGAGCTTCACAGGCAGTTATGCTGACAGCTCTGGAGTTGCCTCTGGGTCTGTCATATAGTAAAGCTCCTGATGGGCTTTCTGTGTTGCTTACCAAGCTAACATGGATTGAACCATGCCTCCTCCTGAACTGAATTCTCTTATTTAAGTGAAACACATCAAGATCTTGAGACTTCTGTACTTCTGCAACATCAGTGGATACAAGAGCAAAGATACTGCTAGGCTTAGTGCAATTGGTTTACATCCAGCAGTTTGTAACAATAGAGACTTAACAGAAAGAAGTGGCTGGAAATATTAGTGAGCAGACAAATGGAAAGCTTAACTCTTGAAATTTTTTGCATTATTCATAAGAATAGTGAAACACTAGAGTCAAAGCTCTCTTAGAAGCAAGATCGTAAAATGCTGGTTATTTGAGAAGAAGGGAAAGAAAAAATATGGTAAAAGAAATGAGTGTTCTTGGATTTCTTTATGCAGAAAGAGCATTTGGTTAAATGGAAGGAAAAAAAATTAAGTGGTTTGCAAATGCAACTGGTTTCTGGCACTAGAAAATTCTGAGGATAATTTTGTGATGTGCAGGAGTTATAGGAGTCTTGAAAATCAGAGCTCTAAAATAGCTATTAACATGTTTACGGACCTGTGATGGTAAAATTTGTTTTTTTTTACTTTAAAACAATTTCCATCTGTATCAAATCTGCAACAAAGCCATTGAATCACAAAACGTAGCCTCTGAGTATTTTTTTAAGGTGAAGGTAAATTTAAAAATTGCAGTGACAAATCAATATAAAAATGTATCTAATAATACAAGTACAAATAGAATGTTGTTCTTGACTGGTTTGCTTATATTGAAAATATATTATTTTATGTGAAGTATGTGTAATAGAGCATTAGATTTGAAAACTGTGTTGAATATTATTTCTGACAGCCTTTTTTTTAGGGTCACTAAAATTCCAATAATTCAGCACAGAATTGAAGTCGATTCCGCAGAAAAATTTAATATAGTCTGCTTGCCTGCCAGCTTCAACATAGTTCCTGAGTACTGAAATGGTTTGACACATTGAAATTTAAAGTGCATTTGTCATATCTATTGGTGGAGTATTTTATGTGATCACATATAACAAAACTCAAGTCAGAGTAAAACTTAATTTCTACCTCCTTGAAAAAAAAAAAAAATCATTAGGAATAGAAACTATTGTTAGTAATAAAAAAGGTCTTACCTGGCAACCTGGAAATGTCATATTAGCCATCAACTGTTTTATCTTGTTTGCTTCAGTAGTTTTATATAATGCAGATGATATGTTGTGGTGATGTACAAGTGGTCTAAAAATGTTTGTTTTTAAAGCTTCTGTATCTTCTCTGTCCTTGCACAAGCAATTCTTCATTTTACTTGCAAATAAGTTATATCCTGAAGAGAGATGGAATTGTGATGATTGCTGCAACATGTTTAAAAAAATTAATATTTTTGATTTAACTTCTATAGACTTTGGGTCAGGCTTGTGATTCACATGGAGCTGAGGCAAGAAGGTTAGTTCAATGAACAACTCTGATAGTAAGACAAGCACAAAGCCTATGTTAATGGCTTGTCTTCATACTTCATGCACTGAGGCTTTAGAAAAATAGCACAATGTTGTTTCCTATGTGTAGGTGCCCAACTCATGATGCTATAGATGCCTGATGCTAAACATGGACTTAGTGATTAGATTAGATTTAGGAACTACCTGTAGCTTACACTATAGCACCTGTCATTTTGAAGCAAGTTCTGCTGCTTGTTTAAAATGTCACAGAGCATTCCCAGGCAAGGAGGGGAGGGGAGGGGAGCCTCCTTCCTAAAGCTCATTCCCAAGGATAAACTTGATTGTAAAATGTCGACCCTTATTTTTTTTTTTTTTTTACTTTATCTTCAGAGGCAAAAATGACAAGAAAAATACCATAAACATTCTGCACTTTCACACATACTCTGGTCCTTTGATATCTCAGTGGCATTATTTTCAGTGTTTGCCTATTGCTTGCTAGGTGATTATTTTTTTTCTAGCTATTTTAGTGGCCTTTGGTCTTCTAAGTAGTAAATTCTAACAAAGCATACCTGAACAGTGCTTCTCTATGAGTACTGTAGTCGAGTAAAAATTGGGCTTTTTTCTGGATATGAAGGTGAATCTTTTTGACCATTCGTGTATATCTATTGATAGCATAGGAATTATCATCTACAAGAATCATCTGACTCAAATATTGTTCCTTATATTACAAAAGAAATACTTTTTAATGGAGTTAAAAAGTACATACGCTTTAATAGTGTGCCTCAGTACAACTGGGCATACACAAAACTTCACATGAGTTTGGTCCAGATTGTTTGCCTGCTTTGCATGGTGTAAAAGATAAACAAATTACAAGCAGAAATACAGTTGTTCATTATTAAACATTTCTTGCAATATAAGAAGCATATTGAAGAGTGGTTTTGAAGGGACTGGAACATGACAGAGGAACTTTCAAATACAACTTGGTGGACGTTTTTGCTGTAGATTCGAAAATAAGTCCAGAAGGCTGAGCTTAATGTAACATGTGGCAGGTGGCCTGCATTTGCCCAGAGAATTCCTCTAGGGCAAGACAGCTCAGCAAACACATAAATCCTTTTTTCTCTGTTATCTAGTAGTACATTTAGTTGCCATGGGAATTTTATTTATGCAGCAGATCCTCTGCAGTTCAGTTTGTGCCTAAAGTTTAACTGTATAGCTGTTATCGTAAATACTACATGGCAATATTTTCAAAACGCAACGCCTTTGAACAAAAAGAATGTCTTCTCTACTATTGATTTTGTTATGTTATCAAAATACCATTTTGATTACACTAGGATACTATTTCCCCCAAAGCTTCATAAGTTGATCTAAAGTGTGCACCTTCTGTACAGCTCTTCCTAATAATTCTTTATTTATTTAGAAACATACATCTAGCATTTTATCTGAAGGGTATATTACAGCAACTGGAATTTGGTACTTACAGGAGAGAACTTTATGGGAGTCTGAAGTGTGTACATAGCTCTCTGCTTGCTTTCAGGCTATCGGTTGTCCTTATTTGCAATACATAATGAAATACTAACATAGATCTTCGATTATTTTAGTTTATTTGTAGTACTGCTTTTCTCACCAGGGGCATGTGTAGAGTTTTAAGTTTATTGGCTTTGATGTGATTATTAGAAACAAATTTATTTTAATTCTGATATCTGCAACAACAAATCACCAAAGCCTTCTTTGCGCAAAGTAGCATCACTTCACAAATGAGAAGTAGAACTTGAGTTTTTTTAGGAGTGATCAGATTATCCAATGATGTCTGTATCCTAACTCATTCTCTGTAATCCCTAGATTGCAGAGTGTACCAAATTAAGGAGTTTAAAGTAAATTTATAGTGCTGGGAATTCAGCAGTATCGTGCTGTTGATTGGAAAGTTTTCCATGTATGTAAATTAAGTATTTGCTCTCTGTAAAGAACTGTGGACAATTTATTCTATAGTACTGCTTTACATAAATATATCTGTGACAAAACACAAAACTGAGACTTCAAGACAATTATAATGTTAGGTTTTAATGCCATTTTTTTTTCTTTTTGGCACAAGTCATACTGGTTTAATGTCAAACCATGTTCCTGCAGTTACAGTTATTAAACATGATTCCTGGTCTGAGCATCCATCTTCCAGGTATTTCCTCTTTTCAGTATAAACAGTCTGGATATGAATATTTAGGATAAAAAAATCCAGCGAGATTAATAGAATAAGTTAAATGTTTTAAATGGAAGTGTTTTGGAGATTGAGTTTTGCTATTCAGGTGGTGTTTTGGATCTCTTCAGCTTGCCTGTTTCTAATCTTGATGCTAGAAAACAAATAAATAAGCTACCTCTGCCTGCACAGAATTCCTTTGGAAACTTACTGTGTGTTAAGCCAGGGTGAATGGTAAATGTAGTTATTAGAGCACTTCTATTCCCTTTTCACTGGTGGGCATTTGAAAGAGATGAGAGGGAAAAGATGCATAGCATTTGCTAGCAGCTTTACTTTTTGCCTATTAGAACAGGAGTTTACTCTTTGGCTGACTGATGCTGTGTGGACAAAGCCTGGTCAGGAAAGTTTCCTGGCCAAGTTTTTTGAGACCCAGTCAGTTTTTATTTTCCTGCAGTACTATTGATTGCTAGAAGTCTGCTGTGGAGATGGGAGTGGGTCAGCAGTCCCAGAGGGCTGGAGCTGCAGCTTTGGGATCATGCTGTGAGTGTTTAGATCCACTTAATGGGTTCAAGCCAATTTTGCATGTTTAAGAGCTTACTGGGATGCTATGCAAACACATATAGCCACACACTGGAGCAGATACAAATCTTACTTTCTACTGTGACACGTGAGATCAAAAGGAGTACAGGGATAGCTGCTTCTTGTTTTGATACTGACAGATAAGTCTGTTATCTTGCTCATGTTGGAGGTGTTCTTCAGAACTGTCCATGCAAGACTAATCCTGGAGGTTACTCAGGAATAACATTTATAGTGAACAGGATAATGAGAATCTCGGACATCCACATTTAAAAGTTTTGTGCACAAAAAGTGAGTGTGTTCATGGGTCCTGTCTCTTCATGGCATTAGGACTTTGTAAAAAGGGCCTTTTTTTCAGATGGTAGGCTAGATGAAATTTTCTGACTTTAGAGAATATCTATTTAGCTGGTAAATCATATTCAAAGAAAGTAGATGATTTATATTGCATAGCTACCTTCATGGGACTCAAATCGAGGGTGCTGCAATGTCTTTTAAAAAGACAATGGTAATAGGAGCTACTAGCTGGGACCTGAAACCTGATGAGTTGAACAGAGAAGGATGGCACTCGTGGGGCATTACTCTGACAAACTGGTGGGCTCATGATCTGTAGATGTCTTCTAGTTCAGATCGGCTAATTCTGGCTGAAGTCACTGGCTTCAGTAGAGAAGTTCAGAAGCTATCAGCTAAAACTCAATGGCTGGTTATACAAGAGGCCAGAAGTAGGTAACCTCTTCCTGATCTTGAATACTATAATTGGTGAGCTTTTACAGAAATAACCATATTGTTTCCTCTTGCACACTTGCAGGCTTCACGAATGTGATCTGAAATTTCTTCCTTTGCAGAGGGAGCATACTGAATTCCCAGCAGTATATCTAGGGAGATGAATGAGTTCTTAGCAACTGAAATTCCCATACTGAAGCAACAGCCATATGTATTGCTTTCTCTACATTAAAAGGACTTTTTTTACATGGACGTTTTTATCTGTGCAGATCTCTTTAATCAAATCCACTTGAATAAATGGACATTCAGAAATTAGAAGTCAGTGCTGTTCAAGTCCAGAAATATTTGGACATATAATAATAACAACACAGTTGTAAGACATCTCATTGCTTCTTTTTTAAAATTGTGGAATATTTTGGGTTGGATAGGGACCTTTAAAGGTCATGTAGTCCAACCCCTATGCAGTGTGTAGGGATATCTTCAGCTAGATCAAGTTGCTCAGAGACCCATCCAACCTGGCCTTGAAGCTCTTCATCAATGGGGCATCTACTACCTCTCTACAGAACCTGTTCCAGTGTCTTGCCATGCTCACAGTAAAGAATTGCTTCCTAATATCTAACCTAAATCTGTCCTCTTTCAGTTTTAGTTTTGCATGGTTGACAGTGCACAACAGGACAGAACATGGAGAGAATATGTTGCCTTGTTACCACTTGCTCGGGCTCAGTGGAGTTTGAAGTTGCTCAGGATTGGGCACAGTATCTGTACTCTTTTCTCAGTTGTACAGCTGTTGCTAGCTGCTTCCTTTTCATTTGGAAAAATGGAGATTTAGAAATTTACATAATCTGATCCACAGTCTGTACAAACAGAATTTCAGATGCTAATTTTCATTTGTTTTTTAATCAAAGATTTTGAAAAGGCAATGTTAGTGTATTATTAATAACTTTAAAGTACATCCTGTTTATGAGGTAACAACCTTCTGTTGTGGGCTGAATTGACTTTGACTTTAATTAGCTCAGAATTTGTTTAATACGGAGTTAATCAACTTCAGGAGGAGGAGGAGTTTTCGTTTGTGTTTTTACTGAGCAAAGCTCCAGAAGATACAAAATAACAAGTGATATATATATATATAGATATATATTTCATATATATATACATGAAAATAATGTGATAAAAAAACCCTCAAACCTATAAAATCAAAATTTACTTTGTTGGCCTTTAAAAAAATACTTATTGCTATACAGTTTTTATTGAGCAGCATAAGAATTGAGGAAGAAAAAGACGACAGGGACTAATCAAAGTATAGTTTATTTGATTAGAACTATTATAAAGAGTAAGCTAATACATGATTAATAGTGGTATGGAACAGAAAGACGTCTATGTATTTCGTAACTGGAGTGGTTGCTATGAAATGCTGGGAGAGTATATCCCTGTCTGTTTAGAGTAAAAAGATTTGGCTTAGTATCTTAACAGACTAATACAAATGGTACTGACTTAATGCATGGGAGTTTGCTACATGAATTTGAACTAAGGACACAAATTTTCAATAGTAATCATTGAAACAACTTCAGGCATTGGGGAATTTTTCTACAGCAGTAACAAAACAAAACAGTTTTGATGTTTTTTCTAAGGTATGTGCAATAGTTTAAACAATTATCAGATAACCGGTTTGAGAATCTCATTATGTGTGTTGTACAGGAACCTTCTTGTTTTGGAGTCTACACATCTCTATAGCTTATTTCTAACTTACGTTGTTAACTGTAATTCAATGTAATGGGAAAGTTCTGCTCAGCATGCTTTTGTTTGCAAGAGGTATTGGATTGTGGTATTATAGGCAGCTTGGGCTGGAAGGGACCTTAGAAGGACTCGAGTCCAATCTCCTGCTCAAGCAGGATCAGTTGCCAGGCTGCTAAGGGGTTTTTCCAGGAAGCTCTTAAAAACCTGTTAAGGATGGGGATGCTACAAGCACCCTGTAGAACCTTTGGCCTTGCTTGACTGTCTGCAATGAAAAAGTTTCCTCCTATATCTAGTCTGAAACTCCTTGATTTCCATTTGTGCCTGCTGCACTTCCCACCCACCATGTACTGCTGCAAATTTCCTGGATCCCATCCCATGCCCTTTCCATAGGTACTGGCAGGCTGCTCTTATGTACCCACCCCAAATCCTCCCCTTTTCCAGTGTGAACTCTAGCCCCACTCCTGCAGTTCACACTGGTACTCTGGCTCCTGACTGTTAAGGATGATGCTTTGCTGAACACTCCAAGCTGAACAATATCTTTCCTGAATTGGTGAACCCATATCTGGGCACAGCATACAGATGTTGTCTCCCAGAGCTGAGCACGGGTGGGTAGTTTCTCCCCTAGATCTCCTGGCTGTGAATACTACCCAGGATGCTGTTGTGCAAGGGCATCCTGTGATCTTGTCTGCATCTCACTGCCCAACAAAACCCCATGGCTCTACGCTTTGTTATGTGCAATTTCACAAGGTTCTGTTGGCCCAGTTCTCTGCCTTGTACTCTGTCCCTTTTGGTGGCACTCATGTCCACAAGTGCATCAGCTGCCTGCCCCTCAGTTTGCTGTCATCTCCACAGTTGACAAGAGACCACTGCAACACTTCCCCAGGTCACTGACAGAGGTTTTAAACTGCCAAGTTCTACTGCAGATCTCTGTGGTACTCCCATTGTTAGGGAATTCTTCCTTGTTTTCAATCTGAGGAACATGAATTATGTTAAAACTATTTCAGCATGGACTAAATACTGTAAATACTAGACTTTAGAAGTTTAAGGCCAAGTAAAGGAATGAGGAAGCTCCATTTAGCTTTTACTAAGGTGTTGAACTGAAAATAGGTACATTTTATAACAGGTCTGCAGCATGCAGCATGTCCAAAAAATAGTTTTGGACATGTATGTGATTAAAAAAAAGAGTTGAAGCTACTTTTATAGAACCAAGTCCCCATGTGTCAGTGTTTCAAGATTTCTTAGAGTTTAAAACCAAATTCTTTAGCTCAAGCAGAAATTTTAGGTATGGGATAGACTTCTTAGTAGAACCTGAAAACCTGTATGTTCTGGAGGTCGGAACAGATGGTTACGATTGTCCTGGTTTTACAATGGATTAATAAATCTTTGGCTGTATTCCTCTTCTGCTGTTTCACAGGAAACTACAATATGAAATAGAAATTAAGAGTGTTAATCAGCTAGGCTAAATCCTTCTGGTTTCCTCATTACTCCTTCCTGTCTTCTGAAGTGCAAGGCTTAAGTTTATTTGTGTTAACTTAAATCTAACAAAACTTCTTGAAACTAGTCCTTAGGAAGACAGAATGTGGTGAGTCTTTAATGAACCTCCAAAGGACACAAAACACAAGAAACTTACAAATATTTGCAAATATAAATTCCATCATCTTGATTTGTGTGTTAGCATGAAACATAAATCAGAGATGGAATCCATTTCATATGGATGGAATTTCTTTCACTGTTTAAAAGCATTGAAGAGCTTTTCTTGCTCTGAGGGAGACCTAATGGGAGTGTGTGCACATTGTGTTACTCTGTTGCAAATAACCAAAGCACAATATGTTTTTTAGTTTCTATTTTGTATCTGTTAAAACATAACCCTATAAGCCAAAGATCCATTTAAGGACTGTTATATTCTAGTTAGGAAATTGCATGACCAAAGCAGCTTTTCTTGGACCCTGATGTCCTGGTAATTACTGTACTTATGGTAATTTTCTTGCCATGTTATAAGCCCTGACCTGCTGATATGCAGATAGAATCTTTTGGCTGTATATGTGCACAGTCTCAGTGACTGCAGATGGACTTAGGTCCAATGTTATGTTGTATACTTAAGTAATGAGCTGAATTTATGCCTTCATGACTTACCAACCCACAGGCAAACTAAAATCCTGGGGGCAAGAGGTAGTATTGAAATTAATCTCTTGTTTCAATCTAATTTAAGTTTTTTTTTTAGTTGGGCTCCGATACTGTCAACTGTGTTGTCCTTCTGAGGCTGCTAAATAAATTTTCATCTTGTAAAAAGTAAACATCTTGTAAATGTGAATAAAACTTAGAGACCTGCCCTGGCAGGGGGTTTGGACTCAATGACCTCTTGAGGTACCTTCCAACCCCTAACATTCTGTGATCCTATGATCCATCAACAAATATTTTGGCTAAATGCTTATCTTCCGAGCAGTAAAGAGGACATTCCATGTAGCTGAAATGTTTCTCTGCAGAGTTTTGTTTCTTGCATTTTCTTTAGAATGCAAGAAATACACTGGGCTTTGTCATGCACCATCACAAACTTGTCTGAAGCTGGTGGGTTCGTCAGGCAGTGTTATGTTTTGGGGGGATTATTTCTCATTTTCTAATACTGTAGTGCAATGTGCACTTGCAGCCCAGAAAAAGCCAACCGTATCCTGGGTTAAATCCAAAGAAGTGGGACCAGCAGTTCTGTGGTTCTACCCCTTTACTTTGCTCTTGTGAGACCCCATCTGGTGTACTTTGTTCAGTCGTGGAGTCCATAAAATAAGGAGGACATAGACTTGTTGGAGCAGGTCCAGAAAAGGGCTATGAAGATGATCAAAGGGATGGAGCACCTCTCCTATGGAGAAAGGCTGTGTGAGGTGGGATTTTACAGCTTGGAGATCTTACTGTAGCCTTCCAATATCTAAAGGGGCTCATAGGAAAGATGGGGTCAGACTGTTTATCAGGGCCTGTTGCAATAGGACAAGGAGTAATGATTTTTAACTAAAAGGGGGTAGATACAAACTAAACATAAGAAAATGTTTTACAGTGAGGGTAGTGAGCCATTGCAACAGGTTGCCCAGAGAGGTGGAAGACCCAATGCCTGAAGGTTGGGTTGGATGATGCTCTAAGCAATTTGATCAAGTTGAAGATGTCCCTGTGCATTGCACGGGGGTTTGAACCAGATGACCTTTAGAGTTTCTTTCCAACCTAAGCTGTTCTATGATTCTGAGACAGTTGGTTTTGACGTTTTAGAGAATTCTATTTCTGGCTTGTTACATCTAGCAGTTGTATGCTGCCTTTGGGCCAGATTAATCGTTGGATTGATACTTCATTTCATTTCTCTTCTGAAGACATTCTAATTCATTTGTCAGTTGAAGAAGCAAATCCAAACTGTACTTTTATTGCCTGGGTAAATTCCCTGGAAAACATTATAAGTTGTGTTGGTTTTCTGTAGTTAAATTCAAATAAAAGGAGGGTTTTTCATTTTGTGACTCTAGCTGTAAGCTTAATGCCACCTCACATTTTGATGTAGCTTTATATATATTATTTGCAGTACAGGATTACCATTTCAGCATCCATATTCCTTTTGGAATCTGAAGTGTCCTTTAAACATCACATTGGGCAGATTATTAAGACTCTTCCTACTGTCATTTGAAAAATGAAACCGTACTTTGTCCATATTTATCCTTGTCTGTTTTTGAGAAGCTGGCTCAGGGTTTTATATCCTCTAAGCTAGACAACTATAATGCTTTGCAACTGGCCTGCCAAGTGCTCTCATTACCAAGCTTGTGCAAAACTCTTTTGCCAAAGAAGTGTATACAGCAGAAAAAGACAGCATATTTTGCTAATCTTAGCATCACTGCATTGGCTACTCAGAAACAAAGGATTGATTGTGAGGTTGACCTGTCAGCCCCTTTATGGTCAAGGTCCTGTATATATCTCCTGATTTAATTTTGAGATATATTGCTTCCAGGCCTCTGTGCTCTTCAGTGCCCTCTTAATGCAAGTTCCAATTACGATACCGTGAACCTTGCGTGATGGAGGATTTTACCATTATGCCCAGCAGCTAAAGAATAAGATGCCTTTCTCAGTTGAGGAAGCTCATGCTCTGCTTAAATCTCCTCTCCTAATGATTTGCTTGTCTGTCTTTCATTTTTTAGTGAAAACCATTTTATGCACCTAACTTGCTCAATTGGGCACTGCAATACTTCTGCTATGCAGAATGAAGGTGTAATTATAGCTTCAAGTAGAGTTATGCTAGAGGTTTTTTTATTTGTTGCTTTAAAAAAAAAAATTAGTTTTTGTCCAAAACCAAAATGCCTATATAGGAAAAGATTCTTAAATTTAGGAGAATGGAGCAAAGAGAATATAGCACCTTTTATTTTTCAGGTATTGGTCACTTTTTTGGATTTGAAAAGCTCAGAGCCAAACTCAGCTATCTTTACTGAAATCTTCTATTTATCAAGCTGCTAGCTGCTCTGGACTGTGGCTTTTTAAGTCACTTCTATGATGAATTGTTGTTCATATAACTAAGGTTAATTGATGCTTGGACCTGACATTAGATCTGATACATCTTGCCATAGACCATATGGTATTCTAGAGTAAATATCTGTATTGTACTTCCAGCCTTTGTTACACCCTTGAAAAAAACTGAGACCTAATTTTTATCTTGGTGTAGAAGAAGAAAAAAATTTAATTGCTTGTTGAAAGTTATACTTCATTTTCATATAAAATGATTGATTTATTAACCAGTGGTCATTTGCAGGAAAAGCGTATTTTATTTTTTTTAATGTTTTAATATAAAATTAGAAACTAAATTGTTAATGTTAAAATATTTTACCCCTGCCAAAGCAAAGGAATGTAATGTTCAAAGACATTTTCCTTGGAGATAGAAAAGGGGGTTGTAGTAATACAGACACAAAATGATGGCAACCTGGATGGGACTTTTCCACTGTTTGGATGCTGCAGCTCTCAGACAGAAAGAATGGGAAAGATTTGGGTATAAGCTGAAAGTGACATCTTATAAAAAGCTGAACCCACCATTAGGATGATGAGTAATGGAAAACAGGGTGAAGAGAAAGTTTTGGAAAAAGAATATGGTCAGTGTTGAAGAGAAAGCAGATGTGCAAGTAGACTGCTAATTGTGGAGAGTTTAGAGATTCTGGTGAGGATAGTTATGGAGAGTGCAGTTGTGAAAGTCCAATGGAGATTGTCTGGATGGCTGAGAAACTCAAGTGGCAATTTTAAATTGCATATCCCCCACTTCTAGAGACGGATGAGAGATGGGGTGGTTAAGGCCAAGAGAGTAACTATGAAAGCTGTCTTATGGTACCCAGGTGATTGCAAGGGGCACATGTAAGAGCACTAGACATTTTTGCTATGTGCAGACATTGTGTTACAAACCATAACGAGTCCTGAATGGTTTGAAGCATCACATAGTAAACAATCCACAAGTTCAGCAGAACTGAGCTGGTCACCAGGAAGGTTTGGTGGGAGAGATGGAAGGTGACAGATGGTTCTTCTTCCTTCTCCACGGGGGGTGCTGTCCATCTTGGTGGGATTTGTGCTGTGGTACCTGCAAAAGCAGCTGCAGCTGGTGCCTATATACTGGGCCTTGTCAGAGTTTATCTGTTTGGCAGCACAGTGCTCAATTTATGCCAGTTTTGTGCGTGTTTGTTTTTATCAACAATGGTTTAATGTCAACAAGCTATTAATAGTCCCAGATATAATGTATAGCAGCAAAAAATTCTATACAACTGCAGTTACTACCAAAAGAAATTGTTTAAAAATTTGTTGAGTGCCCAGGTGAGTGATGAGGTCTTTTATGCAAAGACAGAGGCTAAGGCGTAGCTCTGTGTTAGCTGAAGCTGGACCTGCAGAGAGGCTTCTACAGTGTTAGAAAAGTTTGCAGTTTTTATGGAGAGGCTAAAAAAGGGCTAAATTATAAATATTACAAACTTGTGTTTATTTTTAAAGAAAAGTGTGTAGATTATGGAGAAGAAAAAATGAAGCATTTTTCAGTGATGAATCAGCTTCTGTTAAACTCGCTTGACTTATGTTTATGTGGAACTTCCACAGTTGTTTTTTGTATGCTAAAGCAAAATTAAGTTCCGTGCTACAAATCAGTAAATATTTGTAAAATAAATAGCAGTTATTATCCTTTAGTTAGAAAAGGTGAGAGTGAGAAGGAGAAAGTGAGATATTGTTAAATGGAAATGTATGTGCTTCTTCAAAATAACTGAAAGTACTACCCTCAAAGAATTTAACTGAAAGCCAACTGTACTACAGTACGCATAAGCATCATTAATGTAGAAAAGTGAGTCTTATTTAAAAAAAAAAGTTATCAACAAAGTGTTTTCCATTCACTTGAGCTTCTAATAGGCTAATATCTTGCTTTTTCCCATGTGGATTGCAAATAAAATATTGTAACATAGGAGATACTAGCAGTCTTTTGTAAGCCAACAGAATTCAGTGTTTCTGCCAATTAAAACATGTATGATTCATCTAAACTCATCCTCTTTGAGCTGCAGATATTTAAGACTTGAACTACTAAATTAGTTCAGAAAGCTTTGTGTGCATTGCCTGTACAAAATAAGTTTAACTTTCTACTTCTATAAAATATTGTTCTCAGTTTTTTTGCAATAAGTGATCATTTGGGGAATCCAGGTCATATCACTTTTTAGCAGGGAAAAAAAAAAAAAAGGTGGCACTGTTTCTTCTGTTGTTTGATCAAAGAGCAGCTGTAATGAAAACAACTGTTCTGGTATTTTAAAGGAATGGTTATGAAGAAAGTAGTTGATCTCGCTGTCAGCCCTATCATATGTGACATGTTGGAAAACTGACCTTTTGCAGTTCATTTACAAGGCTTCATCTTCCAATCTGAAACTGACTTTTTTCCAGTAGATTTCTTTAGCTTTTGTGCCCTTGCCCACGTAGATGTTTGTACATTGTTGGTTTTGCACACAGAAAACTTCCAGCCAGAAATTTCCCTACCTCAGGAATATATTTGCAATAGACTTTAAAAAACAAACAAACAAAGCATCCCTAAAATGCCCACCTAACACATGGCCAGTATACTGCCTTGGAGAAGGGAAACTCTTTTTTACTTTCTTTGAGCACATATTTCATGGTTTTCATTCATTGTAGTATTGCTGGACAGCAATCAAATAAGTAAGGCCTATCAGAGCACAAGTGCCTATTTAAGTTAAAGGAAAGCAGTTAAGCATTTTTAGATGCTAATACTTTTTTCAGATGTTAGCAAATGATTTGCACACATGTAGGCAGGAACAAGAACAGTACATGCTTTTGGTAATACGTGATCTGGGCAGCACAAAAAAAGAAAGGAAGCTTGGAAAGTGTAGTTTTGTGCTTTTGGCAACACTTTGCTCCACAAAGTGCTGCCAGAGCAAGAACAGTAGCGGACATTGTCTAAAGCCTCTCTGACCATCCTCTGAACTCTTGGACCACCCTATGGATGGATGGTTGCCGGGACATTTGTTTCAGGGGAAGAGTCTCTTCCTCTGCTGCTGCATTTTGGCTGACTTGTCCTTAATCAGATTGTTTCTTTTCAAGGTGTTACTCTCTCTGCTTCTCACACAAATGTTGTCATTTGCACTGTAGGTGCTCACTGAAGTCCTGAATCCTTCAGGGTGAAACTTCCACTTCAGACTTCAGTCTTATTTTTACTTGGCTTACAAAAATAAGTCAGAATGTAGTTCACAAATCCAGGAAACCTTCTGAAGAGTCTTACAGGCACCGAGCACTCAGCAGGAATTCAAACAGTTCTCTTTCCTGATAGTGTTGGGTTTTTTGTTTCCTGGTTTCCAAGAGCAAAGAAATGAGGAGTACCAGGGAAGTTGAGCAGAACATAGGACAGAAGTGAGAAGGGGGAGCAAAACATCTTAAAAGCTGCTAGGAGCAGCTGCATTTTGATGTTGAGGAAGGAAAGAAAAAAAGCTATTGACTACAGCCAAATGCAGCTTGAAATTCCAGAAGTGACCTGCTGTAAACCCGCTCAGCAAGCAAGCCATCTCTGGGTGTTTAATGCTGACATGCTCTGGGGTATATGGAGAGCAGCCAAGCAATGTGATGGCTGTATGCTAAGAAAACAAGCAAGTTCTCATGTGGTTTTTTTACAGTGTTTTGCATGTCGCTGGAGTGCAGTCATAGTGGTAAAGGACGTGGTTCTACAGTGCTGCCGAAACTGTAGTTAGATAACTCTGGCACTGGTCACAACTTGCTATTCGTAGGAGTAAGGGTGTGAATTAAATGGTTAAAACAATTCAGATGTTTTTGGAAACAGATCATAAAATGCTTCATCTAATGCTAAACCCTGTTTTCACTGGCTGATGCTGCATAATACCTAGGCCTTTGCCTTCATGTCATCATTTATTGTCACTGCATGTCAACGGTAGCTGATGAATGTTCCTGATTTTATAAATGGCCTGAAAAATACTGCCTTCTTACAGAAAGTAGGAGACAAGTGGTGATTTTGTGTATCTCAAAGTTTCAGAACTGCATGAATCTGATCGCAGTCCATTGGTATGCTACCTGATAGTAACAAATTACAACCCATCGTCATCGTTAAATACGTAGCATCTAGAATATTTTTAAAATACTTTTTCCTTTTAATGAATAACAAAAGGTTGAATAATAATAATAAGGTTAAAGTAATGTGGATAAAGAGATTTGGTTCATGGTTTTACAGTAAAATCAAGTAATGCTGCTTGTGTAGATGTGTACATAATAGCATAGCATAATTTTTCAGCTAAGGTAGAGGGAGTACTTTTGCAGACATAGTTTGTGTGGTGCTGCAGGAGACTAAGGCTTTCATTCTGTCCTCTTTATATCCTCAGTGAATCAAACTTGTGAGAAAGAAGCGGGCACATAATAGAGCTCTCTTGGGAAGAGCTTGGCAAGAAGGTATAGTGGCCTTTGAAACTTTAGAAGGTATTCTTTAATTCCTTCAAGCTGCAGTTGTGTAGTGTTTTTTTTAAAAAAAAAAGTTATGTAATACTGTTTCTGTGACATAAATAAGCTTGTTTACTTTTACCCTCTGACTAAATAACACATTCCCAGTCTTACATTTCCTGTAACAAAGTGAAATGTGAATAGCAATATAAAGTCCCAAACATTTTGATTCCTTTGTTTTTTCTTGCCTATCTTAGTGCTTACTTGGTGCTGGGAGACTAAGACAAAGTGGAACTGAACACTTGCAGCTCTCACTTCTTGTTGTTGTATTGAAGATGAAGTGAATTGCAGGCGTTCTGTTTCCCAGAACTTAGCCCACATGCCAATGCCTATCTGGAAGGACCAAGATTTTTGTTGCTGATGTACTTAAGACTTTGAACATATGACAGTTTATGCCTATTCTGGGTTATTTTTCCCATGTTAATTTCTCTAATTTTTTAAATTATTGGGATGGTTTAAAATTATTTCTATCAGATCTCATATTGGGATGTTGTGTAATTTATTTCACCACCTTTTCGTCACTCAGAATGATTGCTAGCCATCATCTATATCCTCTGTATCACTGTTTTATCAGCTGACTTTATTGCTCTTGTCTGTGATTCTATATTTCTACATGAATAATTGACATATTTTTCTGAGTGAAGAAACAGTTTTTTATTCATTTCACGTTTGTGCAAAGAATTGATTTTGCGTGATTTTGATTCTTGAACAATAGTGATACCAACCAGCCTATTATTTTTAATTCATAATAATAAGAAACATCAGAGAGTAAAAAACATGCTGGTTACTGTTCTCTGAATGAGTTGCATCTTGGATCTGGTTCCTCCTTTCTCATTTTCTCACAACTGCTTTCTGCTAAACTCAGTTGAGCCAGAAATTCTTTTCTAACCTTTTCAGCTTCAAAGAAAAAATTAACTAGTTTTGCTGTTTAAAAATTCTGGCCTTTCACTGGGACCTTTGCACATAGATGGGCCCAAGGAATATTTATTTCAACCATGTGTTGTAAATGCAAAGGTACAATGTATAAGAGCAGAAACAGAGCATGTTAGGGTTTGGTGCATAATTTAGGATAGTTGTGTAATCATTAAAAAGTTAATTGCATGATATTTGCACATGTTGCACAAGGAATGAATTCTGACATTTGAATTGAACTTCAGTTCAAAAAGCATCACATGAGAAATTACAGGTAAATTATATGGTAAGGAAAAGTGCGAAATGGTACAAATACTAAATTTAAAATAGATGAAATAAATCACCATGAACAAATAGAAGATTTTCTGTGCAGATCAAGGGAGGATATGTTCCTGAGTGATCATCATACAGGAAAAATGGGACAGTCCTCTTAGACCCTCTAGCCAGCCCTTCCATTGCTTGCAATCTGGACATTACGGACTCTTTTGCAAGTGTGTTGGTTTAACTAAAGGTACACGGGAATTATATTTCATAGTTAATTTTCTATGTCTTTAGTTTTGATATCAGTGAGAAGTCATCTATCAGGTTTGCCTAGCAGGGCCTTTTTCATGTGTTGTGTAACCTATTAGACCAGAGTATAAATCATGTTTAGTTGAGTTTCACTTAATATATTTAAATCTGTTGGAATTCTTTGGATTTTTTTTTTTTTATTTCTCTTTATACCATATCATTATGGAAAACAGACAGAAAGCCCTAGTCATATGTAGTAGGTACCATTGCTAATAAATACATATTGGCAATACACAATACAGTCACATACCACATTTTCTTGCTTGCCTTTTAAAAATCTCCTTAATTATTTACAACAAGATAAATCATTTAACATTTTAAATTTTAATTATCTGCAGAAATCAGCACTTAGTATTCTATGCCAAACTTTTAAACTGCAGATTCTGAATTTCCTCTAAACAGATTTCAATTAGGCTTCTTGCTCTTTTTTGCAGAGGAATAATTAAAAATATAAAAGACCTCTTTAAATCACCATCCCCTTCTCCAAAAAGGGGCAAGATTACATACCCAGCAGCCTTTTGAATTCTTGATAATGCCTTTAGAAATTTTCAGATATTTGTTTTAATAATTGTTAAGAATTTATTATGATGCATTAATTGTGTGCTCTAAGTTATTAAATAATGACTTCAACGTATTAATCTTTCATGTTATTGTTGTAAATGGTATGTTTAGGAAACATTAATTAAAATATTCCCTTAAAGATTTTTTGAAAAGAAAACAGTATGTGTACTTATCAAGATCCGTATTTAATCTATGGGGAAATGAATGCAAGCAAAGTTTTGATATAGCATATGCTGAACTTGAATTAAAAAGATTTTGGTTATGTAGAGTTCAAATTACCTGTGACATATTTTTGCAGGTTAGGTACAAATTCTCAACTAAACATAGAGCTCCTCTTTATCGTAGAGCCTAACATCAGATTTTAATCATATTTTGTACCCACAGGGTTTTACGTTTCCAACAGGCCACCTGTCTCAGACATTAAAAAATTCACAGGACAGATGGGAAGGTGAAAGTAGTTGTCCTTGGGTAAAGGAATTCTTACACTGCAGGAACAGTCATAGTCAAGGCTGGCCAATATATCACACATATACGTCTTTCTTCTAGCATTACTGTATCATGATTGCAAATTTCCCTTTAGTAGGATAAATATAGAATTCATCTCTTATCCTTTTTCAATAGCATGATTTGCAAAACCTGTCTCTTTTCTGTATGATCTATACATCACTAAGGGGTAACATGACATGCATAGTACTTCAGCAAATGCTGTCTTGCACACATACCAGAGCTCCTAGAATTCCTATGTTGTGGGGTTTTTTGGTTTTTATGACATGAACCTATGGCTATTCATTTGTATAGACCTCTGGCACTGGTTTGATAGGTGTGATGTATTTTAACATGACAAATGTACCAACCTAAGGAGAAGTTGTTATTGGAAAGGAGTGTTAAATAGTGAACCTTCCTTTCATGTATTGTCACTGTTTCCCACAGAGATAGTAGTTTTTTGTTTGTAGCCATTATGATGCTGTGGACCAACTTAATATGATATAGCAAACACTCAGCAATGTGGGGTGCAAATTTTGACCTCAGCTCTATGTATGCAGCCTTTGCTGACCCAGGTATTTAGGAGCTGACGAATTGGTTGGGGTGAGCTATATGCTGTGTTTGTGTTGATCAAGAGAACAGACCAGACAGCAGTCCAAAACCTCCTGATTGGCTGCCTTGAAGATCCCCTTTTACTTTGGATTCTTTTTTGATATCAGGGAAAAATAATAATAAAAAAAAACCTTAATGGCAGTATATACAGTTCAGCAGCTGTGTGCACAGATTCAGTAATAAGCATTAAACCTGTGAGGTTTTACCTGACTTATATGACAGAGGGATGCTATAATGGGGCCTGGAGAAAGATCTGTCGAAACTTGTGTCCAGCCCATAGCACTGGGAAAACTGGATTTCCTTGCCTATTAATTAATGTTTCTAGATAAATGTTTGAAAAGTTCAAGAGAGTCCAAATGCAGAAAACAAGTTACCTCATCATAGCTTTTGAAGGTTACAGGTTTGTACTGTCAGCTGCTTTTTCAGTGCTTTTGTTTTACTAATTTAGTTATGGATAACAGTGGCAGTCTGGTGAAGTTCTCACCAACTGGAAAAGGGGAAACATAACCTGTAGTTTAAAAAGGATAAAAAAAAAGACCCAGGGAATGACAAGCCAGTCAGTCCTACTTATGTGCTTGGCAAGATCATGGAGCAGATCCTCCTGGAAACTATGCCAAGGCACATAAAAAATAAGGATGTAATTGGTGACAGCCAACATGGCTTCACTAAGCGCAAATCTTGTCAGGCGTGTTTGTTGACCTTTTATAACGTGGTTACAGCATTTTTGGATAAAGGACGAGTAACTGGTGTCGTCTACCTGGACCTTTGCAAAGCATTTGACTCTGTCCTGTGTGACATCAGTGTCTCCGAATTGAAGAGACATGAACATGATGGATAGAAATTGGCTGAATGGCTGCACTCAGTTACAGTAAATGGCTCAGTGTCCAAGTGGAGATGAGCCACAAGTGGTGTCCCTCAGGTGCTGCTATTGTGCTGTGTAACATCTTTGTCAGTGGCATGAACACTGGAACTGAGTGCATCCTCAGTAAGTTTGCTAATGGCCCCCAGCAGTTGACAATCCTGAGATACAGGATTCCATCCTGAGAGACTGACAAACTTGAGAAGTGTGCCCATGTGAACCTCAGGAGGTTCAACAAGGCCAACAGCAAGGTCCTTGAGCTGGGCTGGGGTAGTACCCAATGTCAATACAGGCTGGAAGATCAAGGACTGAGAGCAGATTGGGGCTACTGGTGGTTGAAAAGCTGGTCATGAGCAAGCAAAGTGCTCTTACAACTGATACATCCAGACATGTCCTGGAGTGCATGAGAAGAAGCATGGCCAGCTGATTGAGGGAGGTGATTCTGCCCCTCTCTCATGAAACCCCACCTGGAGTACTGTGTTGAGCCTTGGAGTCCTCAGTATAAGAAAGAGATGGTCCTGTTGGAGTGAGTCCAGAGGAGGACTACAAAAATGATCAGGGAGCTGGAGCTCATCTTTTTGAAGAGAAGGGTGAGACAGTTGGGATTGTTCAGACTGGAGAAGAGGAGGCTCTAGGGAGACCTTAAAAATAGCATTCCTGTACCTGAAGGAAGCCTATAGGAGAGTGGGGGAGGGACTTCTTACAAGGATGTGTAGTAATAGGATGAGGTGTAAAGGTTTCAAACTGCAAGGGGGTAGATTTAGATTAGATATTAGGAAAAAATGCTGTATGTGAGGGTTGTAAGAGACTGGAACAGTTTTCCCGGAGAAGCTGTGGATGCCTCCTCCCTGGAGGTATTTGAGGCCAGGTTGGATGGGACTTTGAACAACCTGGTCTAATGGGAGGTGTCACTGCCCATGGAAGATGGGCTGGCACTAGGTGATATTCAAGGTGCCTTCCAAACCATGCAATGATTCTGTGATTCCATGACTAGGGTGGAACCAGTCATTCTGCCTGCTTTCCAAGCATATTCCTCCATCAATAGGTAGGGAGTCTGTGTGTATCTGCATGTTCTTTCTGGTTCAGTTAAAGCTGACTCTTTCGTACAGAGCGCAGGAGGGATTAAGAGTGCATATCTGCTTTGAAAAGGGTGATAGAGATGTTTTTGTGGGCCGTAAGGCTTTGTTCCATCAGGATGGGAGCAGATTGAACCTGCTATATCTATTTTTCAAGACTGTTCTAAACAGTAAGCTGCTGTGTGAATAGAAGCACATCTTCTCTTTGAGCCTCTGATTTTGAATGAAGACATGATTTAAGTGGTATTTTGCATGAAGTTTAGCCTCAGAGACATGATTTAAGGAGGATTTTAGGACACATCAAATCAGGGCATGGTACTGGAGATAGGTGTCTGGTAGCTGCATAACAATTATGCATTTACCTTGCTTGAGGATGTTTCGGGCACAAACAGAAGCAGATTTGTAGAGGCTGGGGGAACCTGTAGCAACTGATCAGATTCTGCTTAGAAGCTCTCAGGATTTACATGGAGCTGAAGTAAAGCAGCTCTGATCCTAGGTGCCTTCAGAGTTTCTGCCTTTTTATGCCTCAGTCCTGTGGCACATACTTGTTAATTAATGCTTGCAAAGAGTTTTACACGGGAGGTGCTCTGATTCTTTTGTTTAAACAGATATATAGGTAGTACTACTCATCCCAGGAATCGTATGTCTTAGTTTAGGTCCCCTTCATAGAGCTATGAGTCCTATTCAAAGTGCTTTTATATCTTCATTTTATCTGAGAAATAGGACTGGAAGGAACTTAAGCTTCACAAAAAAAAACCAAAAAACAACAAAAGCCCAACCCCAAAATAACAAAAGGAATGTACTTCTGTACACACATCTTTGCTGTCATATCCAATTGCAATCTTTCTTACAAGCTGGCTTGGCTCACCCAGAATGCTTGACTCTGTCTCTACTGATGTCTTGCCCAAATTGTTACTCGTTGGGTAGGTAAGAAATCAGCATATGAATGAACCCAACGCAGGAGGGTAGCAAAGTTCTGGTCTTAACAAATGAGAGAATTTCCTTTGTAGTCATTTGGATGTATATCAATTAGTGTGTTGTGGGATACATCTGGATCACAAATGAGCTTGACTTGTTCATTCTTTACCTACTGATATCCCTGAAAGTTGTTTTTTAGAACCTTAGATGCATTAAATCTTATGTGAGCAGGGCTCATTGAGAGTTAACCTGTGCTCTGAAATCTTTAAAACACTCTATTCTGACAAATAATTTCAGCTCTATGGGCTATAATAAATGTGTTTGTTCTTGTTTTGTAGTGCATATTTGCACAGAGTGTAATGTTTTATTTCTCTCTCTTCTTTTGGTCTCTTTCTTCTTCCTCGTGTGCCCCCCCCCCCCCATCCCTCCATCTCCCCCGCTTTGTCCTTAATAAATACGTTTGTTTAGAAATAAGGATGTGGAACGACAAGCATGCCTAATATTGAAGGACAGTATGCTTGTGCCAAATACATTAGAGCAATTGTTCAAGAATAATTCATCTTACGTGAAGATTACCCCTGTAAAGCTGCCAAGGTCGCAGGGACTTCAGATTATCAGCTGCATAAATGCTGCTTGTATGTTTGAAAGAGGTAGCCTTAAGATTTCATTACAGTTCTTTAGACCAATTCCTTTTATTTATATATTTCTAAGTTTTGTGTTTCCTATTTCAACATCTTTAAAAAAAATTCTCCTTGTCTTATTGTTATTCATATAATTACTGTGGAATTACTTCTGGAGTGCTTCTGTTCCACTCAAAATATGGGGTACTGAGCTCAGAGCTGGGTTGTGAATGAAACCCTTGGATCTGCTGCTTTATATAAAGGGGTAACACAAGATACCTATCAAACAACCTTGTACAGAAAACATGAGAAGTTAGGGAGGATGTGAGCCTACCAGAACCACAGGACCACTCGAATTCAACATTCTTAAATTAAGCCACTTTTATATTTTTAAGGTAAAGGAGCCATAAGTAAGTCTTAAGATTCAGGCATTTCAGAAACATGACAAAAGTTTCAACCAGAAATATGAAGTGTTTTGGCAGCTTGTGCACTGCACCTCTTTTAGTGGAGCTAGCTTCCTTAAAGATCAAGGCCAAGACCTTTGTTTTCTTGTAAATCTAGGAAACTGTTTAGATTACTAGAGCTGAGATACTTTACATCAGCTGAGAACCGGCACATAAACCCTGTAAATATATTCCCACTTTCCTCCTTTCGCTTTTTTTCTTTCTCTGGAGTGCCTAGTACGTGCAGTTTTTGTAGCAAGCGTTGGATCTAGTAATAAAATGAAATTATTTTTCTTTGTTTTAAGAAAAAAAATCTGCTGTGGGCTGCCTGTGACCCACTGGTCTCAAATGTGTATCTAACTAGTTTTAGACTGCTCAATTGAAGTAAAAGAAGCTTTGCAAACTAATTTAAGTATTTTACACTGGTACTTATATGGATAATAAAGCTATAGTTTTAACAGAGATTTATGTCATTGTGAACTGGGAGCAAGATGGCCTGCAGCATCATATTTAAGAGGGGGGAATTTCTGCACAAGGCTGTCAGCTAGAATGTTAGTCTGCAGCTGGAAGATGTTTTGAAAACCTGTGTCAGGTTAAAAAGAAAATGTTGAATCCCTAAATTGTAACTACTCTGGGTAAATCCTGTGTTTTCAGTATAATCCCATCAGTGAAGAGTTTGCATGTTATATTTGTGAATGAACTACTGAACTGTTGCCAGTTTTCTAGAGGTTTGCTACCTGTGTGGTAAAAATCTTGATATGTTCATTCTTTATGAAATTGAAATGGAGAATGAGAATTTGATGAAGTCCTGACATGGATTCATTATTGCATGGGCTGCTTGTATTATCTTGCACAGTAAAGGAGAGCACGAAGTTCCTAACATCACCACCAAAAAGAACACAGGCCTCAGAGACAGTTACTGTTGACAAAGAAAGAGATTGGCCCCATGACACCCCCGTGAAATCGTGAAAGCATCTCAGCTCCTGAACAACTTATATCTAAAAAAATCATGTAGAATTAGTTGGGTGAGAACCTCTGCACCATTCATTTATTTTTAATCTTATTTTACTTTGTACAGACAATCTGTCTGGCCTAGTGTGAGGCTTCATGCAGCCAATTACTTCAAGGTGTTTAGTTCATTTATTATTTAAAGCTTAAATCTTGTGCAGGTTGTCCATTGACGACCCTGTGAGGAGTCTAAAGTAAATGCCTTTCATCGTTGCTGACTAACTCGTGCACATGGTCCAACCTGCTGAGCCAAATAGGCTGGGAGAACTGATGGATTTGTAAGATACTGAATTTAATAGGAGGTTTTTTTTCATATGGTTAAGTGAGGGAAGGTAGTACATACAGTTGAAGCCTGGTGTTAGGATTTAAAATGAAATAAAATTTTATATAGTGTCATGGATTGTATTGAGTTCTGCTAATTGAAAAGAGTGCACAATTAATTTTGTATGTTTTGTACCTTAAAATGTATTTTTAAAGCAGTCACTTGTGTATATAAATAAATAAAATGTTGCCACAGGAAGTCACCTAATTTATTTAAGAGTATTCATAGAAATTCCCTTGTTGAAACAGAGGTTCTGTGGTTCTATTTGTTCTTCCTCTCCATCCTCAAATCATTGCTCTTAGGCTGATTTTTGAAGTCTAGTGCAATGATACCAGCAAGGTTCTCTCTAAATGGCTTGGAAAGAGATTTGCTCAAGTAATGCACCGATTGCATCTGATGGGTTTATGTGCCATTAACAGTGTCTGTCCCACAATGAATGTGCCAGGTATTTAACTGGGGACTGGTATTAATTTCCAAGCTAATACTAAACTGTTCCACATCAGTGCTTACGGCAGGTGGTTTGAATTGACAGAGTAAAGGGAGAAAAAAAAATGTGAGAGAAAATTACCATTGTACTATAGAATTTCTCTGACTGAATTGACTGATTATACTGTCAAAAGAGCATTGGGAAATTGGCAGTGCTTCGAAGGAGGGAAGAAATGATGGGATTCTTTTAGAAGGAGGTTCTCTGACTTTGCACAGTCAAATATTTCAAAACGATAAGATTTGATGTTAAAGGTTTTAATCTAGCACTTAAGCAGTCTGTGTATTCTCCAGTGTTATGACTTTCAAGCTAATTCCCTGTGTAAACTGATCCTGCAATTTTCTTACTCTCTACTGTCCTCTTTCAATATTCATCGGGTGATTCAGCATGAACCAACAGAGGTGGTTCAGTAGTGAATCCCACCTGTCTGTACTACCTTTTGCTTTTCAGTTTAAAAACAAACAAACCAAAAATCAACAAACAACAACAAAAACCCAGCCAAAACTCCAGCCCAACCTGCCACCTCCCAAAATCAACAGCAGTGTTGTATTTGAAAATCAAGTTATATAAGACACCAGGAGAGTGTATATAAAGATGTACACAGTGGCTTATAGTGTTGCAGAGTTATCAAATATATGAAGAGTTTCTTATGTGAATCTTCTTAACTGCAATATTAACTAATTCCACTCAAAACTGAATATTTCTTTAAGCACCCGATTTCAATTGCACAAGACTGTGTACAAATCAGAGTAGTAGTCTGAGTGGTGTTTTTTTTAATAATTGAAATTGAATTTTTGGTAATGCCCAATTATCATGTTCATTTTATTAATTGTGCCTTGTGGTAACGCTAGGAGTTAATTTCTTTAAGTTCACATCTGATGGGACAATTTTTTTCTTGATTATATCATCCCACTGGGATTTTACCTGTTGGAATTTGAGTCTTTAGCATATGCTTCACTAAGGATCTGTGCATCTCTTTGGTGATAGCACCAGTGACCAAGAGCATTTTCTATTAGGCTCCAAAATCATGTGATAACAAAAGAAACTTTAAAAAAGCCTCCAATCTGTAGCATAGAATTTCATGAGCATACATAAACATTGCCCAGTTCTTTCTGACATTACAAAACAGACGTGACATAGGAATTTTTCTTCTAGTTTGTCTAAAAGGAAAGTTGGCTTATGAAGAGTAAGAACTAAATGGAAAGAAAAATTACTTTCTCTATCAGATAGATCTTATAAATCAAGCCAGAGACTTACTAACCTTTTGACTTAGGAAATCATGACAGTTAAAGTTATTAGGGAAATTGTGTTCAATCTGTGAAGAAAAGACAGTGTAGGCTGCCAGAATAGATACTCCTCATTTCTTATACAAACATGAGTGTGTTTTCCTTCATGAGCTTTGTGATGTTGATAATTGAGGTACCATTGAAAGATAGACTACAATGTAAGCTGGGGTTGGGGGCTTGGGAGTAGAGGAGAGAGCAGTCTTCCAATTTCTTTAGACATAGGACAGAATGTTACATATAATGTAACATGAATATGATGTAATTCAGATAAAAATAATTACATGTCTATGCAATGTGTAATGTACTATGCCAGTAGGAAGTTTAATCATGCAAAGGAAGGAAAAATTCTCAATTTTGGAAGCGTATAAGAACATGTATGGTTTTGATACGTTACTTGCAATATTGAAGACTATATCTCCATTACAGTTATTCTAAATGCCATTACAAACCAGCAGGAAACTACATTCCATAGGATTTCTATGGTGATAACAGAGTTTGTTCCATTGCTTCCAGAGTAACCAGTTGTAGCTTATAGTAGCTGTAGGGCTAATTCATGGAGCTATGCAGTTCTACTTGCCTTTGAACTGTAGCACTGAAAGGAAGTGCCATATAAATACAGCAGACAATATATTTTTATAACTTACAGACTTTATCAGACCATTTATAGTTTGGCAAATGTAGCAGTAGAATCTGGAAAAAATACAGTATCTTTAAATTGTTTTCTTATGTCAATCAAATTGTACAAGTATTTGTTCTCTTTGCATTTGAAAGAAACCCAATCCTTGCTTCTCTGGGCTTTTACTAGTTGTAAATGTTGATATTACAAGGGGAAAAGTGTTTTAGTTAGACCATATTTATTTAGGACATATGTTTGCTTTAACTTGATGTTTGGGCTCTTTACCAATTTGAAAGAGAAAAATAGTGTGGAAGAATGACCAGCCTTAGTGCTGGATTCAGAAATTTAACTTCCTTTTGTGTGTGGAATGAAGGGATATATCTTCCTATTTTATAGCTGACAGCATGAATGGTGTAGATTGTCATATTTATAATGTAGGGGGGAAAAGTTAATGCCATGTAGAGTGTAAAACAAAAATAAAATGGCCAGTGCATTGTATACAAGGAAAAGAGATTAAACTGATTGCAATTCATTGCTTTGAACATACTGCTAGGTGGAGATTAAGGATCAATTCTCCTCTTGCTGACTGTCAGTCTCCTTACCTAGGATTAGATTTTGGCATAACTTAAATGGAAGATCTCAATAAGTTTTATTTGGCTGTCAATTTAATTTCATGTGAGCTGTTGAAAGTTAAGTCTAGTTCTACAAAAGGAAAGCAGTAGTGTGTATTAAGCTTTGTTGAAAAATTTGCTCATGACCTCATTCTTCTCCTGAAGAACTTGTCATGTGTCCTTATGTATTTACCATGAGTGTTTCTTTCCCATCCCTGCTGAACCTCTTTAAATTTGAACTTCAGTTTTGGATGTCTCATGGTGTCCCAAGGAGGAGCACTCCATAGCAGGGAAGGGTGAATGGCAAGTACCCAGAAGCAGTAGGGCATTACATTGGGGAGTAAAAAGGAAAAACTTTTCATACAGGAGAAAACCAGTTGGAAATAAATGGGAACTTTTGAACTTGGATAATGTGTGTGGTGCTGTTCTGTGTGGTGGATGTGCAAAGTAGGTGAAAAATAGGAAGTAGGAGGGACTTTTTAATGGAGACAGAAATGGAAACATGGCCTGTGGACAATGCTTCAGGCATGATGAAACTAAGTCTGTTCAGTCTCAAATTTTATTACGAATGTGCATTTGCCAATTTCAAAACAGTGAAAAGCTCTGAATTCTTCTGACTTATCTCTAAAAATCAGTTGAAAAGTATGCTCCTAGCCAATTGGCAATGATATAAAACATATACCGATACATTTAATTTGGAAAGGTTGGAAACTTTGTTTTTCAGCATTTTGGGAGTTCTGTAGCCCTCTGGTGGAAAGTAAGGAGAATCTACGAGTAAAATATTTAATAATCAGTTATTAGTTATATTTTGCTAGATAGCTGAGTAATACATTCTTTCCCTAGTTGTTTATATAGGAGTGGTGCAATCAGCCATAAATCCAGAGTTTCTAAGCATTTGTTGAAAAGCCTAGATTCTTTTTCTGTTGAAGTTTTGTATCGTACATCAAGGGAGGACACAAGAGGTAAAATGTCTTAAATAACTTGTGTGGTTGAGGAGAGACTGTCTGGTGAGAAGGGTAACAAGAAGTTTCCATGTCCTGACCAAAAATATTAAGCCTTTCTGATCAGAGATGTTCAATCTGTGTCCCTGAAAAGATGGGTATATTAAGTGTTGTAGTTGATCAGGAATTGATACTTAGTTCTGACAAAAAAATTGTAATTTTTTTTGTTGTTGTTCGTGTGAGTGAAATGCAAAATGCCTTCCATGGTGCTGCTCTGGTAACAAGAGAGAAATAATTACTGACATCAGTAGTGTAGTGTCAGGCAGTCTTGGTAGCCAGTTTCCTTGTTGCTAGTGTAGCAGGGGGGAAGGAAGAAGAACACAGCAACAGCAGGTGTTCTTTGGAGAAGGTGAGGGAACAGCAATAGCAGAAATTCTGTTAGAAGTTGCAGCATGCTAAGAACTTACTTTGGTAGAACTTTGACAACTTAACAACTTACTACATACTGCAGTTGACTTTTAGAGAAGACACTGGGGCATGACTCCTGTTGATGTATCTGGAAGGAGTTGTGCCAAAGTAAAATGAAAGCCAAAGGAAAACAATTTTGGGAAGAATAAAAATTTGAAGGTTTGAAAATGGGGACATCTAAATAGCCATGTGAGGATGGAAGGAAGGTAGTGAATTCTGGTGGGAAGAAGCAAGTAATTCTTCTGGAGATGCCTCCTGAAACCTGATTTTACAGCAGCTGTTTTCCTGAGGAAGGGAAACATGGGTACTTCTTTGGGAATGGGATTTCTATAAGCAGGACTTGAAAAGTACTTATATTCTTGCTGCATGGCCCAGCTCGTAGAAGAAAAAAACCAAAACCAAACAAATAACTGGCAAATCTGAAACTTCTAATAACTGGCAGTAGGAATTGCTCACAGGATCTGAAATTCTGTAGATTGGCAAACAGGGCAGGGTTTTCCATTTTAGAGAAAATAGAAATTCTCAGTGATCCACTGAGTTTCTGCAGGAGTCTTAACACATTTCTTGTGGAACGTATCTACTCAAAAGAGTTTCAGAGTAGCATAAAAATCTTGAAGTAATTGTCAGGATTTCTTGTGTGAGCCTAGTTGTGTGGCACAGTAATTCTGTATGACTGAACATGACAACTAAGGCTCACACAGCCACTCCTCCCAGGTGGGCTGTCGGGGGAGGGAACCGGAGGAGGAAAATTGAGAAAACTCATGGGTTGAGATAGGCACAGTTCAACAGGGAAAGCAAAAGCTGTGGACACAAGCAAACCAAACCACTGAATTCATTCACTGCTTCCCCTTGGCAGGAAGGTGTTCACCCAGCTTCTTGTGCATCCCCAGCCTTCTCCTTCCTTGGTGGGGTGAGTGAGAAGCAGGAAAGGCCTTGACTCTGTGTAGGCACTGCTCAGCAATAATGAAAGCATCCCTGTATTATCAACATTGCTTTCAGCAAAAATCCTAAATATAGCCCCGTACCCATACTGTGAAGAAATTTATCCCAGACAGAACCAGCACAGACTCCAGTCCCAGTTTATTTAAGATAAAACATTCAGAACTGTGAGGTCAATGAAGCTGCAAATAAAACATGACAATTTAAATTCAAGCTTATCCTGTTATTGCTGAGTGGGGAGAACACTTGTAGGTTAATGGACTTCGGGAAATGCTACATTCTGATCTGTGAAGTCACATGCAAAAGGTATACTTGTTGATTTCCAGGTGCTACAAGTGTCACTGAGGTGCCCTACTGCTTTTTTGTTTGTTTGTTTTTATGTTTTGTTTTTGATGCTTGAAACACTCAAATCTGAGTTGCTCAAAAGAACAGTGGTTTGCCTCTAGCCTCACCAGCACTCTGCTTCCCACAGGGCATTCTTTGGGCTTTTCTTATTTCTGCTCAAAACCAGTTCTAAGATCTGGCAGCAGAACTTTGCATCTTAAAACCGTGAACGTGTTTCTTTCTCTTTTGCAGAATTTCAGGACTAAATCCTTTGCTAGCCTTTTCAGAAAGGAATTTAATTGCTCCCAAGCCAGGATACTTTATGCCAGGTTTCAGCCTGTAACCACTTCTTACTGCCAAGTTCTGTACCCCTGAAATAAGGGCTTATAGAACTGCTGACACAACTGTAACTATAATAATGCGAATGACACCACCATAACACTAATGATAAATGGCATACATTTAAAAACATTTAAAATGATCATAGCCTTAAAGTCAAACACATCTGGGAAATATTAATGGTATATGAACTGCCCTGTGTGGATCTGAATTATGAAGAGCATAAAGATGGAAAGAGATAAATTGTATAATAAATCACTTTACTTATTGTATTGTTTACTTAAAAAAACCCATATATACTTTCTGTTTATGCAGCATGTCAGCTGTTTGAAAAAAGATGAATAGTTCTAAATTCATATTTATTCCAAAGAATGAATATTTAGCACTCAGTGGTGTCACACTGACTTCAGAGAAATAATTACAGTATATGGTTTTACCAACGATGATGCTCAGAGGCCATTGAGTTTGTATATATTTAGTATGGTTTTTATCCTCTGATCAGTTTGTTCTTTATCATTTCATAAATTTCTAGAAGTCAGGTATTCAACCTTCCTTTCTAATTTGGCAGAAATGCCATACACAGCATTGCTTCTGGTGGTGCTAAATGGATAATTGAAGAAAATATTTCACGGTGTTTCATCACTTACTGTATAACCCTGATTCTAGAACGATTACACATGTTGTGAGATTTTATTTTTTCCAAATGCTACTATGCCTATATGATTAAGCACAAGGGATTCAGGGACCTTTCATAATCTGTTTTATCTAGAAGAATGTCTTTTTCTGTGTGAATAAGTCAGATGGACTTATTTTGAAATGTTTACTGGGTACTGAAATACTGATAGTTTATTGGCAAAATTCAGAGGTGCACATGAGGCATGAAGTTTTTTCAGGGGGCTGTTTGTGGGCCAAAAGCCCCACAATTGAAGTCATAAACATCTCTCCTATCCTGTTCATGCATGGATCAGGTTGTCATCCATTGATTTTTACCCTTTTTCTTTCCTTCTCTCCTACAGTCTACATATAGGAAAATACTGTGGGTGTTTTGTTTTTTTTGTTTTGGTTTGGTTTTTAGGCTTGAGGGTTTTTTTTATGATTTTTGTTTTATTTTGGGTTTTTTGTTTTTTTCTTGATTGTTTTATTATTTTTATTCTTTTTTTCCATTAGGAGTACTTTTTTTAAATAAAAGGTCACAGAGTATAGAGGGTCATTTTCTGCTTCTGCATTTAGGGTACTGAAAAGGAAAAATATTTTCTTTTTATACAGCATAATCAGGAGGTGATGTTTGTCAAATGACACTTAACTGGAGAAAGCTTTTGCTTCAATACAGAAAAAGCACCAATGAAAGTTCCCCAGAAAGATGCAAACAAAATGATCCCACAGTTCCCAGTTTACTTACCTAATATTAAAATCCATAAGTCTTAGACTTTATATAATTATTATGAATATAAATGGTAATAGTTGTTGCTTCTGTACAGCTTACACAACAAATTAAAGTGAGCATTAAGTCTTCAGAAAAGCAAAAATATTACAAAAAAAGTAGTATGAAGCTATTAATATTTAAAGGAGTTGTGATTTTTTTAAATTATGAATTAGATGTTAATATCTGAAGGCCAGGTTCTGTGAAATGAAATTAAGTATAAATAACAAAATAGTCTTATTTAATCCCACACTGCGATTTAAAGGAACAAAATCTTGAATATGCAAGTTTTCAGTTAAAGGCAGGCAGATCAGCAGTTCCAATAGGTGGAATGTGTCTCGGTATTTTTTTTATGGGAAAGGGAAGAGAAATATTTTAGTTTGGTAGCAGTTTTATATAATCTGCAGGTTATTTTAAATTTTATCTCTTGAAACATTTGTGTGTTATATTGATTTTATGCATATTGCTAAATCTTATTGCAATCAGTTTGAGAGATTAATTTGGAGATGGTTTGTAGAATTTTAAGTTCTTGGGTTTCTCTTCTGTTTATGAGAATTTTCACCTGAATATTCTTTCCTTAATCTCTTTCAAAAATCTTCAGCAAAATAAGATCTTGGGTCTGTGGAAGAGATCTGCAGACATGTTCATACCCAGAATTATTCTGGTTTTAACATTTAAAGGCACTGAAACACTGAACTGATACTACAGATTCTCTGTCCTTTCTTCTATGTTCTGTACAAGTTATTTCACACTGGTGAAGTAGAATGTGTCCAAAATGTACTGTTCCTGCACAGGATAGCAGTAAGACTGAGTACATTTAGTAATTAAGAGATATATATCAAAGCCAGAAAAACTTTGACATGATCCACAATATCCCTTAATCCAGTGTCTTCTATTTTATTAAACAGTTCACTGTATTTTTGTATAAAATGGAAGTTAATGTGGGCTGCAGTCCAGAAAAGCACTTTAGACATGTACATAATGTTGAACATAAACAGTTTCGGTGACCTCAGTGGCACAGCTCATTAGCTTTTATTTATTTATTTATTTCTGTATTCAAGCATCCTATGGAATCAAGCCCACAGACAATGCATCCACTAAGGAAAGCCAGAATGGAGGGTAGAAACCCACGAATTTAACTTCTTATTTGTTGCATCGTGACTACTTATAACCCAGTATTATTTTTTGACATATATTGTAGCTAATGGAAATGAACTACTGCTTGGTACTTACCAGTGTGTTAGAAAGGACCCAATTCTGTTTTATATACAAGAAACACTAATATAGAACTAATCTGTGCAATATAACACGACTAAGAGCTTTTGCTTTCTGGAACTCTTAAAAAACAAAGAAGTTCTTCTGAAGGATTTCAATAAGCATTAAAAACGCACTGATTAGTTGTGTCCTAAAATTTGCAGTGGCACAAGTTGCAGCATTAAAATTCTTAGGCCATCAGTATTATTTTGAGCTTGATTTTCAGAGACCATTAGGACTTTCTTCCAAAACTGTGGTGTGGGTGGTTTTCTGTTTCTTTGTTTTTTTGTTTTGTTTTGTTTGTTTGTTGGTTTGGTTTTTGGTGGGGTTTTTTGTTTTTGTTTTTTTAAAGGGGTAGAATGTATTTAATCACATCTTCTGGCTGTGAGATTAATACTTGGAGAGAAATCAGTTTAAAAGTGAGCAGTGTGTTGTCTGAATTCTGTGAAGTCTCTCATGAAAAGGTTATTCTAACAAGCTATGTGTGTTTGTGGCATATATATTGGGCATATATATTGCTTGCTTTGTGTTTCTTGAATATGCATCTGATAGAAATTATGTCCCCTAAGCTCCAATGTGGACTTTATTCAAAGATTGCCAAAATAAGTGCCTGTTGACTGTAGTCTTTGAATTATTGGCATGAATCAGACAAGTACCAATTGATTCAAATACATGTTGACACCTAAAGATCCTATAATATGAGTGCCTGGAAGCAATAGAAAGGACTTTGGGCAGGTGGTGTCACCATTCTGTTTTACCTTCTCCATTTGAGTTGCTTTATACTACACTCGGGTATATTGTGTGGATAGACATTTTTCCAGTGACACCCAGGAAGAAGGCCCCCAAAAGGGATGCCTATGACTCCTCTCAAAAACTATAATAGTGTTTATATAGTAATAGTGTTGGTTTTACATGTTGTGTATGTGTAGGAAAGTATGTGAATATGTGTATTGGAGTACACAGGCGTGGGTGCTTATTTTGACAGTAAATTTTTGCCTAAAGAAAAACCATTTCTGAGTCACTTGTCTCAGGTTACTTCTGCTCTGCTAGTACAGGTGTGACTGTAGCCCCCGTAGGCATCTCTGGTCCAGCTTCAACCAAAAGCAGTCAAGCTGTAGCTACGATTTCCCTGCATGCTAAGTGCCTCAGTATGCAAATTGCCTGCTGGCTGCCTCTCTGCGGAGTGCTGGGGGACTCGTGACATGTGCCATGGCCATCGTTCCACCCCTGCTACCTTTGGTCTGCCTGCACCCACCTACTCACACCTCTGCTTACCACTGGGGCAAAGCCCTGGTGGATCATTTGGAAGGCAGTGTCTTGTTGCAGTTTTCTGCAAATGTGAAAATGGTCTTTTTCTAACACTTTTCTAAAGGGAAGGAACTGTATAAGACTGTATGGCAAACTCTAATGCAGTTTCTGTGCAGCCTCTGATGTTGGGTAAAGCACATGCATTAATTGAATATGGGTCAAAGAACTGTATCCAGTGAGTCTACCTGTGCTTCTACTTCTGTCATTTCTGATGCCTGAAAAGCTGTTTCCTCCACATGTTCTGCTTCAGATGCCAATGCATGCTCCAGGGAGAAGGACATACTTTGCATCTATGCATATCAAGTTGAGAATAATAGTTTTTTGTGTGATTTTTCAATAAAAAGTGTTTGGAAGACTGAGGTTCAGTTTTTCTGCAGATGAATTATTTTGTATTAACTATTTTCTGAGAACCCCTGCCTTAAAAATAATAACAAGGAATCAAAGGCAGAATAAGATCCTGTATTCTTCACAGTCCTTTGACAATGGAAATAGGGTATGATATAATTCAGTAATACTAGATTTATTTAGAATTAATTTCACTGAAGTAGTTCAGAATCAAATACCTGCCTTCTCAATAAAGGAAGGGAAAAACAACCCTGGTTGTTCTAAAAATGTGAATAGTAAAGAATCTGACCATACAATTCATTATAGCAATAGTGAATTGTACTCTCTACATCCAAATGTTTAAACTTCAGCCGTTCTCATGCAGATTAGGTAATTGTTTGCCTAACTGCCAGCTGTGAATTCAACTGCTGGTTAACTAGCCAAAAATGCGGATTTGCAGGTGAATAGAAATACTCATTTTACTAATGGTGGCAACTGTACCAAATTGAGATTTTTAACTTGCTGAACGTTATTTATAAGTCATGCTGCTAAATATATTGCACACATTTTCTCCTGCCTCTTCATATTTCACCGTTTCAAATATATGCTTTAAAGTCTGTAGAAGTGCAGTTCTCAATTTTGTTCAAACTCACTTTAAACCTTCTGTTTTTCAGATAATAAAATTTTACCTATGCATAGCTTATAATCTTAATTAGTGTGAAAAAAGTTATTTCTTTTAAATGAAATTATAACAATGGAGTGCTATCAGATGCTTGGCTGGACACACTTTAAAAACCCAACATTTGCTGGTATATTCCTGCTGAAGTAAGTGTATCTGCTAAAAGTGTTTGTGGGAAATCACAGCCCTTGCTAATACCTCTGTGGCAGCAAAACTGGAAAGTAAATGGAAGTACCAGAATAAAGGTGTAATAGTTTATTCCATTTAGGGAACAAATGCAATGTAATTTTTTTTTTCCTTTGCCAGTGCAGGTTAAGCTACAATTGCACAGAACGTGGGGACAGGGGAGTTGGTTTGTTTTTTGTGAAACACTGATTTGGGGATGTCTATAAAATAATTCAAAGAACATTTGAAAAATGTGATCAAAGAGCCATGTTAGAATTCAGTAATGTAGAAAGTTTTTTTCTTTTTTCTTTAAAGCCTATTTTTATTTTTTCATTCAAGTAAAGACCTATAGAGCTGTAAAAAAGACTGCAAATTCTTTTGGTTCTGTCTTTGAGTCTTGTCTTTCACATGTTTTGTAAGTCATCTTTTGCCATTTTGTGTTATCTTCAATTAAGTAACTTTTCAGTACAATGTGTTTTGATATTCTGTACATTCTCAGTTTTTCAAGAAATAAGCTTATACATTGTGGCACATAAAACAAAAGCAGAAAAGACACAAGAATGCAGCTGTTTATTACTGGCTGATGAAGTAAATAACTTTTTGGGACCATCTGCAAAGCTTACTCATGTGGCCTCTGCTTTTTACTGCCATAGAATGTAGCTTTTGAATTAGTGGCGAATTGGAGCTCTGAAATTATCACTACTAATCACATATTGTGAAAGAATGGAGAATACACTGTTCACAGAATCACTAACTATTGCTTGATTTTATAGTTACTGTATTTGCTTTCTGTGACAGTGGCATATTCTGTCATGTCTTATCTTTTGCCTTATCTCCTCTTAATATAAAGTGCTAGTAATGAGGGGAAGGTATGCCCCTAATTCAAGGTGAGGAAGTGAAAAGGTTCAATCTAAATGGAGTCAGAAGGTTTTCACCTCTCGTTTCACTATGGACTTAGAGCACGCAGCCCTTCACAAGGTGAGGGAAAGACAAGCAAAACACAGAGCCTTTGGAAGCAGTAGCAAGGTGGAGCAGGGATGTGCATCTATTCAGCTTCTTGTTCTCAATGCTGCTATTCTCTAGCTGGGAAAGAAATTGTAGGGGAGCCAGGGTTAAATTTTGTGTATGTGTGGGATAACACTAAAGGGGCAGAAGCATCTGTCTGATTATGCAGCAGTTCAGCTGCAAAGGTCAGTTCAGTATCTCAGGATTGTGGGAGAATCAATTCATCTGTGAAAAACACAGGATGGAGGGAAGGACATGGGGGAGGTACCTCTATTGGTGCTCCCCCAATCTGATACTGTTCAGGAACTTGCTGAGGATGCATGTCATCCTATTATCCAGATCATTAAAGCAGACATTAATTGATATTGGCTCCAATATTGATCTCTGAAGGATACCATTACTAAATTATTTGCCAGTTGGACTTTGTACTACTGATCCCAGCATTTTGGTGGTTCAGATAATTTTCTGTTCACTTCATTGTGTACTTATGCAGTCTGTTTCTTACCAGTTGGACTAGAAGGACCTACTGGGAGACTGTTGGAGTTGTAGAAAAGAAGGCTTAGGGGGGACCATGTTCATGTTCAATACATGCCATGTTCAATACATAAAGGTGGCTAGCAAGAAGATGGGGACTTTCTTTTACAAGGAGTCATGTGGAAAAGATGAACGGTAATGGGTGCAAGTTACTTCTGAGGATATCCTTATTGGACATCAAAAGAAAATTTTTCACCATGAGACCAGTTGGACATAATCTCCCTATGGAATTGTTGGATTCCCACACTCTGCACAGTTTTAGTGTCAAGACTCAGCTTGACAAGGTGCTGGAACATCTCAACTGAACCATGTTCTTAGAAAGGTTAGACTAGAGTATCCTTGAGGTCCTTTCCAACCTGATAATTTATGTTTGTGAAGTCAAGGTAAACCATCTCACTGCTTTTCCTGCATCCCACTTAAACATCTCATAAAAGGCAGTTGAGTTGGTCAGGTATTATTTGCACTTGGTAATTCATGTTTGCTGCTGGCAGTCACTTCTAGTCTTTCATGGGCTTGGAAGCAGCTTTGGAAAGGGTTTACTCTGTAGACTTATCGATGAATACCGGGGCTATTACTGTAAAGCTTCCTCCAGTTCTATAAAGTAAACTTCATCTACTTCCTTTTCTTGTTCTTGTGGTCTGTTGCAGGTACCTACCATGACATCACATGTGTTGCTTTATCTTTTTATCCATACCTGTAAGCTCTCAACTGGCTTACTACTTTTCTTCCTGTTTATTTCTGAGCTTCCCTCCCTGCTGTTCCTGAGCGTGAAGGGCTGGGGCACACGAGGCTGCTCCAAGTAAGCAGCAATCAGATGGACCAAAGGCATGGAGGGCAAAAAGGGGTGACATGCCCCTGGGTGAAGGGCAGAGGTGCACCTTTTCTAATATTCCTTAATATAGCTCCCCTACTATCTGACCTTAGTCTCCATCCTTTGCTGCTGAAGATATCCAAGCCTGTTTACCTCGTGTGAAGGTCTTAGGGTCAAAAGGCCAGATAACCTCTCTTATATGAAGCCCAGGTGGGAATTTGAGAGCTGAGAAGCAGTTTGTCTTTGAAAAAACCCAATTTACTGTAATTTGAGCTTTATAGGAATCCAAAATAGGTGGGAGTAGACCCAAATCTGTGTATGTGAACAGGTGTGTGTACACAAAATGTAGGTGCTGCTGTCTTTGAATGCAGGATCTCTGGGAGCAATGTACTGCCCCACCCAGACTGAAGGCTGCAGGTCACAGCAGAACTCAGGGAAAAGAGGGAAGTGAATAGAGAGCATGGGATCCATTCCAGGGAGCTGAAATCCACCAAGAGAATTAATCAGTGCTTTTAGAATGTCACTCTGCAGCCCCCTACCCTGACAATAGACTCTTTTAACACAGAATACATCTTGCACAGAATGCATTTGTTTTGAGTGAAAGGGAGTTAAAGACACTGAAAAGAGGATAGTGAAGAATATTACTTGTCTGGGGTGTGGACTTGTACTCGAGTACTTGGGCTTAGTACTCAGTGAGCCATAGGGATTCTGCTGCTATGTGTGAGGGCTGCTTAACATACAAGAAGAGGTTCTTGCTGATAGCCCGCTGCATAGCTCTGATAGAGGGAGGGGTTCTATATATCTAATTAGACAGCCAAATAATAGAGGCTATTTACAGCTTTATTTCAAGGAGCAGTTTTAGGAGTTGATGAGGCTGATGTTCCCTCTTTTAGTCAGATACAATTCAAGAAACAAGAAAAGAGAAATTTCAGTTGCAGTAAAAGGTTGAGTAGAGAAGGGAAGGTGGTCCAGAACAATCTCTGTATTTAGGACTTTCATTTGTATATTTTCTTGCAAACTAAGCTTTTGAAATATTGGTTGTGGAGTTCCGTTCTGTAAGAAAAAAACCCCAAAACAAACCATCTGTGTGTATTTCTGGATGTGCTTCAGTCAGAGGTGTACACATTTAGAAGAAATTGAGTATTGCAGGGAACCAGATGTTGTGACAAACCCCAGCTGGGTTTTTGGCACCTAATGGCTATAGTCACCTGGTTTAAGCTAGAGCAGAACGTGCTGTGCTTGCCTCTGGAAGTGGGACAGGCTCTGCACATGGGAGTGGAGGTTGAGCCTTCTTCATTTATGGTGAAGTTGTACTGAAATTGCATAGAGATGGATCCTATCATAACTGGCAGAACCAAGACTAGCATGTTGGAAGTCAGTGGAGTTACTAAGTTGTGAAGAGGGATAAGAGATACTTAAATAGCACTGACTATAAATTATTGTTAAATATTAAAATGAACTTCCTTACAATTCCAGCACAAAACAAAAGATGTGTTTGAATGGATGGGTTAAAATAATGGTGAATGCATGGGTTAAAATAATGGTTTTATTAATTTAAGGCTCCACAGTTCTCCCAGGAGGTCATGAAGTCACAAACTCTGATAAAATGCTGGCTTTTTTTTTAGGACCTCCAATTGCTTAAGGATGTGTAAACAGTTCATAAGGCCAGATAGATCCCAGTTGGCTACAGATCTGAACAGCCTCATGAAAATGTTATTTCAGTTAACATCTTGCTGGTTTTAGCCAGGATTTTACATCCGTCAAGCTTCATTTTTTTTCAAAGACTCTTTGCTGCATATTTTAAGAAAAAAAAAAAAAAAAAAAAAAAGCAAAGGATTCAGGTGAGAAAAGTTACACTAGCATAGTGTGAGAAAAGCTTTTAGAACAACAGACTGCTTCTGAAACTGAAAAGTGGAAGTAATTAACAAGTGAATTTTGCTGTATTTGTTACAAACCACTATGAAAGGAAAGAAATCAAGTGAACGGAGGCCCTGAGGAACCTGGCACAGATCTGTTTTAAGATCCCATTAGAATGCAATTCAGGAAGTTGGCTGCCATTGTATTTGCCATGGTTATCACTGGCACACTGTGTATTATCTATTTCTATCGACTACTGAATAAAGATATAGAAACATATGCTGTCAATTATGTTGAAATCTTTTTTTTTTTCTGTGAATTCAGTATATAGTTGGTTCCACCAAAGTCCAAAGCAAACCACACCGCTGCCCCAGCACAACCTTAGGTTAGTAATGGAGCCAAGGGAGAAGATATTGACTGGCTGTGTTTATTAATATTTAGCACTTTTCATACTTCTAGCTAAGGATTTCTAAAGGAATGGTAATTTTGGCCAGATTCCAAGAGGGCAGTTTCATTCTGGCAACCCTTATTGTTCCGACAGCTCCAGCTGAATGTGTAGTCTTGCTCCTATCCTCGCCCTTCCTTCATGAATATGTTAAGCTGGTACTGTTTAGAAATGTGTTCCCACTCATTCTGTGCTTCCCCCTCTTATACATTTATACATCCATGTGGTAAACTGGATTAAGGAACCTATAAATTAACACAGTAAAAATCACTTAACTTTAACCTTACCTATTCCCAATGCAGGTCATGGTATGGTGTGGGAATACAGTACCAATGTTGAAAGGAATGTGATTTCTTTCAGCTATAATACTAGTCCCTGCCAGTTTAATGTGTTTGTGTAGCTAGGATTTTGTTATTTATTCCTGTACACACCTCCCAAATATAACGTGTTTTCAGGAGCACATGAAATCATACCTATATTCACTAGTGTCCAGCTGTTCCAAGTGAAGGGCTAAAAATATTTCAGAACAGTCAAGGTGATGCAGTCTCTGCTTTGAAAGATATTCTTACATCTGTTCTGTTTGCTTGGCACAGGTCTTTTTTTTTGGGTGGTTTTTTTTTTTTTGGTTTTTTTTTTAGGAGAAAATAATAGTAGTAGTAGTAATGGTAATAATACTACTAATAACATCCCACCAAGTGTTTGAGTGTTTTATGGAGAATTTACTAGCTAATAAGGTAGAGCTAGCTCTTCTATACCTCATCCCTAATCTATGTGTCTGTGTATCAGGCTCCAAATATGAGAGCTGAATGCATTTCCTTTTTTTTCCATTTTCACATTTTCTTTTTTTCTTTCCTCTCCCCCCTTCCCATGTCTTTTATTTGGCTGTTTTATCCATGTTGGGAGAAGGAGACTGTCTCTGAGGAAATGATCGCTAAGACCAGGTCAACCCAAATTACTTCAAACTTACTGAGAGAAAAAATGAATAGCGACTGTTTTGTGTCACGATGTTGTATGATGCGCTGGGATATGTGGCCACATGAGCATTGTTCCTGCAGTAGCAGTAAAAGCAGTGGGAGGCAGCATCCCATAGCAAAGAGGCTCATTAAAGTTCTTAGGTTTTCAAAGTGTAGGGCATAGGGATTACATGTTCAGTTCAACATGAAGTATACACTATATTTATAGATATGTTTTTAGGACTGCTGCTTGTGTACACCAGAGTTCTTTCACCTAACCCACAGTCTGGACTTCACTGTGTGGCCCTAAATCATAAATTCTGATTTTTTTTCAAGAGATCCCTGTGTAATCTCACTGAAATTAGTGGATTACTTATATGAATAAGCTTTCAAAGTTTGGCATCTGTGAGGATTTTAAAATGTATTCCATAAGCTATATTTCAGAACAGCTTTTCCAGCAGGCTGCAATTGTGAGTGTGGGTCAAATTAGTGTTTGTGCTCTTAATTGCACTAGAAATGAGTTGTAGAAACTCATATCACTGACAGTCAGCCTCTGATATCAGAATTATTTGTATTATTTATACATGAGCGCCTGCTCTGCGCACCCAAAAAGCATCTGCCAAAATATGTAATACAGATTATATCTTTATAAAGGGATAGAAGAATACTAGTGGCTCTTATTTTATACTCAGAGTCTGATATTAACTGCTCAAACAAGAACCATGTTCCAATATTACAAGATAGAGTGCAGATCCAAGGGCAAAATTTGGCTCTGAAGAACTGAATAGAAATTATTCTTAGAAAAGCTTCAATTATCTCTGCAGTAAAACTACTAGAATCCTCATTTTCGTCACTAGAGACACTTGATGAGAGTAGCAGATGGCCACACAAAGCATCCATGCTATTTTATTTGAGATTTTAATGTAAACTGAACTCGTAAAATATTTTAAATAAGACTTTTAAAACTGGCACAAGAATTCTTAGTTTTTGAAGACTATAGGTCTAAGCAAATCTTTAAGTAACATGAAAATCAAACTTCTACATGATTTAACTTGTTCTGTTATTGTCATACAGTCGTTATTTATTATTATCCAAATCTCCTAATGTTTAATCTTCTTATGTATCAGGCTAATTTTTTTTTTTTTTTTTTTTTTTTATGGACTGGCCAGTAATGGTTTCTAAAGCTGCTTAGTGGTTTCAGCATTTCAGTTGAAAACTACTTGGTAGAAAAAGTTCTTTCTACTTGGCTAGAATTTTAGCACTGGCTTTGGTCTGTTTATGGCTGTCACTTTTCAGGTGTGCTGGAGGCAATTATGAAACTCTGGGTTTTGATTTCTCTACAGGTGACAGTCACAAACTGAAGGATCAGTACACATGGGTGTAATCTTCATACCCTCTGACACAAGTCACCTGAGCACAATAATCAAGATCCCATTTTGTCATGTCAGTAGTATCACTCAGTGGGTTGGTGATGTGGGAATTAGTATTTGCACCTTATTAAAGCTGTAGTAAACTCTGTTGCTTAGTGAAGTCCCCAAGTGCCTGGAAGGCATTAAGCATCACACAGATACATCGACTCCTTCTGCATTATGAGCAACACTTCAGCTGCTTTTTCTCCCTTGCTCTTAAAAGCACAGGTTTTCTTGTCCTGCATTTTTGAAGTAGACATAGCTAAGAATACAAGTAATAGCTGTGTAAGCTGAAATCACAGCCACTGCTGTTGTCAACAGTAATGGCTTAATTAGACTGATTTTCTGTATCTCTTCATCCTTAAGTAGAGATTAAAAGATCCGTGAGGTGTGCTATAGCCAGTATACAAAGGAGTTTACAAAGTGCAAGCCTGAAAACCTTGGTGTAAAAAGAGTACTAAATAGGCAAATTCTCTGAGTAAAACCAAAATGTCTCATAAAGGTTAATTCAACATAAGCTTATTAAAGTCATATTCAATATGTTTTATCTTTCTGGGGTTTTGTTCTCCATTCACTTTTGCCAGACATTTAGTCACATTGCTGAGATGAGCACATATCCCAATCGAACAGTTACAGGATTATTAGTACATGATTCCCACCTGACAGCAAAAGGTTTGAGATTTAATTTGTTCAGCTGCTGTGAGCCTGATGAAACAATTGTGTACCAAAAGAAGGATTCAACATTTTTTTTTCTCATTTTGTATTTCAAATATTTACTTTTATGAAATCACTTAACACTACGGGTCTGTGTTGTCCTTTGAAATCAATGGAGTTGGGCAGCCACATCTGGTGACAGAATTAGATTCTGAGATTCTGCTTATATTTCCTTTTTTCTGCCTTTAATTCTTCAGTGCTAGGAGTTGCCAGTACTAGTATTTAAGAAAAACAAAACCCCTGTCTTATTTGAATTCAAGATGTATCATTTCAACTTAGATGGTTTTTTCATATTGCAGTATTGCAGTTGCTTATCTGTCTTTCTTGTAGTAATAGCAACAACATTAACTGATGCCAGATTACGTATTTATATCGGGGACCGGCCTGCAAATTCATTCTTTTCCAGAGAGGCAGAAAGATTGTGTAAAACTGGTGACCACATGTTGACAGGCTGCATGATTTAACAAAACCAGAGGCAATCATTTCAAAGAAAAATGTTTTATTTTCTGCCAGCAGAGCATAATGGAGAGAAATTGGCTGGTATTATTTTTAAAAATTGCTCAAATCACTGTAGTTAGTATAAAATTGTCTCTGGAACTATTTCCTGTAAGTTAACCAGACATATGATTGTATCCTTTCTATTTTGAATACGGAAGCTCACATTTCATCTGTCTTGTGTAGAGCCCGTCAGGTATAATAGCTCTTTGTGATGGTTCCTTCTTTTCGTCTTCGTTTTCTATAGCTAACCCCCCACCCACAAACCTAATACAATTGCTGGTTTTAAGCATCAGTCGGCTATTACTAGCAGTCTAGCAGTCATTGCACCTCTTTCTCCTTCTGATGAGCTTGTAGATCTATCAAGAAGTAAATTCCAAGATAACAATATACAGGTGTATATTGGTTTTCTTTCCTCTTGACTCCAAAGTATTTCTGGTTTACCTGCCTGAGGTTATCCCAGAGATGACAAATTTTAAATAGGGTATGGTGCCATTTTCAAATACAGCTTCCAGGGCATCTTTTCACTAGAATGAAAAATATGCCAGCACTAATTTTGAAGATTCCACCTTAATTGTTACATGTTTTGAACATCTTTGTGAGTAATGGCTTTTGGGGACTATCTCAATTAATAATTAAAACCATAGCCATAGGAATATTGTATGACAGATCCTTAGTGTATGTGTCTGGGCACACTTTGGTATACTGGGTATACTTTTGAGATCAAGAACCACAAACACCACTAGCAGTGTTTTTGAGGTCTGGGTGTACTGTCCATGTTGAGCCACGCTGCTGGCTTGATGGCTAGCAGGAATTTGAGGGGTTTTCAGCAGCCTTGGAAGAATAATAATATTCTGCCACCAGCCCATCTGTGACATTATGCTGTTTGCCCTCAGTGATTCACACTGCTGCTTTAAATACCCTTCATCCCTGTTCACCTTCACAGGTCAGCCCCACAGTGATGGAGTGTCCTGTAGCAGTCTAAGCACTAGGGGAGATGGCAAAAAGGATAGGAGGAGAAATGCTGGTCCAAGTTGGGTAGAGTTTAAAAATGGAATGATTTTAAAGCATCATGCTGTGGCCGAATAATAAGGAAGTAAAGTTGACTTTTTATTTATTTCCTTATTACTAATTATTATTATTTATTACTATTACCATCAATGTAACTGTTCTGGACAGGTAACAGTCCAGTCAATCCAAGCAGTCCATGTTGGGAAACATAGGAGTCTTTCTATGTACGAGGAATATCTGTTCATTGGGTAAATAGAAAAAAAAAAATCTGGATAAGCAATAAATGCATATCTTGTGCTGAGGAAAATTAATGAACTTTTACAGAATGTCTGTTTGTTTCTGAGTTCTACCACTTTAACCCAGTTCTTTCAATTTACACCAAAATTTCTGAGGTAATGTAAAAGAAACTCTTTCTTCAGTATCTTCAGAGCAAGTGATTACTTTTACCCCTCAGAAATAAAATCAAGAAATTATTTCAGTGAATCAGGCCAGATTAGACTGAGATAATTCTAGATGTCTGGGAGACAATATTTTGGCTTCTGGAATTAATGAATTGTTTTCTTTTTCCTATTTTATGTGCTCTGTAGCCTATGGAACTTCCCAGATCTCTTTCAATTTCTGAAACACAAATACTGACGCTGTCCAGGAATAGCACACAGGGGAAAACACTCAACTGATGTTGTAGTTCATAGTTATATCTCTCTGTCTCTTTCTTCTGGGGACCCAATGTGGAAGGAAGCACTTGAGTTTTCTTAAGAGTATCAGAGCACTGTAGTCCAGTATTAGGGTGTTTCAGATGTGAACTAGAATAATCTTTAAACACAGCAAATGAAACACAGAACATGGAAAATTAAGTTACTCACTGATGATTGCTACTGGTTAAGTATAGGATTTTTTAATGTTTTTTTCATGTTGACAAAAAAATACTGCTCAACTGAAGGCTAGAAAGTGAATGATGGCTGAGTTTTAGTCAATTGAGTATCTTGTCAAATGGAAGTTAGAAAGGTTACTTGATCGTGGCCTGTAATTACCCAGGCAGGAAGAAGATAGCACATATTTGGAATTTGTTTTGTTTAGTGGACAAAGGAATTGCAAGATTCACTGGCTGAAAGCTGAATTCAGCAAAGTTGAAACTGAAAATAAAACACAAAATGTTAATGGTGAGGCTAATTTAAACATTGCAGCTGCGTAGTGATAGAAATTCTTTAGTTCTTGGAGTTTCCAGATTAAGGCGGATAGTTTTGCAAAAGAAACCAGAAATACTGGTTGCCTCATGATGAAGATAGTTCCTGGATAATCATAATATTCCTCACTGGTCTAGACCTTATGAGATTTTGCTAGGAGGTACTTCACCTGCTGAGTGATTTAAGTGGCCACTTGAGGCAAGGAGCTTTTAAGGAGGGATCTTACCTCTGGATCTTGTTTTCTTTCCTGGTTCGCTGCTAATCATATTTCTTGAGGTTGGTGGCAAGTTGGCCCTTTCTGAGGAAGATTTTTTTTCAAGGAGTTTTATTCCATGGTTGCGGTGTAGCCTGGGCATTCATTGTGCATTTTTTTTAATGCCTTTGATGCATGCAGTCTGATGGATTTAGGTTATTTCTACTGTTATTTGTAGCTGAATGTTACTGAATAATATAAATATTACTCAGGATGTGAGATTTATTTTTCAACTGCTAAAATGAGGCTTTTGGTTAACTGTTAGATTTTAGTTTTGGGGTTGTAATCGATGATGCGGATGTTAGAGGGAAGGGTTTTGGCATCACTGCTTCAGTCAAAAAGTGCTTGTAGCATCAGGTGTACTGACTAATTAGACTGGTTTCTGAGGAGAATTGGTTTGAGTTATACCACCTCTGGAAACCTTATCCAGAAATTTTATCTAGGGTCTTCCATGAGTGCTTTAAAACTGAAGTATGCAGCAGCATAGATGAAGCGTGGCAATTACCTCTGTGTGAGGAAGTTCCCGGTCTGGGTTGAGTGTATGACCTCTAACAGCAGGAGACTCCTCTTGGCATTTCAGGAAACTCATGTGCCCAATAATGTGTATGGCTGCTACCCATGTCCGTCAGTGAAAGAAGGAAGAAGCTCTTCCTTCACTAGTGATCTGGGTTACATTTTTTTCTCACTTTATCAAAACTGCAGAAAATACAACATCATGTCTTTTTTGTATGACCTTGTAAGTCTTGTGTTATGCACCTAAAATCCACACAGTCATATAACAAAAAAATGGTTCAATAAATTTTTATCTATCTACATATAAAATTTCATTTTGGGGACCAGCTGAGAACTGGCATGAAAAAATTCAAGTGAAAGGTTATTTCTTAAAGAAGGTTGTAGCAGACTGAAACTGGAAAGAATTTTCATTAATCTGTTACACTTAAGCAATTCTACTATAATGCACTGAAACATGGTAATGCAGGCAGTGTTTTTAATAAAATGTTAAATATAGAACTGAATCCTTTGGGGGCTAAGTACTTCAACCATTTTTGTAGGTTTTCTTATATTTATTCATTTATTATGAGTGGAGTGGAAGATGTCATGGAAGAAAGAGGACTGGTTTTTTTTTCTGTGAGTTTCTTAGTATTCTGGGGCTCGTTTTTTGTATCTCATATCTTCTGAAGAGGTTAATTTGAGGGCGCAAATATTATTTAGTTTTGGTTTCTGATATGGAATTTTTAAAAAAAATTGGTGACTAATAAAAACTGGAAATTCTTGACTAGAGGGGAGACTTGTAGAAAAAGAAACATGTAGGAGGTATAAAGCCATTCTTGGAAAATGTCAGTAATGATTTACAGAGGATTTTTTGGCTTTTGTGTGTTCTTTTGGGGTGGTGTCTTTTTTGTTAAGTCATTGTTCTGTGTCTGAACCTATGCACTTACCTGTTTTTATTTCTTAAAAATCCATACTTTATACCCTACTGCAACTGTGGTATCCAAGTCATTGCTTTACACTTGAAAAAAACAGGTGGCCTAAAACTTATTTTTTTTTCTTTTCTGTTTGACAAATGAATTCTTTCTGGACAGACTTTTTCCCCCAACTACTTCTGCCCTTCACCAGTGTTTCCAGTGACAGAGTTGCTGCTTGACCCAGTGTGTCAAATAGAAAACAAATGGAGTCCCTGTGCAAGGAAACTTAGTGGAGAAGGCAGCCCGTCCTGGATTGTGCAAGCAGTAATCAAAGCTACTTCAGCAGCACTGTGTGTGAAAGAGGCACATGCTTGTGAAAACTTTCTTGGCTTGTGCTCTACTGAAATTGTTACACTGAACTACTCTTAGGGCTCAAGCCAGGGTCCTAGAAGTGAAAGGCCTTAGAGCTCATTTGTAGTCAACTGAGGCAATGGTTTAACAGCTGAGGCTGCCTCTTGGAGTGGGGAGCTTGTGCTTTGAGAAAAATAGGCTTCCCCCAGGCTTGCACAGGCAGCAGGGTCTTCCTAAGACTGAAAATAAATAAAAATTGCATGCACTCCTTCTTTTGTGATTTCAACAGATGCATCTGTACTGCAGCTCAGACTGGCTATTGCTGCTGATTTTTTAAAAAATTTATTTAAAAACAAATTTCATGTGCTTGGAGGTATTTTTAAACTAGATAGCTTGAGTATCGATGATGGAATGACCTCTGTTAAGTACAGGTTTTCTCACAAGTAGCAAAAAACATGCAGGGCTCAGGGCTGACACTGGTCATGCAGCACAATGTCTGTCCTGTTGAAGCTGTGCTGTTATTGTTCAGATAACTCACTTGTGCCTCTGAACTGCAGTAGCCCTTTTGCTTTGCAGTGCTAGTGTGTCCTATATCCCTTCAACTCTTCACAGGAGGTCTTGTCAGAACTCCTGTTAGTAGGGTTTGTGACTACACCTTGCACGTGTTCAGCACAGACCCATCACTATAAGCAACTTTTAGATGTGAAGGAGAAAATGTGATGAGGTTAATAATTTTAAGAGTGAGCAGGGAAATAAAGCATGGGTTTTTTTCTTCACAAAGGGGTCTTGGTATCGTAATAATTGAGAACACAACAAAGAAATTATTTATGTGGCAGCAGTGAAAGAAAGAGGTTGAAATTCTTGCCTTTATTTCCTGGCTCAGGGAACTAAGTTGGGGCAGATAGTTACAGAGACCACAGCCAACTCTAACAAAATTCATATTTAGGTCATCTGTAAACATTCAGGGCTATAGTCATAATCTGGCAACAGTGTGCCTGTGCTATTTCTTTGGTTACCCTTAGAAATACTATAGTAAAACTGCACTTTTCATCCTATGCTGGATAAATTACTTTACATATTCAGTAATATATTCTCCTGTCGCATAACTCTTGTTGTTGTTAATTGGAATTGCTTATGCTCATTGAGGGAGGAATACTTTTCATCCTGTTTTGAATGAAAATCTGTAATCTTGAATTTGTTTCTAAACTTCAGGCATGAGAAGAACAGAGCAGGAAATTGCTGCTGTTCCACCAAATTAGCTTCTCAGATATCCTTTTAATTGGAGACCATAACTCAGATTCTTAGTATTTTAGGAAGCTGAACAATACAAATTGAAATACAGATATTTCTAGTAAGGGCTTAGTTCAAAGGCAGCTTTTATACACAGATGAGTCTGCTAACAAATAGCATGTCATATGGTAATGAGACCATGTTTTCTTCCGCAGTTTCACATTTCCTAACTGCACTGCTGAGAAGTAAGTGGAGTGTTTATCTGCTCTCTTTTGAACTGACAAATCTCTGCTAGGGACGAGTGTGCCCACTATAGACAGAACATAGGTATAAAAAAAAAAAAAAAAAAAAACAGCCTAAACTTACAATCAGAAACACACCGGTTCCAAATGCAATATATTACACTTGTTCAGATCGTTAATTTCCGCCAAAGTATTCTGGTTTTAATGTAAAGACTTCAATTTATGTTTAAGAACAAGCAAACTATAGCACTTTGACAGCCGTTCACACTTAATTTCTTTGCATTAAACCAACAGCATTCTTTTCCACAAACATCCATTGTTAGGACAATGCTCTCAGACGGAATTTATGAGAAATGGAATTATGTTACCAAGGAGATAGCATTTACTATAATGAAGAGTAGATCCTAGAAAATGGCCCCTTTTACAGCAGCTCAGAACAGAGCCACAAAAGCAATTGATTGGTCTTGGCATTTAGTCTTATATCAGCTGTGTCATCCATAGCTTCAGGAGTGAGAACACTAATCTGAAGTGACATTTCTGTTCTGGCGGGCTTTTCTGCCCTGATGAAAGCAATTACTTCATTCCTAAATGATAATTTGCAGGAGTTTCAACCACTTTAATTGATAATTTTTTGTTCTGAGAAGTTCAATTGTGAAGTGATTAGCTGATTTGGTAAATAGAAATTTAAGGTGTGAAATGTACAAGTTGCTCCAAGGTAAAGCACTGTTTATTGGGTGCTGCCAAATTGCTTGATAAAAATGCAGTTTCTCTATTATCATAAGGCTGGCAGTTACTTGGTACAATATAGGAAGAAAAAAAAGATCAGAACACTAGTTTTCTGGTTGTAGAGTTGGGGCTTGAACTAGTATATCCAAGATCACTTAAATGTTGCTCTGCCAAAGCGTACATTAGTTTTAAAACATTATATAGGGATGGTGAGTTTGTAATCCTTAAAAACCTGCCAGATTCCTATTATCTTCTAACGACTCACTTTGGAAGTAAATCGTGTTACTTAAACATTGCAACAAAGGTGCTTATTGCCTATAAAATGTTCAATTTAACGATTAGTTCAAGCATACACAAACATTTTCCTTGAAACGTGTTTACATATTGAAAATAAAATAGAAGAAACCTCTGCTCTCAAACAACAGCCCCTAAAAAACAACCTGAACTTTTAATGAGGTAGTAAAAAGCTTTAGTTAATATACATATTGTTTTTCACTTGCATGTTATTTTTACAATAATTGTTAAAGCACATTTGGCAATAGGTATTTTTGCTATCATCTTCAAGAAGAAGAGGCTTTTTAATAAAAAGCAGTTCTGTGATATTTTCCTATATAGTGAAAAAATAATGGTCATTTCATGTGTTAAATGAGAAATATAAAGCAGAAATGAAGGTCAAACTGATTTAGCACATCAAACAGTCTTTGTCAGCCAAGCTTAATATATCCTGAGTTTGTGGAACAAATGAAATTTTGCTGCTATGTTACACTTTGCTTCCAAACAACCATTACAACTGGTTTTATATATTGTGTGAGCATCAGACCATCAAACAGTGCATCTTTACTGACGTGTTGCTGCAGTGATGATCTACAGCAGCAATCTGCCATTTATATAAGGGCAAAATGTGCATCTATATTTAGTTGTGAAATTGGCCTATTATACTCTTGATGTTTACAGAGGCTAACATAAATTAATGATGACAGCTATGAGCAGTGCATTAGTTAAGCAGCAGAGTTTTTACCTTGAACTTGAAGGTTCCAGCTTTAACTTCCAGCATATACTATACAGCTTTCTTCACACATTAAAGAGGCTTCTGAAAACATTAATTTATCTTGGACAGCATTAAATAACTTCAATTTGTGGATTATGGATTATATAAGGTAATGTTAGGTAATGGTTTAATTTACATTTTTGGCAAACTTTTATACCATAAGAATGGTGATATTTACGGTGTAGCAAATATGAACACCCCAGAATACTTTTTGCTGATTGAAAGGGTCTGATTTGACTGACTTTGAACTTAGTCAGATGTCAGATACCCCTTGTCTGATGAAAAAACAGGTCTGAGGAAGCAGCGTGGCTCGCTAGGTTATGCGCTGCACTTTTACCTCGAAGTCTCCTCATGCAGCTCATGTCAGAGAAAGAGTAGATGCTGTAGTAACTATAGATTCTAGTTAACTGTGACCACAGATCTGACAAGTATGCAGGTGTTCAAAGGTTCGCAAGTTAAAATGCTGAAGTCTTTGATGAATTTTTGATGGATGCATTTTTAATACAGGTCGACCTTTTTCCTTTGAGGCTGCATGCTAGATTAATTGATAAATAGTGAGACTGAGCAATGCTCGGATCTCCTAAGCAAACAAGTAGAAAAATCCATAAAAATCTGCTGCCTGACTTCTCAGATGTACTTTAAAAAAAAAAAAAAAAATGTTAAATTTAATGTGGCTTTTGATTTCCCCCCCTTTCCTGTTTTTTTGGAGCTTCTACCCTCACAAAAGCACTCTTCTCTTTCAAACAGCTTAACAGTTTTTTATTAGTCTGGAAGTTCTTGAATTCTCAGTTCAGAAACAGTCTGTGTGAGAAGGCAGTCTATGAATAGGACAGCAGAAAAAAAGAAAAGCAAAGAAAAGGGAGAAAACATCAAATTTTTTTCAAAAGAAAAAAAATCACCCAGAGATAGTAAAATGCTATGTAGAAATTGAAGGTAAACATATTAACATAGTTTCATTATGAGCTTTTCAGAACTTACTGAGTTACTCTTAGGAAGTTGGGCAGTATTTATTTCTTTAATTCATATCTAGAGGAATATGAGCTCTCCTGCTTCATGGTATTTGTAATCGTGTCTACTATATTGAAAAATATCCAGTTTCATGCATATTTGTGAGCTCTCTCTAGAGCATAAGCTTTCAAAAAACAAAAATAAAAAAAAACCCTTGACAACAGGAGGCTTTAGGCTTGTGCTGCCACCAGTGGTGATACTTGAATTACCAGTGGGGATTTTTTCGGTTCTAATGTGTGCAGTTGTGTAGTGCAGGTTACTCTGCTTGACTTCCCCTTCTTGTGTGTCTGTCCGTCCATCCCCCCCCTTTTTTTTTAATCTTAAAATGGACACTGCTGTTCAGATGAATATTTTCTTATTTTCTTGGATTAAACACTGTTTCTGAGGTGTCACTATTAACAAATACTTCTGAAAGAAACTTTAGGCATAAGATGTGTCACATGGAAGCAAAATAAATAAATATTCCAAATAATTGGATCATTTCAATATTGATGCTGTTCCATTCTTTGAACTTCTAATTAGATGTAATTGTCCTGTGAGATCAGGGAAATGAACATGGCCTATGGGTGACCACCTGTAGGTGGAATTGGACATTATCTTAATGAATTGTCCAGACTTCAAGAATCAGCTTTTCTATGTAATTATTGTTATAAATGGGCTTAGCTGCCCTCATTGTTTGCATTGGTCAGCTTGAAGACCCAGAAAAGAGTTTCCTTAAGAATGTGGCTAAGTGAGGGAACAGATAATCAATTATTCCTGTAATAAATCAGAATGTATAAATATTCGCATCAGTTAACTTGTCATACTTGTCCACTATATTGCATTGGTGTAAACACATAAGTTATGTAGATAAATTATTAAAAAACAAAACAAAACAAAAACAATGTGGAGAGGGATCAAAAGTTGATCTAAATATAAAAATGCCCACAGTACGGCAATTCTATGTTATGTCAGTAACACAGAACAAGGTAAGTAGATAGGATCTTTTTTGTGTATTTCACATGGAATTGCACAAATCCACATCTGTGAACTCATGAGCAGCATACATTTATTTCCTTCTGCAATACAATTAAATTCAATAGGAAGCAAGCATTCATAAGTTCTTTATATTGGAAAACAAAGAATACAGAAGGACATATATAAATTAAAGTGTCATTCAGAGCACCAATGGGGATGGATCACTTAGCTTAATTTAATTTTTTTGGTCACAGATTCCTTGTGTGCTCTGATGTTTCACATCCTTTCCATGTATCTGATTTCTGTGCAATGAATATAACATCTCTCTGACTATGGTCTTTGGAGAGTTGTATGATGTTTATAGTGGACCTTTTGATCCTGAAACCTAAAAGACTAGACTGATATAACACACACGAATATTGCTTTATTCTCTATAAAGCTTGTTATAAACATTATTAGATATTGTTAAGTGTTATTGTTGTACTGTATCTGGTTTTGCTGCTGCTAATCCATATTGTTGTTAGAGGCTTAAGAAATTTGCTAGTGGTCGATAACAGCTGAATTACCAAGTATGATACTGTTTAGTGTTACAAGAAAAAGTGCTTTGTTCTGGTATACTTATTGTGCTTGTAAAGTTTTTCCCCAAATCAGGGAGGATTTCAATAGAATTATTAAAAAAATTCTGTGCGTCCTTTGTAAGAGTTTGCCATACTTCTCTACTTAATGAAAGAATGAGCAATGAGATAATGAAAATGAGCAAAAACCCTGATGGTACTCAGCTGACAAGCAAGCCCTCCTTGGCTGGAACCACTCTATCTGAACCTTAGCAGCCTGTCTGTCTCTCAAGCCTTGCTTTATGGCCACATCCCCAGTCCAATCTCTATTTATGACAATTGTGAGGGTACCATAAAACCCCACTGAAGCTGTTATGTGGAGCTGAGCAAGGGGAGGCTGACATCTCTGAGAAGCCCATTTAGGGTGTATCAGGTTTAAGGGAACAGTGTAGGTGAAATGCAAATGAGCTGCCTTTCTAGAACTGGGCAAGTCTGCAATATAGATGCTTCCAAGCCATATGCTGAAATTGCAGACAGAAATATTTATTTGAAATCGCAGCCATTTCCCTGTTTTCATTCCAATTGCAAACTCACAGAATTAAATTATTTCAATGATTTTTACCACCCAAACTGAGGCACAGAAGCAAGGTATTGATATGCTAAAAAATAATTTCTAATGTAGGTCAGTGCATCTGTTGATACACTGTAACATGTTTGATTGCCATTATATGCTGCAAAAATTAGGAGCTGTGATTGTCCCATCTTTAAAGTGACAGATGATGATCTGTCAGACGTGGAGGTTGTGGGTGTGGACACAGAAATGGATGCGTGTATATGCTTATGGATATAAAAGATAGAAAATGATGTGAAATAAAATATGAAGCAGGTTATGCTTGGAATGACCACAAGCACAATGAAATCACAAGTGAATTATGAGTACCAATAAAACTTTTATGCAACACCATATTATCATGTCTTCTGCATCTGCTGTGTCTTCAATAGAAAATCTACTTTATAAATGTTGTGTATACCATTTAAAAATTATATGATAGCATTTATTGTACCCTTTCATCTATAAAAGTCAGACCTCCTTTATATATCTGTCCATCTGGAAAGGCCCTAAAAGGAAAAGAATATATTTCAGAAATCCGGTATCTAAAATAGCATTATTTTTCCTAGTCATTTAATGTGCTGTTTGTATGGTAGTGCATCTCAGAATTATCAGGAGCTAGCAGCTGGAAACCTCTTATTCTTCTTTAGAGAACTCTGTATATGGAAATTCTTTGAGAAGTATGTTCTTGAGGGAATGCATGATGTTTCACCATTGTATGATGTTGCCATCCTTGATATTGTACAGTGATGCACTGTGATCCAGTTATCTGAGCTCTTTCCCTTTCTCCCTGGATGCCAAAGAGAGAGCAATATTAATGTCCCTTGGTTAGAGTTCCCATGTTACTTTCTTGGTACTGTGGATAGCATATGTAGATTTGCTTGTCTACTGGGGGGAACTTTCCTATCATATAAGAGCTCTTACACATGTAATGCTTGCTTGCTTCATGCTTCCTAGTTTGTGAAATCCACTTAGTAAACATAGGTATAGTTTCCCACACTTTTATTTTTCTCATTATCAGGAGGTAATGAGAACCTGCTGGTGTTTTTGCCACATGATACTCGAGCAAGTTAATTCATGTTACCAAGAACCACCTCTAATCCCAGTGTTTTATGTCAGGACCCAACATGAGTTTTGTTCTGGTGTCTTCACTGTTCCTTTCTCTTGTGAGTTTTACACCCCTCTTTTCTAGCATCCTCTTGGGATTATCACTGCCAGCACTTTGCTCTGTTAAGACAATCTGTTGATGATGCTGAGGTTGCCTGTTGGAATAGGTAGAGGTGCCAGAGAGGATTAACAGTGATTTTTAGGTAATATCTAATGAATTCAGCTTAGGAAATCATTACTCTTAAATTAAGGATACATTGTATCAACATAACTGTAGTGTCTGGTGCTCCCAGTGTATTTGGCTGGTGTAAAGTAGAATTTAGGACTGGTGTGTGTACCTTTTGACAGATAGAGTTACTAAATTTTACTTAATGCACTGATGCCCAGAGTGCTACAAGTTACAAATTCTTTGCCTTGGTGAAGCTTCCACAAGTGACAATATGCCAAATGGGTGGGAAGAAAAACCTCTTATTGATAATATTGTTTCTCAGGAGTTGCTTCTGTATGTCTATTATCTATTATCTGATCTCCCCATGTCTTGTACTTTGGAATTTTTTTACTGTAAAAGTTTGAATTCACATAGGTGACTTTCAAAGGATGCTGTTTACTTACACAGGTAGCCCAAATTTTCAGCTTAACTGACTTCCATTGCAAACTATTGGTGATTTAGTGATGCATTATGTAAGTTTACATTGCAATATATTAGTTCAGCAATGTCCTCAAGCCTGTACATGACTTGTAAACTGTGGATTCAGATAAGAAATATTCTTTCACCATCGAGTTTCGAATTGTTTTCAATTTCAGATGTTGCTGAGATCTGTATTGTTTCTGATTTATGTTACTAGGGATCTCCAGAAAGACCCCTTCTTACAAAGGGTTATAATTGACTGGCAAGAAGGTGTGAACCTCTTAGTGCAACATTTGCAACATGTCTATGATCTTAGCTCTTCTGAGTTCCTCAAGGTTCATGCCAGGGACTTGAGATCCTCAGGCTTGGCTTCTGGAGAAGGAGAAGGGTGATGACAAGTATTAAAGGCCATCTCTGAGTTTCACTTGCAAGCAGTTGAGCAGAGACACCTGCCTCTCCCTTATGTTACTGTTGCAGGTATTGAACTTGTACAGAGTATCTTACTTCACTGGAATTAATTGGGCAGTTCACACCTCACAGAGCTGTAGCTTCCAGGTTTCTATGTATACACAAAATATTTCTACCAGCTGTATTTAATGCACCTTTTGAGAGATTTAACACATTGTTGGTAGATATTTAAAGTTTGAAATTGGTCAGAGATGCATCTGAAACAAGCACTGTGAAATTTTATTTTCAGGGAATTTTGTCCTAGAATACAGTACACAAATCTAACTGCTAGTGGTCTATATAGAGTTCACAAAGACAAGTATGTGATTTAGTGTCTGATTCAGCAGGGTGGTATTTCTTTACCTGTACCTAAGGACATAACATTTCCATATCTTTATCTCACCACCCTTATTCCTTAGGCAGGCTGTTTTTTAAAAATATAATTGCTATTAATATAGGATTGTGTAGGGAATGCAGTTTAGCATTCTTGGAGTATTGTGATGGAGGGATTTGTGTTTTAAGAGCCATCTAATTTGGGTCCTTTCAAGTCTGAGGGAGCAGAGACAGGCAAAAACGCATGAAAATGCAGCTGGTTGAGAATACTGAAAGAAGAGCATCTTTGTAGTTTAAGTTATTTCCAATTTAGAAAGCTAGGTAAATAGAGGTCTCAGAATCATGGTATTAGATCTATGTGCCTGGATTTTACCATGCTACTTCATATCTGCTTTTTTAGATCTGGCCACCTTGGGTTTTATTGTTGATCAAATCCAGGGCTTCAGGAAGAGTTGTGGAAGCTTGAGAGAAGCACTTGCTGTTGCATTATACAGTGGCTGAATTCTTACTCTGTTGTAAACCAGTGATGAGTTAATGGCATTGTGGCTGTAACTCCATCAAATGATTAAGTAAGCAAATGAAGTGAAGGAAAGAGTTTGTGAGGGCTGGGAAGAGTTTCCACTCACACAGTGACTGGCAGACACCAACCTGAGCATCAGCATCAACCTCTGTGCACCAAGAGGCTGAGCTATGGTCAAACTTATCCTGAGTTTAGCAGTCTGTTCTGTCTCAAAAAAACACTATAAACAAACAACTTTAACCTCTTATTAAAAACAGGGGACAATATCTGTTCTCTATCTTATCTACACATTGACTACTAATCTTCTGGACAGTTTACTGTGTACTTTGCCCCAAACTCTGCAACCAAAAAAATGAATCACTTTGCCCTTGCAAAGCTGTATTGTTATATATCAAAACCAACTGAAACTTTTTATTTTCAAGAGTAGATCAGAAGATCTAGGTGTTGCAGGGGGGTGGTAGCAGGTGATACATGGACACAACAGGACTAGACAAATGTCTTTGCATTTCCCACTGCTCACTGGGGAGCAGAAGGTCCATTCTGACCAAAAAATTGTCCGTCTGTGTATGTGGTAATGAATCACAGTCAGAAACGTAAAGGGCATAACTGCATGAACTGCTTGCTCACCCCTCTGAAAAGATTGTTCTTCCCAAAGCAAGGTTGGGTGAACATCTCATAAAAAGCAGCTCCATGAAACCTGGGAAGGTTTATGTTACTAGACCAGACTTAAACTTCTGTGGTTCAAAAGCTACCATACAAGTTGTTGGTCATCTTGTCTGCCCTGCAGCCCCTGTCAGAGGTGGCACATCTTCAGTCATCTGCTTTTAACCTCCTTTTCCCTAGGGTCCGAATTTGGCACAATTTTAGATGTAATTGGGTTACTGTGGGTCAGGAGAGGCAGTGACACCTATGCAGATAAACACCATGTGTACACAGCATTCATGGGAATCTTTTCTTGACTGGCAGCAGAAAGAGAAGGCAGGCTAAGAAGAAAGTGGCTGAAATGAGTTAGGAGTAGTTATGGAATATGTTGACTACCACTGAAGCTCAATTTTTATCGTTTCAAGGACTGGAGTATTCTTAAATATATCCTGAAGTCTGTATAGCCATACAGAACAGCATTTTGAAAACGTAATTTGTCTAAAAGACTAGCAGTGAAAAAGCAAATTGGTTAAATGTGACAGAACACTAATATTGATGAATGTCCTACTTTGTCTATTTTCTTCCAGTTTACAAGCTTTGAGGAAGGAAAAGTCCCGAGATGCTGCTCGCTCTCGCCGGGGAAAGGAAAATTTTGAATTCTATGAGTTGGCAAAGTTGTTGCCACTGCCTGCAGCCATTACCAGCCAGCTTGACAAGGCATCCATCATCCGACTTACAATTAGCTATCTGAAAATGAGGGACTTTGCTAATCAAGGTGATCCTCCGTGGAACTTGAGAATGGAAGGACCTCCACCTAATACATCAGTAAAAGGTATGGAGTAAATATGTTGTATAGTATGGAACATGGCAGCCTATAGTAACGTCTAAATTGAAATGTTTACCATCATCCTTTCTTCTTTCCCTGCATATCAAATCCTTTAAAGGGATACAAATGTGGAAATCTGAGGTCTGCATGAGAAAGACAACATGTGAAGGTGAAATAAACCTCTTATTTTATATATTTTTAATTTTAACAACAAATCTGTGATTTAACTTTTATAGCTGCAAGCCGGTATAGACTAAATTGTGTAAAGTTATTTAGACATTATTGTGTTGCTTTGTTTTAGTATCGTGCATTCATTTGAGAGGAGCATAACATAATTCCTTGATTTGAGGACTCAATCTCTTACTTCTTTGGCTCAACCTTAAAGGCAGGATCATGTATTTCTGAAGTTTGAGGGCATCACATCCAAATTTTTAAAGCTTCAGTTCAAGGGCTAGGTTTTTTTTTTTTATCATCATGTAACACATGTTGAAATTAGGTTGACTTCTAAGCCAAAATCTGATGTTTTAGACATGAGTTTCCACAAAAGTCATGTAATGGAGGAATCAGATGGTAATTTGAGAGGCTGTGTCCTTATTGGTCCTAAATAATGTTTCCAATGGCCTGTGTAAATGCAATTTTTAATTTCTTATTCATGCTAGTTATGTATCTTGCTGTCTTACAAGTATTTTAAATTAGAGAGCAAGCTGAATTAACAGAACTCAAATTCACCAAAATCTGGGGATTGTGGTTGTCTTGGTTTAGACAGCACAGAAAGCTAAAATGTTTTATTTTAGGTACTGATCTCAGGTTTATACATGTTTTATGAAGGTGGCGAGAGGAGGACAATGGTGCTTGTGAACCATTACTGGTATTGATGATCCAGAGAGCTTTTACGTGCACTTCCATTTAAAAGAAGTAATGTTAGTTTAGGAAAGTTATAATTTACAGTGGACAGAGATGGACATAGAGACACCAATGGACCTTTGAGCTGATGATTTTAGTAGCTGGACATATTTGTGTCATTTCTTGTATTTCATTTATATTATCTGCCACATCACACATAATTTGCATGGAGAAAAAAATAATTACATCATCCAGATCATGAGTATAGCAAGGTTTATCAAGCCCCTAATATAATATCAAAATATTCCCTGTTTTTTCAGGATGAGAGTTTATTCTTAGGCACTTAAACAGTGTTTCATGGTGGATGTAAAGTGGACTCAGCTATACCATCTATGATCCCTCTGTTAAATAATTCTTCCCCAAATTCCTGTCTTTTAGACATACAGTGCTTTTACAATCTTTCCTGTATTATGGAAAAATCTGAGCTCTGCAGATCTCTCTATTTGTTTTCAGAGTACCTGGGAACTGTTTTTCATTATTCTCTTGTGGAATATATACCTGAGTAGTGAAGCTTCCATTTTGTACAAAGATGCTAATGAGGAAAACAATTTTAAGGGAGAACAAAACCTTATTCTTAGACAACAGCATAAGTAGTCTGGCCTAGATCAGTGCATTTCTTCCTATGAAAAAGCTAGGTAAAAGTTTAACTTTTCAGCTTGCCTTATATAATAATCCCATTCCTCCACCCATCTCTTGATGTGCTTCATATTTTGTTTGATGTAAGGGTTGTGGGGGAGCTGGAAATGGATTTTATTTTTTCCTTCCCCCTCTGAGTACTTAGCTTTATAATAAGTGGAATTCTATTATTTATGTCAGTACATAAAAATAAAGGTTGATGAAAGTGTTTCATTATATAACAGTTCCTCAGAAGTATGTTTAACTGCATAGAACAGTTATATTTTTTTATTTTACTGATTATTCTTACATAGAAACCTGTTACCACATTTTAGTCAAACATTCATGAAATTACAACAAAAGAAATCAATTTTCAGTTATTAGGGTAACTTTTTGATGCCCTTGAAGAATTTTATATGGATAAACAAGCTTCCATAAAGCTTGCAGCTTCATGTGGGGTGTGGTTAACAATCCTATAATAAAACACTAGACGTTACATTTTGTGTGTGCCCAAGCAATTTTCTGAATACGCTTAAGGGTATTTGGAAAATTATATGACAGGAATTTACATCATGCAGGAAACTGCTTTTTCTTTCTTTTTTTTTTTTTTTTCTTCCCCCAGATGTGTTGGTCTGCTCGTGTTAGTAATTAAATTTCAAAGCTTAGTTCTACATGCATCCATCAGTATTGTACAGCAATTTAGTAATTTCAATTTAGTATCTAAAGGGTGGGTGCAAAGAAGATGGAGTTGGACTCTTCTCAGTAGTTCCCAGTGACAAAACGAGGGACAACGTGCCTAAGCTGGAACATAGGAAGTTCCATTTAAACATGAGAAACTTTTTTACTATGAGGGTTACAGGGTGCTGGAACAGTCTGCCCAGGGAGGTTGTGGAGTCCCATTCTCTAGAGATACTTAAAACCCACCTGGATGCAGCCCTGTGTAATGTGCCCTAGGTGATCCTGCTTTAGTGGGAGAGTTGGACTGGATGATCTCCAGAGGTCCCCTCCAGCTCGTGACAGTCCTGTGATTCTGTGGATGTCCTTTACTCTGTCCTGTATTTATCGCAGCATTTCTTAAAAGTCTCTACAGGCTGCTGAGTTTGTGTTCTTGTGCTTATTTTTTTTTTTTTAAATTATTTTTTCTTATTGTGTAGTGATCACTACAAGTTGTGCTTGTAAATAAACACTCAGGTAACTCCATATAATATTTTCAGAGCCAATTATTTGATGGAAATATCTTGAGCAGTTGGAAAGTAGCAGATAGTTTTCTCCATTATTTTAGAAATATCTGTATTGTTATAATACAGATCAAATCTACAATGAGCATTATGCATTATTCAAGAAATGACCGGGCATTCTCAGCAGCGTTTCAACTAAATAACTGATGATTGTAACCTTTAAAGAAATCTCATTGTGGTGACTATTGGTAAATCATTTCTCCATTCAAAGTAATCTTTATTTAGAGGCTATCTAGAAACCATTACATCTTTTATTAATCCTAAAAGCAATAGCCAATGATTTGACATTTGCTAAAAATGGATAAATTTTCCATCTCCTAATACAGCAGACTTCAGTCAATTTGTTTGGATACGTTATCGAAGGTTTTCCCTACATAGGAAGTATTAGTCCTTGGAAACACACACACATATACATGCAACTTGCAGCAGATGAGTTTAAAAATTTCATTTCTAAAAGACCAGGGCATAATTCCCATATGGCAGAAAAGAAACAAAAAAATTATTTAAGAACCATTAGAAATAAAATTGTTATACTTTGCATGCTACATCAAATACATTATGAATCACATTACTATTTTTTCCCTGATTTCATCCCTCTAAAAGTCTTTGACTCCCAGTATTTAAAGGTTATGTTCTGAGAACAGTGAATTAGCTGCTGCTGAATTTTTTGCACTCAGAGAAGAGTTTTCTGAAAGTTCCAGTGTGGGAATGGAAGTATATTTGCAGTGGTGGAACTGCATGTTCTGCCAGTAAGTGGTGCTTTACTTGGCATGAGACCTGAAGTCCTCTCGTGGGTTCTGACTACCTGATCCATACAAGGCCCTCTAGTCCTTTTCTGAAAAATTTGTCATTCTTGGGGTAACCTTGGTATTCTGGAGTATTGTCCTCAAATAATTGCAATTTTTTAAAATATATTTTTAGCACAAACTGTTGCTGAAAATGTTCAAACATCATTCAGCTTCTTATGCTCTTTCTCATTATGCCATAGGTGTTTTTACTAAGCTGTGCTGTTTTCTGTTCAAGTGAAGAAAGGGAGAGGAGTAGCGTGGGGCATCATGAAGTACTCTGGTGTGTTGAATGGTTTTGGCTGATGTGAAGTCATGCCGTGTATGTACTTTTTGGAAATTCTTCAGGGTACTGGTCCTGACTCAGGGCCAGTGTCCCTTTTCATTGCCACTTCAGAAAGAAGGCTCATGACTTCCTTAGAAGAGAGTTCATAATGGTGATGTTTGCGCCATTTCTTTCTTTTGAAGGAGCAATCAAACCCAGTAGCCTCTACATAATTTTGCAAACCCTTGTTCTGGAAATTTGCCATGCTGACAACAAATAATTATTAGCTTTTCCTACTTTTTAGTTGAAGAGGTTTTGATTTCTGTCTTTGGGGATACAAATGTTTGTGCAAGGCTGTAAGTATAATTTCCTGCTGAATGACATGATCTATGGAAACTAGAGTATTTAGGACAACTTTGGGCATGACTCTGAATGAGAAAACTAATTGTGAGTTTATTCACAATCTCATTTTCTAAGTGGACTTATCACAAGGTTTTTTTGGTTTTGGGGGTTTTTGGTGTTTTTATTTTAGCTAAAGCTTTACATTTGATGTTAGATAAGTAAAATAATCATACTATCTTCTACGGTAGGAGAAGTGAATGAGAGATTCAAGAGTGAAAAGTTTGCAGTTCAGTAGTTGCATACATGTGTGTTCCCAAGTCAGTATGAAAAAAATCAGATGCTGCTGAGAGTATTTGTGGTGAACTGAAATTTTTCTACTCCAAGTTGTTTTGGTCCAGTGCAACTAAATATGATTCTGACATGTTGTTTGCAATAAAGCATTCAATGTTATTTCATTCTCCATTGGTAAAGAAATAAATTGTTTTTGATAGAAAAAAAATAATGCTTTAAAGCAAAATTACACATGTTTATCAATGGACCCATTCTCAACATAAAATAAACATTTAAGTATAGGTTACTTGAAAATGAACTCAATATCTTATCATACTCTAGAACTTTGGACTGAGGAAATTATTTGACTTCACTGTGAAACAAAATAAGCAATAATGGTAATTGGAAAGTATGATAATTGTTATCCCAAATGTCAAGTGGGATTACTTTCATTAATTTAAATAGCTTTTTATACTAAATTTTATGCTGAATATGTATGCAGTTTTAAGAGATAAATAAACAGTTCTTTTCTGATTTATCTCATTGTAGAAATCCTTTAAATAACATGACCTGTTGTTAGCCTTTTATATTTTAAACTGAGTGTTGTCTTCTGAGCAGGAGAAGCCTGATAATGCAAGTCTTTCTCTCCTAAACCACCATACAATCCTATCTTATGGAGTCCATCTACAGGGGCAACAAGTAAGAGTTACTTTCTTCCTTAGTGTTTCTGATGTAAAACATTGTTTTTCAATGTTACACATGAAAAGGTCAATCAGATGACAAGAGAAGAGCATAGCACAGATGTATTGGTAGTATTGCTTGTTATGAAAAGGGTCTCTGAACCTGGCCGTCTCGCTTTGTGTGGAACCTCTGCTCTTGTGCTGGAGAATTCTTGACAGCCCTGTAATTTACCTCTTCCTATCTTGCAAGCATATTTCTTATTCTTACAGAATCTGATTCCTGTTTATGTGTAGGACACTATAAAGTGGTCTGACTGTGTACCAATATCAAACACTGATTGTAAACATCGTGTCTATCCATTGTAAACCTGTTTATGTGGCCATTGGGCAGTGCAGCCATAAGGGTAGGTAGCTTAGTCATTGACCTATAAAAGAAAAAGATAGTGTTGTTTAGATGTTTGAATGCAGGAAATGAGTACTGAAAGTTTCAGACTGTTGGAGGTAAAACATTATTATTCTTTGTGGGAATTATTGATGATTTTCTAGCATGAAGGATAGGGAACCCAAAATGAAGTAGCTCAGTTTGAATCTCATTGTGATAGATAAGCTGAATTGAATACTGGGCTTGGAGCTGGTGGTTGCCTAGTGACAAGTGATCATGACCTGATTGCTTTCAATCTCTATAAATGGAGGAGGGTGCCAACCAATATACTTTGTGCTTTTGAGGCCCTAATTGCCGAAAGGGGAAACTTAAGTGAGAAGTTGGTTTTGAAGAAAAATGTTGAGAAAGAAATTAGAGAAAAAGTTGAGTAGGACTCTTAAAGGAAAAAAAAAATCAAATAAGAGTTTCCTGTGCACATGAAAATCATAAAACTTTTTCAGAATGAAAGGGCAATCAGTAATACAAAAAATATGGATGTGTTTATATGTAAAACTTTGGGAATATATAGAAGTTAGGATAAACTGGAATGTCTGAGGTGAAGAAAGTTGACAAAGACAAGCAGAAACATTAAGAAAAAATAAGGAAATTTGGTTTTATGGGAAGAATTCTGACTCATTAGCATTAAGGTGTAGTAAAGTTTCTACTGATGCAGCAAAGGCAGGAAAGCTTGGTGAAGGTTTCTGTAAGTGCTTACCTGTACAGAAGCCATTCTGCGGGTCTCTACTGTTCAGCTTACTGTTGATGGCAGTGTTTAGGGAACATATACAATCATAGTCATCAACAATACAAAAACTTTGGGCGGAGAAGTCTGCTGTCGGTTCTCATAGTTTGATGGACTGTTAAGTTTAGGTTGAGAGCTGGACTTGATGGTCTTAAAGGTCTTTTCCAACCTAAATGAGTGTATGAATCTGACTCCATATCATATCTTCTGATCAAAATGAGAATCTTACCTCTTCTTTTTTTTTTTTTTTTTTTTTTTCTCTTTTGTTCATTCCTCACTATTTTATCTTGAGCTCCTCATGCAAAATCATTTTGCTCATGGAATCCAAATGCTTGAGTCCCAAGCATGAAGCCCCAAGAGCTGCCTGCTCTGTGTTTGAGTAATACCTGTACATAGTGAATGCTATCTCAATCTTTCCTGCTGGAGAAACAAAAAAACTTTCTTTAGTATCTGAATCAAACTTTAGAAGTACTATAAAAACAAAAGGGTACATTTCTTAGATGTGACAAGAAAATCAGATCTTCCAAACAGAGTGGGGTACCCCCTCAGTAACATCCACTGGTGTTTGCCTAGCTGTGGGTGCTTCAATGGGTTACCTGACATTGTTCAAACAAGGGACACTGAACTTCTTGGCCATTATTTCATGAATCCCAGCTTAGTGTTTCTCAGATATTCCAGACTGTTGAATAAATTGTCTTTTATGTATTCTTCAGACAAGGATGTGCTTACGTCTGATACCAGCCTAATAGAATTTTCAGTATCATCCATTCTTTGCAGTGGTGGTCTTGTGAAGTTTGCAGTAATGAGTTGTCTTAGCCTTAAAGCAGTTGTAGGCAAAATATTGGGAGAATTCCCAATATACAAGAGATAGAAGGGAGATTGTATATTTTTTCAACCAACATGGATAAATGAAAAGGAAGCTATATTCTCTGAAACTGCAAGTCCACTTAATGGAAGATGAATTGTATACTGAAGTATTTGTATAAAGCATTGGATTTTCTGGTGTGCAAGAATTACAGGTTTTTGAAATACTGGAGGAACTTTTATATTGACTGAACCAAGCTAAATGTATTAACTATATTAACTGATCTTGGAAAGCAGATTGAAGTGAAAGCTGCTGTTGAGAAAGGAATTTCTGTGGTTTTCTGAACTACTTGGGGTATGATCATCAACGAACTCAGAGTAAATGTGGCCTAAGTGCCTATTGAAAATTTGCAAATTACAATGAAGTTCCAATCATAGAGATTGATCTGTTCAATTTAGAAAATCAAATCTAAAATTTATTTCAGTATAATGAAATGTAAATAGTAATAGTAGTAATTTTTATTTTTATTGTTAGTATTATTATTACATTTGTTGTCCTAAACTCCAGGCTACTGGTTGTGGCTTTGTACCTAATTTTGCTACAAGGCTTTGAAAGGTTTGGTTTTCTTGTGATGCAGAACAGAAATGATGGGAAAAGCATTTTGCATTTCAAGTTCAACACGTCTTTTTTTTTTTTTTTTCTCTTCATGAACAAAGGCATTAAAAAGAACCACCTGATCCTTTCAGTTCTGCTAGCAGAAATGATAGAATGATGTAGTTTCGCATGGTCCTTTATTGGTATCGTAAAAAGTTCTATCCATCACTTCTGTGGAGACACAAAACATTTACTGCTGGTAACAAATTAATACTCTTTCTAAAATGTTGTCAATCAGATGTCAGTCCCTGGAAGAGCTGTTTATTGCTAGAACTCCACCTTACAACTTAACAATTAAATAGGAAAATAACGAAACAGTAAGTGTTTTTAAGAGCAAGGAAATAGAAAAGTTTACTTTAGGATCTTTTCTCACACTTTCAGTCACTACTGTATTTCCATTCTGTTAGACTGCAGTTCACCTCCTCTATCTTCTGGTGCTGTTACACTGACTTGGTTATTTTTTGCACGACATTGTCATCATTATGTTCTTCTTTTTGTACACTTACTTAGCCATTAGTTGTTTTTGTTTTGTTTTGTTTTTCTTTTTGTGTGTGTGTGTGGTTTTTTGTGTGATTTCTTTGTTGTTGTTGCTTGGGGTTTTTTGTTTTGTTCATTTGTTTGGGGTTTTTTTGTTTGCTTTTTGAGAGAGCTTACCTGGAACACTGAAATATGCCTTGTTCTTGTACTCCGTCTTGTAGTATTGTTTTTCTATGTTTTTTGCCATCCTAATGCACTCTTGGTAATTAAAACAACCAGATGAAGGATGTTAATAGGTAAAATAAACAAAGAAACAAAAATTTAAGGTCTTTAATTCTTTCTTCCTTCAATGTCGATGCCTTTCTGTGCACAGTAATCCTCACTGTGGCATTCATAATTCACTCCTAAGCTGGGAACATCCCTTCCTCACTCCAGCTAAAGATGGTGGTTGTTTTCTTTGTAATTAATGATGGAGAATACTGATGGTTTTGGCAAGAGCTTGGGCTACAGACTTGCAGAGGTAAATATGCCAGGAGGAGAAGGGTATTGATGGTAGGATTGGCTCCAGCCATCACCATGATGTTTAAGTCATGGAAAACTTTCAAATTCAACACAAGTTAATTTCTTGTAATTATATAATAACACAAATTTTTATCCGGTATAAATTTCTTTGTAAATGCCAAAGCTGCAACAGTCCACTTTTCCAGAAGGTCTTAAAATAATGTTTCCATATGATTTTTACATTCATGTTTTAAGTTGCATGGGTTATCACCAAGTGGTCTTTTTTAGAAGCATGAATATTTTAAATTATATTTGCAGTCTACATAACTTTTTCAAATAACGCAGATGATGGGGTTAGCCAATTACAGATGTGCAATAAATCCCATGTGCCAAAAGCGCTTGTTCTGCTTTTTTGCTTTTAGTAATCAGAAACAGACAAAAAGCAATCATTGCTGTAGTTTTTGATATGTAAAATGAAAAAAGGCTGTTACTATCTGTAGACTGCAATGTCTGGTAGAAGTTCTGTTTGTCTTTTTCTTTGTTCTTTTCTGAATGGAAGAAAAGTGTCTTCTATGAAGAGGGTTTTCTGGACACAGAGCCTTGGTAAAACTTGATGTGTTGCAGTGCCCCATTTTGCAAAGTAAAGCAGTCGAGGAACTGGATGGTGGTTTGATTTAACAGTTTCAGCATAGCTATCATACTTTAGACCCCTCAACTGAGCAGAAAATGTAAAAGACATACTCAAGGTCCTGCTCAACTCAATAGAGCTTAGCCTTTGTTTCTTCTGCTAATGTAGTTCATTGGTTTTCTGGGTCATCTGAACTTCTGCTGTATGTCTTCAGTTGAATGCTCCTTTTAGACTTTGTTGAGCCTATTGTTGAGGTAATAAATACATCTGTATAAAGGGTTGGAGAAATAACCAACTGATAGTGAATGTACAAGAGGCCTCAAAAAAACCCCATACAGGGAGCCATGTCCTTACTGGGAGTAGATATTAGAGAAAAGCAGTGTAAAAAAATGAGCTTTATAATATTTGTTTTAGCAAGAGTTACATCATTCTATGATTCTGTATTACAAGTAAAAAATTATGACTCAAAACATTTTGTATGAAGTTAAAGAAAATACACAATTTATCTATTTATTTACTTACTTTAATAGGAAGGCTAAGTCTTCATTTCCCATCTCATGTATTTGCAGTTATGGATTTATTGGTCTTTTCCAAAGTTACTGTCCCAGTATTTGGAGTAAGTAGTAGTGAGAGCCCTGGAAGTGAATGTTGAAGTATTTGGATTTAATAATAATTCTATTTTCATGTCGTAGCTATTTTAGATACCTGCGGTCAACAGAGTGAGATTTAGATACTAAAGGTAGAACCAGCAATTTTAAAAACCAAACTGTACTGTTTTTACATCTTCATAAAATGCAGGTATACCCACAGTCTGACCAAAGTTTGACCACAACATCAACGCAGCTTAATTTCTGTAACTGTTGTCTTTGAAGCCAGAGGAAGGAAATTGAGTTTCCACCAAATCCCTATGCTCTTGTGGTCTCCCATTTCAATCAGGGATATAAAGCAGAATACAATGAATCCATAGTAAAGACTTTCCCAGGGCATTAGAGAGATCAGTAAAAACTGTTTTCATTATTTGTCTGTAATTAAAGAACACCCTTCATAGAGAGCTTACAATTTAGAGAACATGTAAGCCTCTGTATCTATCCTAGATTCCAAGCAAAATAAGAATCTTCACACTGCTGGAGACTTGAGTTGTTTTAAAATATTGAGCTTCCTTAAGAAATGTCTTTTCTGCTTATTTGCTACCTTTTAAGCCAAGGTGTGAATATATTTGTTTGTTTGTTTCAAAGGTTTTAGTCATGCTGTGATTTCTATTGCCAAGGAAGGAAAGGAAGTCAAATCCCTAATAAACTCCTTAACTCCAGTTGTGCCACAGTCTTCCTCATAAATGTAGCTGTTAGAAAATGCTTAATTTCAAATACCTTAATTTCAGTGCTTGAGAATGTCACTCTGTATAATCCTTACTCACAGAGTTAGCCAAATGCATCTGCACAAGCATGTGTGTGTTGTCACTTTGTGTTCTACTTGTATAGTATAAAAATTGGTTTTGCTTTGCATGGGGTGGTACTACACGCAAATACACAATTCCATGTCTTATTTCATCATCTGGAAAGTCATTAAATGTGTGTTCATAATCGTAAAAGAGAAATACATTTTTTAAATATATAGATGGTTCCCAGACATTGCCTGTAGCAAGCAGGATAATATTGTCAACTGTACCGCACTTCAGATTTTATAGAAAACCATAGTAGTGGAGTGGTTTAGGAAAAATCAGGAACTGTGTTTTTTTGTTTGCTTTTTAAAGTATATATGACATGTCTATAACTATCAGAGCAACTCTACTTTTATATATCCCCTTTCAGATTTGAATTGCTGTGTATGCCAGCTGTTTCTCATCCTCTTGATGAAGCAGAACAGTGGTGATAATGCTAATAGAGAAATTGAGGCATATACAGATTTAGGGCTAGCTTTTCAAAAGAGCACAGCACCCCAACTGGGGCCAGATTTCAAAAGATCTCTGATCCTATTCAACAACAAAATAAATAGCCAGATTTTCAAAAGATTTCAGCACTTTGGTAATCTGATCATAAGAAGCAGCTGCTGAGCACATTTGCAAAGCCAGCCGAGAGTGACTTGTTCAGTATCACATGAGAAGTGTGGGGCAGAGCAGGGAATAAAGTCCCCTTCCCTTGTCCCAGGACTGAGAGTCCAGTTCTTAAGCAATAATGCTATCTTCGTGTCCTTTGCAAGAATCCTGTATTTAATGAGCTTTTCATTAGGAAATGTAATCCATGTCTGAGGAGATAGTTTTCAGAATAACATTAAGATTTACAGTCAGGATAGATGATGAAGCAATCAAATAGGAGGAATATTGCTAATCCATTTTATATTGAATCTCTGTTATATTGCCTTAATTAGGTATATCGTATAAAAAGGAAACGTCTCCTCAGTATTTTTTACAGGTTGGTCCATTGCCAATCTTTTAAGTAAGAAAAAAAGGAAAATGGAAGTAACTAGGTATTCTGAAAAAAACCTATAAAAGCCTGTAGCAAGTATAATGTATGGCAGGTCCAGGTGCGATTATTCTGTAGGCTTCCACCCTCATACCACATTTTAAAGGCATAGTATTTATTCTTATTTACATTTTAAATGTTTGTTTGTGTCTTCCTAGAGATGAAAAAATGGGGTGTTTACTATTTTGTGTGAAGATAAATACTTTTGGTTTTTATTGATTACTTTAGCACACTGTTTTCTCTGAATTCATAGAAGTCAAGCTATTTCTGCTTATTTTATGCATAAATGCTGTTGTCTTGCTTTCTGTAGTTTCTGTCTCTGTTCTCTTCTTCTCTGTTGTTCTTTTTCCTCCACATCTATCCTGACGACTTAAAGCGCAAGTATTGTGTCACAAAGATTACTGAGGAACTGAGAGGACAATTAACAGCTTACCTAACCTCATCATACATTTTGCCTTTATAATTGGAACCCCAAGAACCTCATTAAACAGAAGGAACTGCATTCTTCATACAGCCAGCTATGTTGAGAGGCCATTTGGCAGCCTTGAGACTAAAAGCTCCAACATTTTACAAGGTCTACATATTGACTCAGCCATTACTAGCTTGGAGTCAGCCCAACAGATGTTCCTTGAGTAGAAGCATCAGACAAAGGCAGTGCTCAGATAGCTTTCCAGTCTGTGCTTACTGGCAGTTTTGACGTAATTTGGTCTCCAGCAGTGATGATGCCATACAGTGAACTTGGCACAGGATGATTGAAGATTCCTAAAACTGTTCTGCAAGTATTCTTATTTCACCTGCCAAAAACATGATGACTTTTGGAGAGAGCCTCTGTTCAGTCTGAACTGAACTGCACACAAAGGATTGATACATTGGTCAGGAGATAATTGGTCCTTGAAGTGCAGAGCACCTGGAGAACTTTTTTGTTGAGGTACAGTGTTGAGCAGCTGTGATAAGAATGCAGTGTAACTTATTGCAGACCCCAGACTGAACCTCATCCAGTATTTTCTGCACCTGTTTTAGATACAGGTTTATCTCTTTGGAAGGTATCTAATGTTGATGTAAAGCATTTAAATGATAAAGAATCAACTATATCCCTGGGCAGATTGTACCAGTGGTTAATTACTGTCATTTTGAAAAAAGTGTGCTTCATTTGTAGTCTTATTTCAGCTTCAGCTTCTAAACACTGGATCTTGTTATGCCTTTTTCACTAGATTAATGAGCTGCCTACTGTCAGAAATCTCTTCCACATGTAGGTATTGTGATCCTCTTAACCTTCTTTTCAGTAACTAAATAAATTGAGCTTTCTTAGTCTTTCACTATAGGGAATGACTTTCAGAAGTCCAATCACTCTTTGTTGCTCTTACTTGAGTCCTATCCAATTTTCTAACATAAATTCAGAATAAAGTCGACCACAGCTGAATGAAATATTTTAGTAACAGCATCATAAAAGCTTAAAGTAAAAATTGCAGTATCTATTCCAGTGTGATATTCTCTCTGGTTTATCCCAGTGACATATTTGATGAGCATTTTAATGTAATATGAATGGTGGTTTGTTTTTTTGTTTTTTTTTTTTTAAACTTTAGAGTTAACATTAATGTCTCTTTCACTGTGTTGGTTCTGGGATTCCTTTTGCTGATAAAGATTGAGCAATGCCAAGAAGTAAATTCTGGAGAATAATTGTTAATGCTGAAGGTTACTCTTGGTTTATATTTTGTTTCAGCAAGATAATCATTTTAGTAGGAAAAAGTGGTGGTAGAGAGAGCTGAACTTAGCAGGAACCACAGGGTGAGATTGGGGAATTAATCATCTGGGAAAAGTGGATTTCACAGTTGGGATATTGAATAGACCAAGGTAGGTCCAAATGTAATGTTAGTTTACCTACATAATTTGGAGCATCTCTGCAAACAAACAAGTCTAGGATTGTTTTAAAGAGTTCCTTATGCCACCTTGCAGTCTGACACATAGCTATTCACACAACTTCCACTGGCATGTTTGGTAGCAATTTCATTTATAGACAACAGAAACTGGAGCACAGCCAAACTAAGTGGGCTCAGGAGCTCCTTTCTAAGCAAATACAAAAGGTTCCCTTCCACTCACACCTGCCTCCTAGTCACTTCTACACATCCACAACCACAATCCTAGTACTGTGTTGCATGGAAGTTAGGGCTCTGCAAGGAAAAGGAATTCACTTGCTAAGACAGAATATTAACTGGATCCAGAATTTTTATGGAAATAGGAAGTAAATACCTCCTTTCGAATCCAGACTTCCCTAGGTTCAAAATTACATTTAAGTGCACTCAGACTATTTGCATGGTTTGAATTCAGGTATCTCCAGTATTTCCAAGTAATAAAAAGACATGAGCCCTTGTCTTTAAGAAAAAGTGACTTCTTCAGAATTCAGTAGTTTCTCCACAAGGATAAATGAAGCTGTAGATGTTGCCAGTGACTTCCTTCAGTTTGTGTTCTCAATAGTAAATTCTGTAAGTAACAGGCAAAGGTTTCAAGCTCTCAGCCATTTAAGACTGAGTTGCATTGTAAGAAAGATATTTTACTTTCTTTTTAATCCCATACAAAAGCTGTTTCCTGAGACATCCTGGTCAATTCCTTTAACTTTCCAAAAATGCTGTTGCATTCAGTTAACTTTCCTAGCCTAGCCAGAAATCTTTGGTCAGCTCAGGGGAAACTGTGCTTCAGTCCGCACTTCAGAGGCTTGGGATTTCATCTGTCCTCAAAGATTTGGGGCAATTACTTCAATTCTGTGCTTAAGGAAGTGATATCAGAACTTTAAGTATTTCTTCTCCTATTTGTGGGGTAAGAAAAGGCTGCTGGGAAGAGATCAGCGATGCTTTTCCAGGCAGACTGAATACAGAATTGACTCTGTTACTTTTTTCTGCCTCATCTCACATTGTCCAAATGACAACTTTTCAATTTACCATACCCATGTTTGCCCTGATTTCTTCCCTAAAACTATTTACTAAGGTTGTATTACTCAGGACACTAGCCAGCATTTAAGAATGCTTTGGCCTTTTTGCCCGCACTGTTTGTTATGAGTTATCCAATTATAAACTGCATTCATTTGCATGACTTCTCTACAGAATTTTTAAAATACGCTTTTTAAAAATAGAAAAGTAAATGAATAGTCTTTGAGAGGAAAGTATGTTAGGTTACAGATTATTTCTGTTATTTATCGAGTTCTTTGTAAGTATAAGTAAGCTACAATACATTAACAAGACAGTTGAAATTATCTGATTCCATCTGTGATATGTTTTATGCTACCAGAATTTTCAGTTTAATGCCTGTTTAGTTTCATATAGATCATTTAAAATGACAAAATGAAGGCAAAGAAAACAAGGAACCTGTCATCAGTCATTCATTTAATCAAGTAGCAAAAGTAGATAAATATATTGAGTTAATTATTCTTCTGTATGTAATTATTGACAATAATGTTAATTTATTCCCTTTTTTAACCTTTGACTGTCCGTATAGCTGGGATTAATAGGCACTGACATAATGAGAAGAAATGCATTTCTGGTAGCCACTGAAAGTTTCTAGCTTTGGAGTGTTTCCCCCTGAAACTTCTCCCTGAACATGTATCAGATCTATGTCGTGTTATTTTTCACACTTTTTTCTTCCATGTTTCATGCCATTTTAGTGATTGCTATTAATTTACAGACATATGGTCAGGAATATTTTATGAATGAAGAGATTTCTGGAATATACAATATTACTTCTTCACATTTATATGAGAATTGTAATTTGAAGATCTTAAAATACTTTGCACATGTTATTGCAGTGTATTCAAAAGCTAGGAAAAAAGACAGTGTTACAGCTAATAACTTCTGCTATCTGCTCCATCTGTCACACAGCATTTCTTCCATGGTGAACTCTCTGTTCCTCCTTTGCAATGTTTTACTGGGTCCAACCAAAGTGAGGAGGCGAATTTTTAGGGCCTTTGACTCACAGGTGCAGAGTTAATTCCCAAAGCAGCTCTCCCTGTTAGGAATGCAGGAGGGATAGTTCAACTCCCTCTCCTGGCTTTTCACCACCGAATTGTGTCCCTCTGTCTAAGGAGGCACCTAAATAAATTCCAGTAATCTGTTACTCCAGTTCCTAAAACACCTTCCTGTAGTGGGTGTCTGAACAATAACTGAAGAAGACACTTTGCAGCTTGAAAAACCACTCTGTAGCATGTTGTTAGAGTCTGTGGAAGGCAAGATGTGTGGCATGCTTTTCATCTAGCTTGTATATATAGTGTATCAATATACCAAATACCTCAGTTGTTCTGTTGGAAATAACATGGCTTTATTTAGGTGAGTTTCCTGCAGTATTTCTGTAACAGTACTGTTAAAGTATTTCAGATATGAAAAAGCTTTGCATGTGCATCTATGTGTTTTAGTAACTTAGTCCAAAACTTCTGAGGCACACACACATAAATTTGGCTTTCACAGATTTTGTGTATGGATTTGGGGGCAGGGGCCTTGTTTTTGATTTGTCTGTTTGTTTGTCTCCTGAAAAACAGATCTGGTTGCCTATAGCCAGATAATCCCCTAACTGGCTACATTTTTTCAAAAGTGTAAATTATTTCCTCTACTCAAAATTATGCACAATATGATTCCCTTTTATTTATTTTTTTTTAAGGTATGAAGGGAGACAGAGATGGTAATGATATTAGTCAGTACATGCCTTTTTTAAATATTAGGGAAAAAGAAAGCAACAAAAAAAGCAACCCCAGAACACTCCCAGACCAACAGAAAACCTCAGGAAGACCTGCTTTGCCATTTGAAGAGTACAGCTCTCATAAAAGAAGAAACACAAAAAGATTCTGAAAAGATGTAAGCCAGTTCTTGGTGTGGTCTGTAGGAATCAGTCCTCTAAAGGTGTACTTCATGTCTTTGCCCGCATTTCCTGGCAGCCCTGCCTTCCTGGGGACAGATGCTCTTCCCATTTTGTGGCTTTCAGGACTAGAGGAGGCAAAGGCAAGGCAGGAGCTGGCCGGGCTGTGGGGCAGGGTCCAGCCTCTGATGAGTTTCGTGTTGTGCCAGTGGTGCAGCCCCTCTGGAACCCTCTGCAAGTGGAGGCTATCACCTCCCTGTAGCTGGAATAAGTTTGAGAGGCCCAGAGAGGCAATTTGCTGGCATTAGACTTTATTAGGGCAGGTGGATGTGGAGTGGACTGTAGCTGGTAATGCGTAAGGAGCAGTTGGTGAGGGCTAAAGGAACAAGAAGTAACCACTACAGTGATTGCCTGAATCTTGACTCTGAGGATCTTCTGTCACATAGTCTGTAGATGCCTAGAGACAAAGCTTTGGTTTTGGTTTTCAGGGTTTGTTTAAGGATCTAAAATTTTACTCTTTGTGGAAACAATTACTTTTCCGACTCAGGTCAGAATGCTATATAGTCACTACAAGTTTTTTTTTATATATTCACCAAGTTTTTTTTCAATAAAGGAGTAGCAAAAAATCTGTAGAATTATTTTCTCCTCACTGATTCACTTGAGAGAAAAATGTAAGACACTTCAGCTGTGTCATAAAGCCTAGCATAAGGGACATTACTGCAAAAATCCTTGAAAGCAATCTGCCTATATTTTTCCTTTGCAGCAGAGTAGTCCTCTATCCCTTCACTGGGCTGAGCCCAATCTTGCCCTTTGTGTATGACAGCTTTATGTTTATTAGCAGCTGTTTTCTCCTAGCTAAGCTTGACAAAGGATAGGGAATAAGATTAAAAGGACAACATTATTCTGCTTTTTAGGGGGGAGGAGGGAATTGCAAATACAAACTGCCCCATTGCTTATGCCCTGTCCTGAGCTGGTGCTCTCCCATCTCAGCACTGCTGAGGGAAGATGGTTCCCTCTAAGAGCACAGCTCTGCTCTACCAGGTCAGTATCCATGGGAGCTGACTGACACTGGTAAAACCTTTCCTGGGTATTTTCTTCTCCCTGATTATTTTTTAAATCAGATGTATTCTAAAAAATAAAGCACTTCTCACTGAAGAAATTACTCTTATTTTAAGAACTCAATATAGATTTTTGATTCTTATTTGGCAATTACATTTCTAGCGTTTTAAAACTCAACATCATATTTTGAATTAGAAATTTAATACGCATAAATTTTGAGATAGAATGTTTATAAAACAGTAAAATGTCTAGTAAGTCTCTAGTTTTTCTAGGGTATGACATTGTTAAGACAAAATGTTGAATTTAAATTAATGTCTCACACCAAAACTGATTTGTGTTTTTAGGATTCAGAAAATGAACTGATCAAGGTTGTAGAATATTTTGTAATATCAAGTCTAAATGTATTGACACTGTATCAATAGGTAATTCTAGGTTAGATGACTTTGTAGCTGGTTGCCAGATGACAACTTCTTGTAATAATGATCAAATTACAATATCAGCAACTCTAAATTCCACTGTTTTTCACCACAGGACCTGAATATTTATTGAAAGAAACAAAGATATTTTTTCCATGTTTGGAACAGATATTTGTGTCAATAATAGACTGAAATAGACTGAAACGCTATTTAATGGAAATTCTTTTATTTCCAGTTAAGATTTTCCAGACTTTTTTTGTCTTATATAGCATTTACTAAGTATTTGAATTATACTTTTCTTTGTATTTTACTGGGCAGCTTATGTAGTCAAAGCATCACCTAAGTACCAGTAATGCATTCTTGACTGAATAATGATGTATGTTGAATGTTACTTTTTTTGTCTTATAAATGGATGGCAATTTACACAGCTGTGGATGTGGGATGTTTCAATCCCAGACCATGTTGTAAGAAAAATTGAATGACAGTGAGCAAAACAGCAGTAATTATAAAACTAATTACTAAATGCTGATGATGCCCATAGGCTTTGCATAACTAAAATTAGAAAAGGAAATTGCTTTCGGCTTCAGAGAGGCAACATGCTAGTTATTTCACTGTTTCAGTCAAAATGGAACATGGTGTGTAAAGTTCAATCGGGAAAAAAACCACAGCAGTTTATGCACATAATTTTTAGTACAGAAATGTTAAAGAATTCATCCTTTTTGTCTTTTAAAACAAACATATCTAACATAAATTGAGAAAAGTGACTAGAAACTACTTGAACAACTTTCTGTGTAGCTTTACGAGGCCTATTTTATCACTGAATTACTTTAACTTTGTTTTTTATCAAAAACCCTATATGAATATAAAAAAGGAAGTGTTTCTCATCTGCTAGGCACATATGAAGTAAATGTTTGGGTTAAAAATCAGGAGACTGGATTTCAAAATTCTCTCAGCTGAGTTCCAGCTTCTATTATATTTGTCCTGGGGACATATGAGTGTGTGTGTATATATATATATACATATGCACACATATATGTGTATATATATATACACACACACATATACATAGACGGGGACCATAATAATTTTTTAGATGCGTGTGTATTGCCACATGTAGAACTTCTGAAATGAATCTTAATGACTACTTTGAATGTAGTATATTTTTATATTTTATGTTCATGATTATCTTACCTATATATTAATGCATACCTGTGTTTAAATGATACACACACACATAAAATGCTTAAGTGGAACCTACATGTATTAATAGAAACATTTAACGTACTTTATGTAGGAGTGATATATATATATATATATATTCCCGTGAGGGCTTGTTTGTTTTTTGGTTTGTTTTTTTTTAGTTCGTTTTTTTTTTCGCAATGCCACATTTATGCTTTTTCCTGCAGAAAATTAGAATCTCTCATGAATTATTAGCACATTTCTTTAAAAATTTCTTTTTAAAAAAAGATTAAAACATCGATCAGCTCGTGAGCTACTGAAGTATTAGCGATGTGAAGACGAAGCAGTGACAATTCAGGAGACAAACAAAGATTACAGTTTGTAAGACTCAATTTAACATCTAGAATCTACATTGACGAGTCATACAAAATTACATGGACATTATGGGATTTATCCTCTGAATTCAGGGTTGAGGGTTTTTGGGGGTTTTTTAATTCCCAATTTTTCTTTCACTTTTTTAGCTGAGCTGGGAAATCTTATATTCATCTTGTGTCAGTATCTGAGACATAGCACCTTCTCAAAGACTGGAGAACAGTGCTCATTGCATTTTTGTCTGTCAGTATATATCAAATGAATAAAATCTATCATGTTTAAATACCTTCTTTAGCTTTTGAGTAGTTGAAATATATCCGGATTTAACAGCTGTTGATAATGGAATCTAAGAATGAAAAATACTAATTCTGTAATCCAGTGATTTTTATTTTATTTTATTTTTTAAAAGATTGTACCTTAATAAATATTCTGGATTTTGGTAAATTCCCTTTAAGCCTTACGAACATCTTTATTTTAACATTCATAGAAGTAGCATATCCTAAGTGTACTAGAATCAGAGTGTACATTTCAATTCACAAACATTGAAGTCTGGTTGTTTTTTTGTTTGTTTGTTTGGGGTTTTTTGTTTGTCTTTTTTTTGTTGTTTGGTTTTTTTCTTTGTTTTGTTTTTGTTTTGTTTTTTTTTTAATGTGAGCTGTTCTGTTTTTTTTTCTATGTCCAAATAAATTTGTATTAGGGTAGGTGCTTTGAAATAGAGGTGCCATATACTAATATTTAGAACAAAAATTGTATGTTTGTTTGCTGGTTTTGTAGAATCAAACTCTGCCATCTTCTCTGTGATAAAAGTCCCCTAATTTAAAGCAGATTTCTGCTTAGTTGTCAGGAGGAGGTTGTAACTGTTCTCATGCAATGTTTATATGTATAAAATACATGGTTTCAATTCAGGTTTGTAAAAAAGACTCAAAATGTTCTTGAAGATATAAGCAACTAAAAGTCTCCGTTCTTATGGATTTTGGCATTAACATCAGTAGCATTATTTGTAGCCTTTTTTCTGAGTTTCAGTTGTGATTTCATTAAAATCATTAAGTGATGCTAGGGAATGTGATTGTCTTTAGGAGACACTCAATAAAGCAAATAAGAAATCATTCCTATAAAAAGGACACCATTTTTTCAGAGGTTTCTGTCATGTTACCCTTTAGTATTCTCTCTCTCTATTGTGTGAAAAGAAACAATTTATTTTCAGTACTTGAAGGATACAGAATGTCTGAGTGACTGCCGTCATAGCCGTTGTTTTAACATAAACATTACAGCTGTGTTTGCTTTGAAATATTTGGCCATTATCCAGTGAATCTGTGCTGGAACACTAAATTATCACCTTATGCCCTTCTCCATCATAAGAAAGGGCTTTTGTCATTAAAAGATTGCTGCTATCTTTTCTTGCTTTTTATTTCTGCATATTCAGGAACTTTGTTTTGTTTTGTTTATCATAATTTACAAGCTCCTAACTGGTGAATGTCCTGAAGAGGTAACCTATCTGGCTTAGAGAAATACTGATAGGTGAAAGTCTGCTCTTTGATTAAGTTAAGAAATTTATATCTATCTTTTATGCGTGTTTCCAGGGTCTTTATGGTTTTTAAGAATTAAAACCATCTGGCTATTCCACCATTTCCATGACAAATATGAAGAGGTTTGTATCTTTGTTTTAGTCCAGGTCATCTAGTCACAGCTACCACATCCTATCATGGGAGCTTTCACAGTTTAGCTGCATCATAAAACCAAAATGTAATAAAAGTGTATGCAAATAGCAAACTTGACATAATTCCAGTTTTCCCAAGTGCTAGTAAGTAAGTGGGACCTAGAGCATTGATGTGAAGCTGTATCCCAAGTCACTTTTTTCACAACTCTGTCAAATCTTTGTATGCAGAAAAATGGGGCTCATATTGAATGATCATGTTTCTTCCACATTAATGCTGGTACATGAAATTCAGCACACAGTACAGTGTATAAGGTTGAGTGTTTTTCTTGAATATGTATGCGAGGATAGAGGAATTACTGGACATTCAGCCTTTCTTCATTGTTCTCGAAGGAGGATATTCCCATATGCTAGCTGTCTTTTTCTAAAGCTGAAGGGTTTTCTTAGGCAATTTTTCAAAAAACATTCTACTTCTCTGTGATGCTTTTTTTATTGTTTGAAATACTTCCCACTATCATAAATAGCAAGTCTTCTCAATTAAGAAAAAGATTTAAACATGTGCTTAACTTTAGGAATGTAAGTAGTTCCATTGATTTAAATAAGATTATTAATTTGCTTTGAGTTAGTAATCTGTTTAAGAGTCTTGCTGAATTTGAATCATAACAAAAAGGCAGAGTGGATCTAACATTAGGATGAGAACTACCTTCCTCACCTTATTATCTTTTCAGTCTTTGTGTTTGTAATCCTCTATCAAATCATCAGTCTGTGTGACAGCTTATATCTTAGACAATTTGTACTTTTTTTTTTTCAAGTCTCTTTTTGTGAAATGCTAGATCTGTTGGTTTCCTGAAGTCTGTTCTGCATTACATTTATTACATTCTCTACACAATGTTTTCAAGAACTTACAAGATTGATTTTAACCACATGCATTTAGATTGCAGAATTTGGTTTGAAATCATTGCAAAGACAACCAAAACCCTCGGGAGTTAAATCGCTGAGATTTTATCATTGTATAATAAATTTAGCTGATTTCTGCCTGTTCTGACTTACTGGCACTAGGGAGTGCATCAAAGGTGTTCAGTTCAAATAAACTATATAGTTGTCTTAGAAAAGAATCCTCTGTTTTTACCCAACAAGATCAGGTCTACTTCCTCTGTGATCAGAGTATTACAAAGCTAGCAAAGAATAATTTATATCAGAGGTTCTGTGATGGAATGAAATGGAGCTCTTTTGAAGTATGATCTCTGAAAGCACAGCATGAAGCTCAAATAAAGTGAAGGACATTCACTATTACAAGTAATGTCCTTAATAATCTTGTTAGTCTAGTCTCCCTCTGTACGAGACAAATGGAACATTATTGGCTTATGGGCTGTAGTAAATAATTTAGTTTCCAATATTCAGGCTGCTTTGACAGTAAATTAAAATGACATGAAAGGGGCTTGTTGAATAAAGAAAGTATCCAATCAAATTTAATTGGCATGACTAAGGCAGTAGAAATATGTTTTATAATTAAACCATGTTGTCTTGGAGCTTTATAAGCATGTATGAATCAAAATGTCAAAAATTATTCTTTGATACTGTGCATTTAAAACTTTGCATGGTGAATAGTTTTCTTAAACAAGATTCTAGACACGCATATTGATTGAGCATGAGAATAGTTTCAAAGTTTTAAATAACTCTTGTTTTAGCATTTATCTACTGATCCAAGGATTTTCTGCAAAAGATGAAAATAATTTTGCAGTCTTTATACTTAAGCCTCTGGGTTTTGTAACAGTTTTCTATGATCGAGCCTTTTTCCAGGGCTTTAAACTCTGTAGCTTGTTACCTGTTACTGTAATGCTGAATGGCTGAAATAAGTGGTAATAGGTAAAGAAGTAAAAAGAGGAATATAAAATAAGTAGCAAGCAATCATACGCTTTTCCTTTACTAAACTATTTCTTTAAATGTTCCTTATTTTAGTCAAGTAATTTTAGAGTTCATGTACGTTAACAAAATTTTCCTGAATATTCATTGTTGAGCTCTTATTTAGTCCTCTCTGTGCTAATATATTTTCCAAAAATGTATATGGGAGTGTATGTTTTCCATAACTGTGTAAAAGGGAAACATCTCTGTGGTTCCAAGGACGGTACCTGTAGAAATTTACACATTTCAAATCCTTCTTTCATTCTTATATACAAAACTCCTTAGTATATAATACCCTGTTATTTGCTTATGCCAGTGATATTTATTTCTATAAAAAGAGAATATACAGCTTGATTGGCCATTTTAAAAAAAAGCAAAAAACATGGGAGAGATTTTAAAAGAAAAGTATACCTATGAAAAAGTCTTCTAAATTAACCTTTTCTTTTGAAAATTATTGACAGGTGACTTGTCTACTATGTCAGGAATGTTATTTAAATTGCTACAGTCTACTGATGTACTTTCATGAATGGATGCTAGTATTCTAAAATTGATTAAACTCTAAAGTAGAAGAGGAAAAGACAGAGATACAGAAATGGATATGAGTGGCAGAATTCAACTTTTATTTGTAAATTTTGCCATGTGAATACAGGTGACATCCTGAAGTGCCAGATATTCTGAGAAGGTAATTGTTCAAGCTCATGAAACCTATGATACATATACTATGAAAAAACACTTCTCTTGTCAGTATTAGCTAAGCTTCTATTTTGCAGGGAAAAAAAAAAAAAGTGTTCTTCAGTTTCCATAGGTGCAGTAACTGGATGTTCAATCGTTTGTCCTATATCCCATTCCATTCATAGTGGCTCAGAAATTCCAGCTTTTAGGTGAATGAACTCCAGTGGAGGTGAAGAAGAGCTCTAGTGGGTTGTGTTCAGCAGCTGGAAACCTCATTTTCCCTAAAATGAGGACTGAGAGTTGACCGAGAGGAAGTCTGCCTTTAAACTTCTAATCATGACAAATCTGCATCTGTCTTCTTAGCATTCTGTTCCTTCATACTTTTAGTCTCTTTCATTAGAGCCTTGTTGAAATATTTTGAGAGCTGAGTGCAAAACTTGCTTAAGTGCCTTTCAACTTCCTCACCTTACACTGCTTTCTGACTCATCAGCTGATGGGGATCTGCTGATTAAGCAGAACTTTACCAGCAGTGGCTGTTTAGTCATTGAAATTTTATATCATGTGGATCAGATTCAAGTGGATAAGCCCTCTGTTACAGTTGAATCTTTGTAGAACTCGAGCTGGGAAACTCCCATTTCTCTAGCTGTGTCATAATTACATCAAAATAAATATGAAGACCTTCACTGAAAATTCATTTTAACTTGAACAGTTGTGAGAGGTTTATGGGCCTTGACTCTTGTTAGCTAATACTGGTATGTTAGTTTGGGTCTCATATCTGTGCGGAGTTCAACCATTATCCTAACTCTGTCCAGTGCTAAGCCATATTCCTAAACCATGTGTCTTCAAGTGTTTTATCATAGAATCATAGAATTAGCCGGGTTGGAAGGGACCTCAGAGATCATTTTGATGTGTTCCAAACTGTATTTTTTCTTCTTTCATACTGAAGAAGTATGGGGTTTTTTTGGTCAGAATTCAAAAAGGCTTTCTCTAAAAAAAGATAATACGTACTTGAAAAATATGGTGGAAAAACAGTGATGTGTTTAGATGTACTTTTTGGCATATTAGTGAATTTACAGAGTTTCTTGCTTTATGTGGTGGTGTGTTTCATATTTGTTTTTATTAATTGCATGCTCCATTTGTGCTGAGGTGGAGATAGTAATTCCCAAATAAAATATAACTTGGAGAAAAATACAGCTGTCTCCAGGTCTATACTACTTTCCCAAATTAGTATTTCAGGGCTTACCTGACTAATTTAAAACCAAAACCAAACCAAAAAAGGAGAATGAAAAATTGTATTTTTACGTTGTGATTTAGTTAACTAGACAACCTACATAATATCATGAGTGTAATATTTTTTTTTATTATTACTTTTTTTTTTTTTAAGTCTAGATTATAATCAGTCAATAGAGAACAAAGCTTGGGAGCTATATTACCTGAAATTACCTGAAAAATGACCATATGTGATAGAGTTTTACAGAGTAAAATTCGCAGTGATACAACTGCTTACCTTTTCATAGTGACACTTATTAGAACATATGAGAATCATAAAAGGTAATCTCCTCCTAGCAGCAATATAACTTTGTATTTGTTTGTTAGAGCACTGTGCATTATTGGGGAGGTAGGCAGTCCATCTTGTTTAGCTAAGACTATGTTATACTGTCTGCCACAGTAGCATACTCAGGTTCTTATAAACGTCTTACTTATAGATACTTTATGATTTTATGGCTTCAGGAACAAAATGTTTAATCTTTTAAAAACTTCAACGAAAATATTTTTACTATTTAGTGATTGTTTTTTTTCCCTCCTCTTTATTCCTTACTAGCCTCATGGAGACTATGTGTATTTTTCTTCCCTGAGATCCATCAGCACTATTTCATATAGGTGAAATATGAGAGTAAAAATAGTAGAATTTAAGGCTTTTGTGTAGACTCAGGAGAGTCTTTCCTGCAATATCTAACTGAAAAGGTAATGAACTGTAAAATATGTTGAAATGATTGGGGATTAAAAATCTCTGGTGTGTAGTGACAGTACAATTATATTCCACAGTAAAGGTTTCTTATATTAAGTGTAATAAATAAAACTTATTTTTTTTCCCTGTGATTGGTTGTCACCGCTGTAATGATAGCTTTGACCTTCTTCCTCTTCAAATGTCATTACCCTGTGACCAACTAGTTGGGATGCTATAGAATGAATTGGCATGGCTATACCTGAAGCCAGCTGTTGAAGAAAAGGAAAAAAAAAAAAGAGAATGTCAGCACAAAAGTCTCTGTTGTGACTTTTGAGTCTTTTTGCTTTGCTGCCCCTGCATGAGGACTTTACGCACATTTTCTATCTGGCAACATCTTAAGATATCTTTAATTCTTGCTCTAGCACATCTAGTTAGCATTTTTGACGTTCAGATTTTTATGTTTAGAGCATGTTGCTCTTGCTGTTTAAACAAAAGCAGCTCTTGTCATCAGTTTATGTGGACTAATTTGAGAAATGCAAAATAGTTTCCACTTTCTTTTGCAAGGTGAACCGATCAGATGGACACACAGTCTCCTTATTAATACAATAACAATGCAGTCTCCTTATTAAGAAATTTGGGTTGTACCTTACCAGATGCAGAATTTTAGCCTCTTTTAACATTTGTAAAACTAATCCAAAGTGAATGCCATAGAAATATCAAAGCACCAGTGACTCTAGCCATAGTTCTTCGTCAAAACTATTTCTCTTTTGTTTTCTTTTCCCTCCTACTTTTTCTCAGACACCCTGTGTCTGGGTGGAACATCAGGCAAGGTGCTATCTTGGTAGCTGACCAAGGTAGCTGACCTGGGCTCTTCATTGTGTGGTTTCTGTATGCAATAATTGACTCTTTACTCTTCTTGGAGACTGAAAACATTATTCCCACAAAGAGTTGAGCTTCTCTTGGCTCAGGGAGCAAGGAGTGCAGCTCATTCAGTGTTTCAGCTTTCTTATCTGTACAGCTTTGCTTATTTACTGTCATTTTGAGAGGTAGTTATTTGTCTTAAAGCCTATCAGGCAGCAAGGCACATAGTAATAGGTGCAGTTGTATTAATATTTTTAAGACTTTATAAATATTAAAACTAAAGCAATATTATTGCTTTAACTGTCCTGTGCAATTACACAGCAGTGTGTCATTTGGCATTAATGATCTTGTGAACAACTGTGTGAACAGCCATCTAAATAATGATATTTCTGCCCACTTAGTGGGCAGTCCTCATATGACCAGTAACAAGGAATGAGAGCTCACTTGCTCTAAATTTATCTGAACCTTGAGATGGGAGAACTGAAAACTCCTTCACTTTATGAGAACTTTTGATTAGGGTTTGGGTAGGTGGATAATGAAAGAGTGAAACATTGAAATGTGCCTAAATAACATGCTGTTACAAGCCTTATGATAGATTTGTGTTTGACTTAACAGCTTTTGGAACCTAATAAAAAGAACTTAATTGACAATTTGTTGAAATTGCTAAGAAAACCTAGTGATGTTGGTAGGGTGTAATAAGGAGTTTTCTCATCACTGTCTTCAAGATTGAGCCTATACAAAAAAAAAGAGGATTTATCTCTGTGGTAACTCTAAGTAATTGATATACAGACAAGGTTTGGTTCCAATTTGCCAGCAATAAAGTTGTAATAGGGTTTTCTCTGCAATTTTAGCCTTAATGTGCTCATTCCAAAGAGCGGTATTTTTCCAAGCGAACAAATAACATCAGTAAAGCTTACGATCAGTAATAGCCCCACACTGATGCTCACATTAAACTTGTTAAATCAATTCACTAGACACTTTCTGAAGTGGACTGTCTGTTTACTTTGACTTGCACCCTATGAGGATTATCCATCAGTTACATTTATTTGAATGAACTTTACATTTGAAATTTGTAATTGTTCATGCATGATTGTGGTTACAAATCTGTCTTCTAATTTTTTCAGCTTTATTTTTGTGACTTCTGATTTTTCCACCTTAGCTGTGCGAAGGGTGTGGGTACTTAGTGACACACAGTAGAATGCATTGTATGTTTAGCTTTATCTAAATCCTAAATGAGCACTTTGCTGCATAATTATGGCAGCTTCTCTTGGTAGTTATATATTTCACATTGCTATTTAGTGAAGGTACCAATCCAGTATTGTTCTTCTAGGATAAAAAAATTAACATATAAATAATGTAGGATTACAGTATTTTGAAATAATTAGCAAAATGTGTTAAGCACTAAATGATTTATTAAAGATGTAATTTAGTCAGATTTCCTGCATAAGATATTAGAGTGCAAAAAAACCATACTGTACTGTGCAAGGAATCATTTTGTAGATGGTTAATCTACCAACAAGGCTTCATTTTTCACTCAGAACAAACCTAGTATGCTGCTGCACACTGCCTTTTGTCAGTAAACACAAAGAGAAATCTGAAGTAATCAATCTTTCTTATCAGTAGCATTCAGTATGTTTACCTTTCTTATATTTTATTCTTTGACTCTATAAAACTAGACTAATAAAAAACAAAATGTAGGAGTTTAAAAGTTTGGAATCGTTTATCTGGTAGCTAAGTACACATTTTAAAAGGTAGTGCAAAAAGAACATAATGGCGTTACTTAGTACATGCATTGAAGTAACTGCAAATGATTTGGCAAGAAAAGAATGGGTTGTGGGTAATAGGAAATTCCTGGATAAAGCAGCGATATCATGTTGCTAAAATCTGCATGGATTGTTATATCTACCATTTTGTCACACTCCCAAGGCTGAATACACATACTCAGGTCCCTGAAGAAGAACTTGATTAGGTAATATATAAGTAAAATTATATAATATATAAGAAGTGATAAGAAGTATCACTTGCTGATACTTAGTTCACCCAACAGAGCCATTTTCTTCTGTTTCATTTGTCATCATTTCTTATTGAAAGAATCCTTTCCCTTAAGCAAACTCTGACCTTTTTTTCTTTGTTTGTCTCTTTTCTTTTTCCTACTTTCTTGGAAAAAAACATAAAATATATTCTGATATTCCTGTTTTCTGCAGAACAGAAACCCCTGAAATATGCTCACTAGCAAATCGGTTCAAATCATGTATGATACAAAAGCTTAGCACTTACTTTGATGTCTTCAGTAGAAACTAAGAAGCATATAGTTTTTGCCTTTTAGAGTTAATGAATGATTTCGTTTCAAGTGTAGATTTGCAACTTTACAATATGGAAAGTGGGGAAACAAAAGATACCTTGTCATTGTTTCCTCAGCTTCTTTCTGCTGCACAGCTGCAACTATAGTAAATTGCAGGTTATTAGAAAAGATGTAGAAGTTGTAAGAAGCTTAGTGAAAGATAGATTTTCATGCGACTCCCAGTTTAATTAGGGTAGAATAATACAATTTACATAGACTCTGCCCTGTTAGGTCACAATTGATTGACACTTACAGTATGCTGATCTATCTTAAAATCCATTTAAATGTCGGAATAATTGACATTCTTGTACTATCTTTTTTTTTGTGATTTATTTGATTCAATGGTAGCATCATCAGTATGGGAAATGAACTCTAACAGAATTGTGTTGTATAGTGTCTCTGCCTTAACAAATACCTCCACCCATCTTGGACATGGGAACCCAGACTGGTCAGGGGAGGCTCCACTTCCCAGAGGGGACTATAGGTCAATCCATAGCACTAGATGGCAAAAAAGTTGGGAGAGGCCCATCCTTCCCCCATCTGTACTTGGAAGCATCTGGAATCATCATGCAAATTCATGTTCCACCAACAATTACATGAGCAGTGCAAATAGCATAGCTATTACTATTTTATGCAACTAATAATCTTCCTTAATCCATGTGCTACCATAACTTCAGTCTTCATCATTTGTGATTCTTCATTCTCATAATCAACAGATAGAGGAGCTGTATATTTTGAATGCTTTGGTAGCAGAATGGTTGAGAAGGAGACCATCACCAGTTTGTTTTCATGTAATTTTTTTTACATGAAAGGAAGAGGAATATTAGTATTGTAAGTGGTCTGTCAAAGGAAATTGCCCTTGATCTGGAAAATGCTTCTAATAAACTGGAAGAGGTGTTGCAGCACTTAATGACTTTTCTGACTTTTTTCCTGGCTTAGTTACTTATTCTGCAGTTATTTAGAGCTAAATCTCTGTTCAGAATTAAAATCCATTTGACTTTTGCCAGTACTCAGATGCTATCAAGCAAAACTTTCAAGTGGGTTTTATATAATTTTAGGAAAACATTCAGGAATTAAATGGAGGTGTTGGGGATTTTGGAGCTGACTTCCTCTTGCTTGCTTTCTTATAGTGGAAATTGGGTAAATCTCACCATGTTAACCCAGATCACTGAAAAATATTTTCTCTGCAAATCGAGTATTTTAGCCAAGTCCGGTGAATGATTTAAAAGATATCAAAGCAGATCTTCTACTCTAGATGATGATTATTATTTGTATGTCTGTAAAGACAGAGAAGCTTTATTGGTAATACTTGGTCAAAAAATCATGGGCAAGTGATGTATTCTGTTTCTAGTGTATAATTTTTATTTTATTTTATCTTTCAATGGAAATTTTTCTGCCCATCCTAAATTTCTTCCTGAGCAATAGTGCTCAACAATCTGGCAGTTCTGGATGATACCAATTCCATTAGCCAATGTCATATGAGGGAATGATGTGGTGATCATCACAGCCAGCAGCCCTTTGACTCCCCTGCTCAATTAGAATGCAGTGGGAACAACTTGCTGCTTGAATTTGGAATGCAGCTTAAACTGACATATCAGTGTTTTGTGAGAGGCCTTAATTGCTTTATCATCTTGTCCATTCTGTCTTTAAGGAATAAATAACTTAAAAGACTACTCCAACATTTCTAACAACTCTAATCTTGGCTTCAGATAGAGAACAAAGAGTTTCAATGGTTTTGTTTATTGGTAGTTTTTTCTCATTTCTGATTTTGTTCAGCTCTTTTATAAGGATGGGGAAGAAGATAGGCTTAATCAAATACTTTTCCAACTGATTGAGTGCATCTACCTAATTGACAAGTATAGAAGCAGAAGTATTCCTTGTACAAAATGATTCAAGATTGAAAAATCATTATTTTTAAGAAATAACCCCTTTGATTTCCTAATAAAAGCAGGCCATGGGAATAATTACTTTCCACTAATTTCTGATAAAATTCTTACTGCAAAAATTGCCCTGTTTGCTTTTTAAAGAGTTTATCAAAGGAGCAAAAAGTTGTGATGAAATTTATTAACATTGAAGTAAAAGGTATTCTAAGTGAGGTTTTACATAATTGTTGATTAGACAGTATCACCCCTAGGCAAACCTCACTTATGCAGTCAGCTGCTCAGAAGAATCTCTGGCTTGTTTCTCTAGGATATTGCTTGTTGATTTTTTTTAATTATTTTTTTTTTAATGGAAAGCTATATACAGAATAGGTGTTTTTTTAAAAAAAACACAAATGCATTGTTTACCTAGTGACTATGGTCATTTTGTTGATTGATATTTAAGATTTAGTGCTAAAAGATAGTGCTACATTTGTGAATAACAACAGTTAAATTATGCATGTGCTCTTTTCAAGTTTACATTGTGTTTAAGAAACACAAGGCTAGTGACAAAAGCATTAGACAAAAGTTCTTATGAGTGATGTTGTTATATGTGCTTGTTCTATTTACTGCAAATAAAATGTAAATGCTAAAAATTCTGGGGTTACCCCATTAAGAACTACACAACTTTGCTACATTTCTGTGAGCTCTTATGTATAAACATTCATTTGTTTATTTCCAGTTCATTCTCCAACATTTCAGAGCTTGACAGCATGGCCCCATGTGTGCAGCTGTTGTTCCACAAGTGTCTGTATTACAAGCTTCTGGCAGTTGTATATTCGAAGATTATTATCAGAGGCCTAATTGCTGCCTGTTACCTCTGATTGGCTAGGAAACTGATTAATTTTACCCTTTGGTCACAATTAAAGGAAAAATGCATCTCTTGACAAATGAGTAAGAGCAGCTAAGTCATCTCTTCTTTCTTGTGTGTTCTGTCTTCATTGATCGTCTCCTTTTTTTCTTCCTTTGTTTCTTTCTTTTTTTTAAAAAAAAATCAAATTCTGTTAGGGCTTCTGGTGCCAGGACATGGGTTCAGGGGCCATCTTGTATACTAATGATATCTTCGAAGACAGCAAGGAGAGCTCAGCCATCACAAACCTGTGATGATATCCATGAGTATTATGATGTTGACCAGATCCCTGCTAATGCAGCCACATCAGTATCAGTATCAGTGTAAGGAGGCACTGACACATCACACTTTATGATATAGATGGATGTGGAGGCCCATGACGCTGATCAGGAGATGGGGTCTTACGGTGTGAAGAGACCATTAGTGAGCACAAAGATGTTCTGTGAGAAGTTTGCTTATGAAAGTTTGAAGACGCAAAGAGCAAACTTCTGTACAATATGGTAGCACTTTGTGAGATGGGATGGTGTTGAGGCAATAAAGTGGGGTGGATGTATGCTAGGTTGGATCTAGAATGGGAAGATCATAAACAGCTTGTAAAATAAGAGGGAGGTACAGAATGAGTAGGGGAAGCATGCTGGGGGAACACATGAGAGGAAGTAAGGACAATAATAAGGCAGGTAGAGACAGGGTCAGTGTGGCAAGTGGAGAGTTGGAAAAGAGAAGTAGCAACAATTGGCAAGGAAGTATTAGCAATAAGGAGGGACTGATGGAGAGTTGTAAAAGAGTGTGAGGAAGGAGGGGAGGTCAGAGTGGTGTGGGTCAGTCTTCAGATATAAGTTGATATTTACTTGTAAACTAAAAAAGTTATTTGGGAAAACAGGCCAAGCAAATATTGATTTAAACCAGGAGCTTTTAATATTGTTGCTCCCTTTGTTCACTGTGGCATTGAAAGCTGAACTCTTCTTTGTTTACTTACAGGTAGGTATGGAGCAGATAACTTTGATATAGGCTTTTGAGCTTGCTACCAGTGATCTGAAGCTTGACCTGTGAAAACTTTCCTTTCTGGGCATCAAAAGCAATATAGTTTTAAAAAGCAGTATGGGGCCTCTCCTAAATGACCTCCAATCATGCTAAACTGAATTGTTATTTGCAGTGGTTTTGCAAAGTGGTTTAATAATTCCCAGAGGACAGAACTCAAACCATGATATACTTTTCACTTTGGACCTGAGGACAGACCTGCAAAATATGGTTCTGAAGGTGAAAGCTGATGTAAAACTGATCCAGTAAGACTCATGGCCTAAAGCAATTAATGAGCTTGTTGAAGAATGTTAAAAAGGAGGTGTATGATGCTTTAAATGTTTCTTTTTTTTCTTTTTAATTTTCTTCTTTTTTGAATGTAGATTGATATACAGCTGTTAAAGAATGTTAACGTGCATAGTAGAAACAGTTCCATTTCAAAAGTATTTAAAGAATGGCAGAATAGATAAGCACCTGACAACAAATTTACGGTGAGGAATTAGTATTTCACTATTGCTGTTTTCCCACCAGACAGGTAGTTATTATGTATGTGCTATACAAAAATACAAGAGGTTAGGTTTTCTATTTTTTTCTTAATGATGATTCTTTGGCAGAGAGCTGCCTGGATGTAAGAAGAAGTTTTAATACTTAAATTTCATAGTGATTCATAACCACATTTCAGGAATGTCTGACAGTAAAAATAATTACTAAGTTTCCTGTTGGCTCCAAATTAATAGCAATATGTTGCTAGAGAAGATTCTGTTGATATACTCTCCCTACTTGCTTCCAACTTTGTTTTATGTTGAGACAACTCAAAGATAAGAATTAGATATATTTTCCCTGTCAAGTAGTTCTTGGCTTTCATTTAAAAAAGTAACTTTTACTCAGATGGAATTTCTAAGCTTCACTTCTGCATCAGTAACATGTGGTATTTCTTTACATGTCTGAACTTGAGTTCGTTAACTAAGAGATCAAGTATTTGCACTCATTTTCCTGTTTACTTCAGATTCATTACACATGCAGATGGGCTGAAGTGCAGTACATGATAAAGCTGATTGATGGAACTGTGTGGTATTATCTCAAAGGTCATATTTTCACCTGATTCCCTTGGAACTTGCTGGATACACAACTGAAGTGATTTCAGTAGAAACCCAAGGTTCTATATTTAATGGACATTATCAAAACATGCAAATTATTAAATATAAATACATGTCATACAACTAATGGAATAAAATATTTTTTATCACACTGCCTTAAACTTCAGTAGAAAAACAATATTTTAAAAGTAAGTTCTCATGAGTCCTAGTACACTTGCAGCTCACATGGGATTTGACTTCAGGCTCTATCCTGAAGGCACCTGAAACCTCTGGACGCCAGTAACCAGAGACAGTGTTTGTTGGATCAGTTGAATACTTTCCTGAATATCCACCTTACAGTGATGAGGAGGAGTCACTGGCTGATAGGTGTCCCTACAGACTATGCTTCTCTCATCATAGTTAGGTAGCTTTTAGACATACAAAGGTAATGAAATAAAACTGAAAAGCTCAGGGCACTGGACCGCTGCAGTCTCAGGTAGTTTGAATGAAATATTCTTACAGATTCATTGTCAATGATCTATACTACTTTCTTTTTTATATTATAGAAAATACAGTTAAATATTAACTTCAAGGCATTTAACAAATATTTCACCTCAGAAACGGTACTTTCTCTGTCACTTTATTTCTTACCACATAAATAAAGTAAGTAGCTCGTAATCCAGAATTCCCATAGGCTCTCATCCAGTTCTTTTATAACTATTGAAGATCAAATACTTGAAGATTAAAGACAAAAATAATAACTGTTTTTCCTAACAGTTATTTCTTTCAAGATTCGTAGCAATCTATCTTTAAGTAATTATCTACAAATATTATGGCGTTAGAAAGCAGCACTTTGCTGAAATGTATATTAGGTTTCTTCACTAATGGCATATGTCATCCTTTTTAATTTCCTTTATAAGAGGGTAAATATTCCAGGGGATGGCTGCTTGGCCTTTATTATGGTTTGAACTCAGTGTCACAAGTGCACTTGTAGAGTGATTGCTTGCAGAAGTGCAGTTGGAGGCTGCACATCTCACCTGCACATCTGAATAAAATAACAATGTGCTGCCACAGCAGTGTAGATGTCATCTGGATGCTTCATTTCTCCTCTTTGTAGAGCAATGTCTGCATAAATGTAAACAAGATAAGGTTTGCAAGTTATTTTCTGACCTTGAAGGTTTCTGAAAAACAGGCTGTGCACTTTAACTTATTTAAATGTCATTAGTTTATAACCTGCAATATTCAACAGTTTAAAGTTGCTAATTAGGCTAATCATTACGAAAATGTATGTGAGAGGATAAGCAGTTTTTATTAGCTTTATATCATGTGGCAGCAGGTCAAAACAGAGATTATCTACCATACTTCTAAAGTTCAACATGTTCATTTAATTAATTGCCTGGAATGGTGTCTAAAGCATAAGACCTATGCTGTCAAAGAACTTTTTGTCGTCATCTTCAGCTTCTGGTCATGTAAAATCTTAGTTTCTTATACCTGTTAGATACAGTCTAAATGTAACTTGCATAGTCCAATGCCAGGCATTGAATATTTTTTCTTGAGAACAGCATTGGAATCAGCGTATTTTTCACTAACCTGGAAATTAATTCTGTTTTGGGAATATCTACTCGGGAAGGTCAGAAACGAGGTTACTCATAAGACCATGGGTGTTAATTTTTATAAGGGCTGCTTGAAGCACACCTGGAAAATGGATATTCTGAAAACTACCACTTTCTAGTACTGCTATAATAGCTTACTGCTTTTGAACAAAAATATTTATTCAGAATTGCTTGATTAAAAAAATAATCCATTGTTGTTCATTCTGCCATCTGTTTTTGCACTTACAAGAGTACCATTAGCATAATTAAATTAGCACTTTTTTCTCCCAGTCTTTCTTATATTGCCATGTACACCAACTTATTTATAGAATTTTAAGTAAGGATACATTTATAGTTAAATCACAGAACTGAATTGATGATGTCTCTTCTTGAAATTGTATCTTACAGCATTGTCTTCAAGTTCTGAAGGACTTTGGGGATGCTTAATATAAAAATACTGCTTAATATAAACATACTCTTTTACAAGCTTTAAAATACTGATTATGATGATACTAGAGCAAGTAGCAAATAATTTTGAAGATGTACATTCTGATTTTAGATGTCTGTCACTTCTTAAGTTTTGCCTGATATATTTATGCAATGGCAGTGCTATGGTCTGTAGGTCTTGTCCCTATGTAGTTCAAATAGCAATTTTAAAAAGTAAAAATCTTGAATTCCAGCAAGGATGGCTAATAAACGCAGGTAGAAGGGACATTTTCAGCATTACTTGGACACATTAAGATTCTCCACTTTTTTTTTGAAAACACATTTCAGATCCAAAAATTGCAAGAATCACCTCTCCTTCTACAGAATGCCTCTCAAAGGAAAAAATAATCAATGAACCACAGGAGAAATTAAGAAAATTATGCACTTAACCAAATCCTAATTTTTGGGATATATTTAGATGTCAAATGCCTATATGTCCAATGACTCCAGCTCACAAAGACAAGGAGCATGTCAACTAACAAGGAACACTTTGCTTAAAAGCTCATGAAGGTTTCTTAAGCTTATGGGGTTTTATATGTGTGGTCTGTATATACAGACTGCTCCGTTAATGATTATTATTTTTAATTTTTGCAGCACTGAATTTCACATAGGTCCACGGGGTCTTTAAGACAAATTATTTAATAAATTAGTTCACGTAATTAAAATAATTTATTTCTGCCCTTACAGCTTCTTCGATCTTTTGCATTCTCCTCAACACCTTCAGCTGAGATCAGGTCTATACTGAACAAGTAGTGGTGTTGGGATTAACGTGCTAAATCAGTAGAGGTGATAGGAATAATTTGTCCACAGAGCTCCACATGCATTCTTCACCATGCTATAATATGGCCCTTTCCTTGCTCTTTCCTTAAGCCTCTTTCCTCAGAGCCTCCTGCTCCATTCATCTGCAGCTCCTGCCCTTGGCTTCCTGAGCACTTGGGTCGAGGAGGCTTTGTTCTTCATACTGCCAGGGGAAGCAGAGAAAACCTATTTCTTATGGCCTGGATGATGGAAAACACAAGAGGAAACCCAGGTGCTACCAAAGATTACTTGAGGTTTATGAAAACTGGCAAAGAACTCTAACTGTATAACAGCTTGCCAAATATTTGATGTATTTGTAGTTATTCCTGTGGTGGAATCATCTTGCTATATCCTCTCTTACATAGGTTGTTTTTCTTTGCACAGTTTTTATTTAATTTATTTTATTTATTTTATTTTTGCTTAAATTAAGAACAGATTTTCTGGAAGGAGATTCTTTCTTGCTGCTGTGGCATTTAATAGTGTTGAAGTCCCTCAGGAACCTACATTACTTACCTCTTAGCAGCTGCCGGAGCATGTATTTACAGCCACGTATGAAAGGGAATGAAAATTCAGTATTCTGTTGGCATATTTGAGAAAGCTCCAATTAAGGAAGTATTTTGCCATCATTTTATCCCTTCAGATTCACCATGTTAATATGTGGCATGTTTTGCATAAAGATAGTTTGTTCACAGTCGACTTATTACATGTTGACAACATGTGAAACAATACCTGTCAGCTTTGATAGAGCAAACATGGATAGTAACTTTGGTGACCAAGTGATGGGGAAGGAGTCATCTCAGTATAGTTGTTAAAGCAGGGAATTCTACCTCTGTCTGGCAGTCGTCTGTCTCCTTCAGCACTCAATTTTTTGATTGCCTTATTCCTCTGCCTAAATTTTTGTAATGAAATACGTAGCTTTCTATTTGTGCAGCTGTCAAAATGCAATACAGCTGCTCACCTTAGACACAGTATTTCAGGTACACAACATTGTCACAAATTTATAGAGAAATTTGGCATCCAGATGGAAAATCTAGACCAACGTAATGAATTTCAATGGAAATCTTGAAGTAAAGTTTCTCTTTAAATTATTGTTCTGATAAATAATTCTCCTTGTAGAACTGTCATCTCCATTTTCTTGCATGCTATCCCAAATCACAGCGAGTTGCTACTGACACTACAGTGGGAGTTTTTCTTTTACAGATGCTCATTTTCTTTAAACACTGAAATACTTAGCTGCTTCAGCAGCCTAATATAGGTGTGTTTTGAAAATCTTGCTCCTGAACACCTTTTCTTGCAGTATAAGGGTTATTTCTTCAATGTTTGCTCTTTATGAAGAGCATTTATTAACCTCTTCAGTAATCTGTGTTTCTGCATTACTGTGAAACCAGTGCCAGAGGTTGTGTGGATGTCTGACACTGTTGCACTTGTGAGTGGGAGTTGGTAAAAAGTTGAAGTAATAATGCTGGAAATCTATTGATAAATGTTAGTGTCTAACCTGATAGAATTGCAACAAAGCATAACAAGCTAACAAGTAAACCCATTCTAGGTTCAGGTAATAAACATTGCAGCTGAAGGAGGAAAAAAAAAGTAGGATTAGATGGCAAAGACCATTATTGCATCAAAATGATGCATCTGTAAGCTCCTTTCATGAGTGTTTTATGACTAGGCAAACACATTTTCGTGTTGGCTTCTGCAGTAAATGTTTCTCCTTTATTACTTGATAGCCTCTTAGAATTTAGCCTGTTTTTTAACAGTGCTAACATACAGTACTAGGAAAATTTATTTGAATAAAATAAAGCTACATTCTTTTAAACTGGAGTCATAATATTAATACTTAAAATACAGAGCAACATGCTGTGAAAATGGGATAGTTATTTAGATGTATTATAAAATGTGTCCCACTACTTTGATGTGATTCACTACTATTTCACGAAACCAATTTAACAGACTCATGTGGAGAGGGAATAGTGCAATTAAAATTAGTAACAGAGATTTTCACATTCATAGATCTAATTCAGGGATTGGTGATAATGAATTAAATACTTTTTCTTCTTTTGAAGTCAAACCAGTTCTAAATGAATCTGAGCTAGAATTCATATTTAAAGAGCGTACTCGTTTGCATTTACAGCATCTGGAGACAGATTTTCAGAGAGAAATAGGTGTTCCAGCTCGGGTTCATGTGTTACTTACCTTTTTTGGTGGGTTTTTTTGGTTTTGTTTGGTGGGGTTTTTTTGTTTCTTTTTTTTGTTTGTTTCCCATTAGATTTTTGAAAATTATGTGAATGTATAACAGCAGTTGCTAAAAAGTTGTCACTTTGCAGTATTCTGTGCTCCCTAAAGCTGAGAACTTTCTGGGAAGAGAACTGTCATTAAATTTGCTTCGGACAAAAATTAAGGAAGGCAGAGCAAAAAACTGATAGCCCTGGGAACAAAGGTCTCTAGACACTTGTTAATCAGCCATTGAAAACCCAATGGATAATCCTCCAGGGTGAAGTGGCTAAAATTGTTTGTAGACATTATGAATAAGAAACAGTTCTCAACTCATTATGAAGCAGCACAAAAAAAATAAGGATGTGCTGTTGGTCTATGTTTGATATTCCCCTGAAAAAAAGCCCAGAACACCAAACCTCAAGCCTCATCCTTGTGCTTCTCATAATTAGACAAGGAAATCAGATATCACTTCTGAAGTAAACAAGTTTGTGTAGCAAGAGTCACACTAACCCTTCACCTAACTACTGATTAAATAATAGTAGTATATTAGTAAGTGTATATTGTTAAGATAATATATTTGATGAATCCTGCTGCATCAACACGCTTGGAATATATGTGATCACTTTTTGGTTCTCAATGAAGGCTTTAAAGTAAGTCATTGAAAAAGCAAACTCATGCCCCTGTGCTGACTACACTTGCAGATGGTATGTAAATACTGAAAAATGTAAATTACCCATTCTTTAGAGATCTGATCAGTAATGGGGCTGATGAAGAGCAAGAATCAAAACAACTGAGTTTAAGGTAGATTCTTTTTGTCATGTGCTACCATGTTTATTTTGGACCCATCTTGCACTGGTTCCTGCATATTGCTGATCACTTTGTGGCTGAGCAGCGATATCTTCCATGCACATTAGCTTTATTCTGTGAAGTAATCAACACTTCATAGGAGAAATAATTTAGTGGGATTTACTTTTAAAATATAAATTGTAAATTTGTTACAGGTATGTTGCAAATTGAGGATGTGATAGGTAGTGGAAATGTTTCCTAGATTTTTCTGCTTTTAAAATGGAGGATTTCGTGTGTTCCCATGATTCACCTTTGTTTTTCAGCACCATCAAAAATCAGATGATTGAGATGTAAAAAATAAGCTAATCAAACAAAAAAGCATGTTTTAAATGGTGCAAATGAGCCAGCTAGAAAATTAGATGGCACCTGGTCTCACATGCTTCCATGGCACTGTACTGGCACTGAGCACTTTGTAACATTATTATTTCCCATTTACCTGTAATGTTGCCCTGAGGTTCTCAGAACTTTAAGTGCAGTAAGTTTTCTTTTCTCCATCCCTTTCTGTTCTTCTCATCACAAAGGTGCTAAATCATAGTGACCCTCCTTGTAGTAAAGAAAAATGGGCAAGTCTTTATACAGCTTCTGTCAATGCCATTCTTTCAGACTGCTAGAAGAGGTCACCAAGATCAAACGTAGACATCTCCCAGTAGAGTGGAGCATGTGACCTTGAACCCTTTCCCAACACCTGCCAAACCATCAATAGCCAGTTTCAGGATACAGCCAAGCTGAAGGTACTGCAAGCCTGATGTTGAAGGGAAGCTTTGAGCAAATCAGTGAAAATTTGTGTCAGCTGCAAGAGGCACTTCTATGATCTCCTGTTACACTCTTGAGTTTTTGTGAAGCTTGGTTTTGTCTGTGCTTTGTGAGAGAGCTGCTGCATCTGACTGTTTGGGGCTTGTAGAATTTTGGCTTCCTTGTCTCAGCCTGTGCAGCAGAAACAAGGACTGACCATTTTCAAGCATTTCACAAAGGTGGAGGAAAGGATTTGCTCTAAATTCCTGTGGTCATTGGTCTCATTGACTAATCTACAACCTCACTTTCTCTTCTGTTAAAAGTGCTATTTAAAATGTCGATTTTTTCCTATGCATGTGTTCACTTCAGACAGGGAGCAGTGAGACTCTTTCATTGTGCTTATGGAAGCAGCAGAGCACAGTGGTGTAAGAAATGAACAGAAATTTACAGTCAGGTTCAGTAATTTATTAATTTAAGGCAGTCTATTTATTGTTTATTTTGCTTACTTTGACTATTTTTCTAATCCAAGGTATCTCTCTTGTAATGCATTTATGGAAAAAAATGTCATTTTACATATCTGTATTCCAGCAAAAGAATTATTACAAAGCACAATTGCATTGCATAAACAGTAATAGTTAAAACAGTCCATTTGCCTGAATACATTAGAGTTCATTAAAAAAAGGACTATTTAAAAGTGTGACTTTCTCCTTATTTGCTAACTTTTGATTGCCTTTGTTTGCTCAGTTATAAAATGTTTTGTTGACACCAAATATTTTAATAATTCCTTTCCAAGTCCTTCTGGCCTACGCCTTTGAGATACTGCTATAGTAATTAAACTGTCTTTTCACTGAAATGCTTGCAAAGCGTCCAGTTCTGTGCCTGGCAGCTGGTGATGCATTATAGAGACATTGAGCTAATCGATTAAAACCGCAGAGACATGGGAGTTGTCTGACAGCACTGTACTAGGATGAAATTAGTTGGAATTGCATGGTGAAATTAAGGGGAATGCAGGTGATTGCGGCTCTTCTGGGAGAATCCTGGGTGAGAGGGACACTGTGCACTGATCCCTGTGTAATTAGGACAGCCACGTTTTAACAGTATTTCTAAAGTATTAAAATGGACTGGGTAAATCAGCAGGGTTGTTTCCAGTGAACTTGGCATCCATCCACTGTGACTGAAATAACATGAAATTTTTCGGCTGCTAGGAAATGTGAAATTGGACTAATTGTCTCCTAACTAGTCAGCTACTGTGTTAGTCTGAAGCAGGTTGGGTGTATGAACATTGAGTGCTTTCAGGTCTGTTGTTGGAACTAACGCATGCTGCTATGCTTGCAGGTTACATTACAATGAGTTTATGGTAGAATATTTCTTGGAATAAAAACAATGCAAATACAAACACAAGTTGAATCGCAGTCCATGAAAGGCATCTTGGATGCGCTAGTTTGTAAAATTGCCTAATGGGTCTGCTTTGAAATATTCCAAATGATCCTCAAAGAGGCAATCTTAATTCTAGACAGTCTAAGTAGAGACATCCTTTTTTACTTGGTACTTACCATACACAAATGCTAAGGAACTCATAACATTAACTTCCAGAAAAATCACCGTTAGCTTTTCTAGCTAAATTTTCCACTCTGTTTCATATTACTCTGTTAATTGTTCTAAGCAGTGCTGGAATCCACTTTCATCTGTGATTGTATATCTCTTCATTTAAATTTGGCAATGCTGTTTGGCTAAGTAGTTCAGCAGAGTGGGTGGCTGTGGAATGCCTGTTTTTGAGACCAAGCCCAACATTAGTGCTGCCTGTTTCACTTAGATGCAATGAAAGAGACCTCCCCCTGTCTTCTGGAGGCCCTGATGGCTGTGCATGGGGGCCTTGTGGAGACTCTGCTGCTCTCCCACAAGTACTGGTGTCCTCCAAAGGCTCCCTCTGTGGAGCAACAGCAGCTCCTTTCTCTCCCTTCTGTGGCCCAACTTTCCTGTAGCTGGTGAGTGACAGAGAGTGTTCCTTCTCTCTGGAGTTTGGCAGCCAGATCTGTCTGGTGGAGGGACACTGAAAGGGAGAATTTACCTCTGCATCAGCAGAAGAGACATTATTTGGCCAATCCTGTATATGAAGAGAGAAGCAGTAGAATTCAGCAGAGACAATGTGAATGTGTCTCCTGAATAGCATCAAACAAGCAGCAGCATCACTGAGCACATACACAGAAGTTCCCATTGGGCAGGGAATGTGCTCTGCTGCTCTGTCAGCCTTTGAGCTGATCCTGATCAGGCTGGTGCTTGGTTAGGGACCGAACACTGTGTTCAGGACCAAAACTAAAATAACTCCTGGGGAAGGCCTCTCCTATCACTGTGAATTTGGGAGTTCATGACCATAGTTTTTGCCCTGTGTTTGCCTTATATTCAACCTAACTGGTCGGGTCAATTCAGTACTGAACTCAGTTTTCCCATGTAACTAATTGCATGCTGAGCTAGTAGGGAACGTTAAAACACATTTGCTTTTTAGAAAAGAATATCTTAGTTTTGTTTTGAAACTAATGTTTTTTTAGTTCTTTCTCATGGTGTTTTCTCTTTAAACTGTTGTATTTAACATGTATTATTTTCTCTTCCATTTTAATTCAAGCAGTAAAAATGTCTGCTGTAATGTCTGTTGGAAAGAGTTGCAGCCATGCAATAACCTGTTTCACTCTAAATAACCAATATGTGCTCTCAGTCCTACTGAGAGTAAAGATTTGCTTTTGTTGTAGTTTCAGTCTGGCAGTTTTGGGGGTGGGGAAGGGGTGTTTCGTTTGTAGTTATTTAGAATTTCCTACACTGAAGAATAAACAGATCATTTATTACAAGGTACGTAGCTTACATTCCTTATGGTATTGAATATATGTTTTATTTTTACAGCTTTATTGACCATATCTATTTTGAAAGCAAAAGCCACAGCATATTTAGGAGAACATTTATGTAAGCAATGGGGATATACCGACTTCATTTCTCAATTTTTTTTTTTTCTTTATATCTCCATGTTCTGCTGTACACATATTCACAGAGCACACCTCTCCACTCTCCTGTCGCAGTGAAACAACAACTTTATTCACTCTGAATATGTCTTTATCTTCCATGATGAGAAGTACCGGTAACTGGAATAGTAATTTGACATTGGAAGGGGAATTTGGTATCATCAAACAGTATGTCATGTGTTTTTATTAAGCTTTATCTGTGATGCGGGAAGACTCCAAAACCTTTCTTATCTACCAGAATTTCCTTGTCTCCAGTAAAGAAAGCCCTGGGATTATATTTGTAAATCTATTTGTAAAGCCATTTTTTTTCACCTGAACATTTGCCTGTAAACATTTATTGTTTAAATTTAAAAAAACAAATCCTGTAGAGTATAATTTTCAGTTGTTTTTAATAGGCCTAATTATGTATCAATTAATGGAGTTATGTTTTGAAATGTTTAGTCACTGAAGACTGTCTTAAAAATTGCAATGTGTAGAGGTAAATAATTTGAAAAATGGGTGACCTACTGGCCAATTTTGACTTAGGACATTAAGCACAGCTTGTATAGTGAAGGCATAATTAGAGACTATTTACTTCAGATTTTTGTTTCCAGATTGAACAGATTTTGATTTCTATTTCTTTCATTATCAGATTATAATTTTGTCATGCTTGTTCTTCTGCATTTCTCAAATAACAGAACTACATGGTCTGAGGGATCTGATTTTTATTTTCTAGTCCTGTTAAAAAATAATTGGAAAACTGCCTTAACTTACACTCCTAGAAGAGTATGCTTAAGTATTTCTTCTGTGAAAAGCCAAGCAGGTAAAAGAAAGCAGTGGGAAATTGATTTGGGTGAGATTCTTCTCTATGATCTTGCCAAAAGCAGGAATCTGACTTCCATCCTGATTGTCCACATTTTCAGCTTTTGGTAGGCCTGATGGTAAAAAGGAAAAATTCATTAAATCATCTGGGAATGGCAGGGAATGGGAAATGCCCAAGATTTTTTAGGGCACTATTTATCCATTCTTTATTTTAACTGGTTATCTTTTAATAACAAGGTTTGAATGCAAAACAATTTTTGAATGCTTGGAAGCATGATAGTTTAACAGAAGCCAGTAGAGGCCTAATCAAAACCAGACTATAAGTTTTAAATGAGGAAACCTGAAAAATATCCCTCGAACTAGAAAAGTCTGAGTAGTAGTCAGAAAAGCTTAACTGTAAATGGACTCAAATACATGTAATAAGGTAACAAATTACTAAAACAGCTTTATAACACCTTTTCTTCTTGTGCCTGGATTTCATTCTTTGATAGAAAAAATGTCAAGTTCTTATTAAAATAACAAACCCAAACAAAATACAACAAACCCACAATGACTACAACTAAAATCCTTTCTAGAACTATTTAAAGGGTGCTATATAAAAATCTCTGAACTCTTGTATTGAATCCTTGATGAACACGTGTTAATGTATCCAAGCCAGTTTTCAAAGCAAAAATGTCTTAGTGAAACAGCTGTTTCATGCACGTAAGGTGCATTGTAAATACTTTGATATAATCCAAATATTTGGGATATTTTAAAAATAAAGCTGGAAAATGATTTTTGTTTCATTAACCAATGTTCTTACTTTATTTCCTTTAGATATGTTTTGTTGTGAGGTTTAAATGATGTGTTTACACTTCACCATTTTGGCATTTAAGTTTTCATTCATATTTTTTATGATACTACAATTTTGTTGTATGCAGCATGTCCCTTGGACTATACAGATCTCTATTTCCACATGCTTCCTAACCCCATCAGTAAAGGATTAGGGACCCTTACAGCCATCACTGTTCCAGCCTTTGAACAGCTCACTAGATTAAGCTTGTCTGCAATAGAGAGGTGTGTACCAACTCAGAAGCAGCACTGTTAGGAGTCCCTATCCCCACAGCTGGTTTACTTCTGGAGTTGGATTCTTTCATGTGCTGAGCTTTCCAGGCTTCCTTCAAGTCCTGTACTCAAACATTCAGTCCCAAACTGCTGTGCTTTAATGGCAGAGCATTTGGAGGCACTTGTGTGCTGCGTGCCAGCTCACCTCTTACGCCTGCAAACTGCAGCACCCTGGAGGATGTGCTGGGATAGGATGCTTTGCTTCATTTTCTACCTTTCCACTTAAAAAAATCCTTTGGTTGGTCTCTATGCTGTGAGGCAGGCTGACTTCACACAAAGAAGCTGAGGTGCATACTGTTGAAATAAGATAGGTGTTCACTTTGCTCTCTGCATCATGGAACAAAAGCTATCACAGTTGTTGAACACCTTTTTTTTTTTTTTTTTTTTTTTTTTCCAAAATAGACCAAATTTTCTTTTATTGACCATTTAATTCCAGGGATGTTCAGTTGTTGCTGTTTTTAGTTGCTTTCACATTGATAGAAGTGACAGGTGATAGACACTGCATTTCCAAATATGTAAAAGTTGGTGAGGTTATTTGAGGCAGAACACATTTCTGATTGTATTTTATCATCACTACTGTCATTTTTCTCTGTTACCTTCCATCCAAATAGTGCCAAAATTAGAGCTACGTATGCTTAATTCTAGGCAGAGTTTTTGCAGTGCAAAAGGAAATCCAAATTCTTTCTGTAACTCGCCAGGGAAGAAAGCTTATAAAGGGTTCATTCAGAGATAAGGACATGCATCCAGAAGACATGTACAAAGGAATAGCAGCTCTCAGTGGCCTATGGGTTTATTCAGCCAGGGCAGTTGACTCCTCATGAGTGGAAGGAGTGATTGACTGTACCAGACTTCCCTCTGGAATCAGTTCATGTTCCTATATACCATAACAGCCTGAATGTGAGGTACTCCAGCAGAAGCTTAGTAGGGTACTTGGGTGCACCTTCGAATAACATTTTCTTTCATCTTAATCTTCTCTGCAGTGAGTTACAAGCTCAGCTTTTCACCACCACCTGACTATAGTTGTAGGACTAAGAGAGAAAATGAAAGAGACTATTACATATTATGCATATAATGCAACATCTAAGCATGGATTACATTCTTAACTAAGGGATGGGAGCAAACCTGTAAATTTTGTTGTCTAATTGTGTAAAAACATCAGGGTAGCTATAGAAGGTTGCCTTAAAGGAAACTACAAACAAATATGCATCTTCTTACTTAAAGGGTAGCTATATTAGTAGGTCTAAATACTGTGCTAACTCTATCAGTAGTGCAGGTTTAAAGGAAATAATGGTGCAACAGAGACTCTGTCCTCCAAAAAGTTCCCATTTCCTTTTTTAATTTTATAAAATATAAATTAAAACCCACAAAACAATCCTGCTAGGTGAATAAATCAAGCAGTTTGCCAGCAGTACATTTTGAAGAAACATTTTAAGTCAAATAATATTTGCTGCTCTCAGTTTCAGGCATCAGTTTCACTTGGCTTAACAATATTATCAAGTATTGTGATGGGAGAGTATTCCTTTGTATTCTTTGTTTGTTTTCTTACAATTTTCCCCCTTGAAGCAATTCCTATAGGCCTATAGGCATTTATTTGGAAACACTGCATGAAATGATTTGCCCTTCCAACATGCCTGAGCTCAAGATGTTATTACAAAGGCCAAAAAGGTTTGTCTATGTGGACCTAATTAATTAAAAATGGAAGTTAGAAAGGTTAGGTAGTCATTTATGAGAAGATATAGAAATATAAAACCAGACTATATTATATGATATTTTACTTTTTAAATTTTTTCTCCTGGCTGAAGAATAATGAAATTAAATTTGAGTGTGGGGAGAGGGGGCAGGGGTGGTAAAAGGGAGAGAGAAAAGGCAGATCAGATAATCAGATCATGCAAGATTAGCCTGATATCTTTCTAACTAGGTAACTGGCCGTTTTGGGGGAAAAAGAGGCTAATTACGAATAGTCTTTCTGGAGCTTAATTTACTGTAGTGTCATATCAGAAATGTATTTATTTATTCATTCATCAAAAAAAGTTTGGTGTCAGCATAAGAACTACTATTTTTTGGAGTGGGCAAGGAAATAAATTCAATGAGATGGCAGCGAAAGGGAGCTTCTTTCCAGAAGAGAAGATTTTGAGGAACTTCTCAAGATCTGAAAAAAAGTTGACCAGTGACACAAAACAAAGAGTAAGAAGCTGTCAGTTAAAAATAATTTTGAGGGCTATAGTAACAGAAATTGAATGAAATTGCATAGAAGAAGGTGCAAAATTATGCACCTGGGGACTAATAGTACTGAATTCTCTAAAAATAAGGAATTCCACCAAATAGAAATTACTGAAATAGAGAAATTTATCTTAGAGCCTGAAAGGCCATCACTGCAATGCAGTGTGGAGAAGTCCCAGGCTGAAGTGGTGTTTCTGGTGGATCTTGGGTGGTGCTTAAAGAGCTGTGGAGGGGAGTGATTTATATGAAGTGACATGAAATATTGGAAACCAAGGGGCAGTACCAATGGTGCTTCCAGGCAGGGGCTATTTTGCTTCTCACTCCAGGGTTTCCTTTTGCCTCCAGGGACGTACCCTGTCTTAGGCAACCTCAGTGCAATCACATTAACACAGAAGTAAAATGAGACATGGAGAGGTTCTACTGAGGTTACAGAGTTGTAGTGTGGAAGTGCCCCACTGTTCCCAAGGAGAGGTTGCCCTTGTTGGACTGGGCACAGAGTCTCCTGAACTGAGGAGATATATTTGGATGGAAATAAGATCTAACTAGCAAAAAGAAGGCTAGGAGGTGATATGATCATCTCCATGGGGTGCTTAGAATGCCAGGGACCCCAGAAAAAGTTTTTATTCAGAGGATCATAGAGTTCCAAGCTAAGTTTGTTATTAGCTGACTGCAAATAAATTTCATTTGGAAGTATAATGGGAGGCAACCAGTTGTTTAAGTAATCAGGACCTGAAAAAGCTACATCAAAAGGGGTGAAACATAAAGGCATTTTCAGAGGGCAGTCAATATGCTTATGAAAAGATACATAATGATTTGTGCAAGGAGGTTGCCGAACTCTGTGAACAAGGAGGTCCTTCCTACTCTTTATCCCTTGATTTTGAAGACATTTACCTAATAAAGTGAAATAAAAAAATTGGCCACCAATGAGGTGATTTCAAACCATTTTTTCTGCATAAGAAAGTCCAGATTCCCACCTCCATAATTCCTGAATTCCCCTCTTGCTGTATAAGTGCAGTTTCATGAAGTGTCTCGTTGTGTCTCATAACATGTGGCAACTTTGTGATATGAATTAATGTGATCTGCAGTGCAGGGATGGAGCCTCCAGGCTTGCAGTCAAGAAAGCAACCATACACTGGGCTGCATCAAAAGAAGTGGCAAGTAGGTCAATGGAGGTGATTCTCTCCCTCTACTCTGCTTTTGTGAGACCACACCTGGAGTACTGTGTCCAGTTGTGGAGCTGCCAGCACATGAAGGACATGGAGCAAGTCCAGAGGAGGGCACAAAATGGTCAGAGGGCTGGAGCACCACTCTTATGAAGGAAGATAGGGAGAGTTGGGGTTGTTCAGCCTGGAGAAGAGAAAGCTCCAGACAGACCTTATAGCAGCTTTCCAGTACCTGAAGGGGTAGCCTACAAGAAAGCTGAAGGACTTTATATAAGGACATGTAGTGATAGGACAAGGGGTAATAGTTTTGAACTGGAAGAGAGTAGATATAGCTTAGACATTATGCAGAAATTCTTTGCTGAGAGAGTGATGAGACATTGGCATGGGTTGCCCAGGGATGTTGTGGATGCCTCATCCCTGGAAGTGTTCCAGGTCAGGTTGGATGGGGCTATGAGTAGCCTGGTCTTTTGGGAGGTGTCACTGCCCATGCTGGGGGTTGGAACTAGGTGATCCTTGAGGTCTCTTCCAACCCAAACCATTCTGTGATTCTGCAAGACAAATCTGTGTTGAATGTGAGCTCCAAAGCCAGAAGTAGAATGCTCAGAGTTTATGCTTAATTCACTAAGCATTCAAGCCTCCACCTCTATAGTCTGAAAGAATCTTGACTTCTGTTTAGATAACGGCTGGGGCTGCTGTATGGGAGAAGCATTATTATGGTATGGGTATGATAGCTCAGCTGCAGCCACTGCATGTGTTGCGATTTTTAAACTTAGTCCCTCAGCTGTTGTAGTACATATCTGCAGAATGAAAGACCTCAAATTTTTTCCAGACTTCTTAAAGTCATTTTAAAAGTTTGTGGGGAACATGGGGTGCTTTAGGTGGGAGAAAATCTGAATTGTCAATATGGTAATAACACCCTAATTATTTTAATGTTATATGTAATTGTATTACTACTTCAGCCGTTATATATTTATATTATTTATCATTTATACTAATGAAGGACATAACACAGTATTCAAAGTTCTTATATTCCCGAGGTATTTAGCTTTCTGTGCAGGTGCTAGCTGTCAATCAAGGCTAATCAAACTGGCACAGTTAACATAATACATCATAAAATTTCACAGTCATGTCAACCTGTAATTCTGTCAGTCTGGTTAAAGGAAATGGGCTAAAACCAATATTGTCATTTTGTAATAACATAGGGAATCAGAATTTTAGAATAATATTTTTACTGTCTGCTATAAATATATTGTGTACAGGTTTCAAGAGCAGCAGTACTTTCCTTTAGGATTGAATTGTTCAAAACTTGCAGCTTTTTGAATCCTTTTTTTTTTTTTTTTTTTTTTTTCCTCCTCCCACCCCCCTTCTCTCTCTCTCTGAATTCTCCCTCTACTGTTATACTGGAGGTGTCCAAGAGGGAGACAGAAGAGGGAGGCATGAGTTTCTACTGTCCATGTGTTACTGTAAGGGAGTGTTTTATGATGGAACTGGTCAAGGCTGGTTGGACAGTAACATCTAGAAAAGAGATTTCCCAGCTCTGCTATCAGCTGCATTTATATCACTTGCATGCTAACAGTAGAGGAAGCTTCTAGCAATAAACCAGTCCAAAACAGATACAGCACTATTCCAATTTATACACTTGGGAACAGAAAAGTGCAATCTGGCTGTTTGCATGGCACAACACAGAAATATAGGCAGAAAATGTAAGGCTTCAAATTCCAGTGTCTTTCTACTTAGGAGATTATGATTTGCAGACCTTTGCAATTTTTTGGGAAGCATGCAAGCCCTTAGCTGACAAGGTTAAGTCTGTTGACAATAGCTTGCTTTTCAAAGTTGCCTTTGGCAAAACTCTTTTCAAGTAATTGAATACTACTGAGTTGTCAGCAAGATATATCCATTTGCTGTTATTAGAATGTATCAAAATGCACATGTAACCCTATTAAAATGGAGTTTCTCATGAAGTAAAATATTAATTGGGTATTTAAAAAGTCTGCGAGGGCATAGCTTGTTCAAGAGTTTTTTAGCATATCATTCTGTGATAATCTTTATTTGGCTGAATTAGTTGATCTTAACATATTTCATGTGCTGAGGAAGGAACACCTTTGGAAGCACTAGGCAGATTTTCTCTGCCCCCCTGGAAGTTGATTTTCTTCAAAACACAGAGCCCTGTATAATGAATCACCTAGGTTAGGTGGTCTTTGTCAGGTGATGACATGTATGTTTGTAAACCAGAGGAAGTTTAAAGGGAAGTGTATGTGAGATGGATGTTTAATAATCAAGAATCTTAGGCTGTAGGTGCAGAAGCTAGAGGAGAAAGGATGATAAATGAATCGAGAGATCTATAAATGAAACATAGTTAGGTCTTGATGCAGAAGGTAATGAAGACAATTGAAGGCTGGGAAAACAAGATGAGAATATGGTCTTTGGAAAAGGCAGTATTAATAATTGGATGCCACTTTAAAAATGGGTAAAAGCAGAAGTGAGCAATTGTTTCAGTACTAATCATCATGTCTGAGTACAGCCATCCAGGGGGAATGCAAGAGGCTAACCAGAGACTGCAGGAAATAAGTAGGATGGGAACTGAATTCACTTTAGTTTATATATGAATATCTATCCTTTAGTAAAGCAACACAGAGACTCTTAGACAATGACTTCTCATGGCAGATTGACAGGACAAGTTTTTAAAAATCAGACAAAGGACTTACAGTGATACTTTAAAGGTAAGGCTTATAAAATATATCTGGAGAGAAAAGGCAGTAGCATTTTAAACTTAGTTTGGTGGCAAGCATAAACATATTTGCTAAATAACATTAGGCAGGAAATAGACTGCTTGGGGAAATAATAGCTAAGTTCAGGAGATGTTGCATGGAATTTTAACAGTGGTCTTGCAATAAGAGGTTGCCTCTGAATACAGTATAAGACCTTGAAAGTGATTGTGCACCTGATGCAGACATGTAAACAATGAGAAAGCCCTCTCCAGCCTCACAGATTCCCCTTGCTCCAATACTTTGACAGTAGAAGATGATGCCATAGTTCTACATCAGCCTCCTCTGCATCCCCATATATCTATCAGCCAGAAAGGGAAAGAAACATTTTGTCTTCCCAGTATTTATGTATGAGAAGGAAATCAACAAGAGAATTGTTGTTACACAAGTGCTCAAGCTGTTCCCAAATTTGTCTCCTTGTCTTGTTTCCCCTGTTTGAGGGGACATGTGATTGCTCTGGACTCTTTGCATTCACTCTCAACTGATGGAAGTAATAAGCACTGGTCTGAATATCTAGCAAGAGGCCTCACAAGAAGGACTGTAACTTAAGTGTGGAGAGAGAGAGAGAGAGAGAATACCTTAGAGGATAATGCTGGTCTTCCCATAATAATGCCTGCCTGAAAGTTACAAGAACATTGTTTTGTATTAGTCTCTTCTGTCAAGTGTTAGGAGATGACTTCTTTTAACAGAGAAAAAGAAAGTTTAAAAGAAATCTCAGAGTTACCCTGCCTCTTTCTATCTGATAAGCCAAAAAAATTTGATCTGAGAGAAAGGAGCCCTTCGCCAGATCCCAAACCAAAGCCAGGCTGAGCAGAGAAACAACTGAAGTACAAGCTTAGTCCAGTGATTTATGCTCTGTGTAGTGAAGTGGAAAATATTTATAAATCACTTGCCTTCTCTCAGAAAGGACACAGGAATAACAATGACATTGCTCTTAAAATGTGGGAAGAGCGTTAGAGTACAAGCATGAATGTGCTGCATAGATGCATGTTTTTAAATCAAAACATTCACAAACCAAGAGAAAGCATGTAATACTTATATAAAAAAGGCTTTCTGCAAAGCAGTAAATGCTAATGTTATCGTTAATGAAGAAAAATTAACTGTTTCCTTGCAACTGTACACAATAGTTTGAAATAAACCATGTATTACAAGTTACTGAGGATCTTCTAAGGCTAACTGGTATAGAGTCCTGTGCAAGTCATTCAGAGTTGGAAAAGCTTAGCACATGGAGTAGGAATCCCTCTCCCAGATTACAATCTGTTTCTATTGGAGAAATGACAGTCACCAAGCCCCAGACACTCTGAGGCAGAAAAGTGTCAGGAGTGTAGATGAGAGCATGCAGCAACTGGAATTTGTCTAAGTATTTTGGGTTTTCAGACATGTGAAGACAAAAATAGTTCTAGGAAGTGAAGCTGTTGAAATGAAGATGGAGGAGGTAGCCTGAATATGCATGGGGAATGTATTTTTTCTTGGGATCATTACAATATTCCAGAAGAAGTTCAAACTGTTAAGCCAGAAATCTGCAGTGTTTTTATTCAGTTGAGAACTGGGGGGAGTTGTCAATTCTCAGGATTACAATTCGTAAAGAAATAGTGAATGAATTGGATTTTATTCTGTACTGAAGCTCCTTGTAGTAGAACTGAAAGTGACAAAGAAATCACTTGCAACAATTCAGTGCTGCTGTTAGTTATACATGCCAGAGACATGTTTCAAGCCTTTGTCACCACACGTAGCCTCCTGCAACTGAGTCACATCTGTTCAAGTGAAACCCTGAAAAGGCATAATAAAAGGAGGGTAGGAGAGGATTCCACTGAAAGCATCATTGTGAAGGTGGCAGCTCTACTATTCCCAGGTTCAAAAAAAGAGGTAGTTTAGATGAGCAGCACATCAGGGCATGTTGCTAATCTAGTCAAATAGCATGCTGTTAATGAGGCTTAATGAATTAGTAAAGAAGGAATGTTATTTTCCTCTGTGCAGAAGAGATTATCTGCATGGTAACTAGCACTGAAGTATTTTTCTTGCTAAAAGTGCTATTATCTGGTAATACCTGGCAGATGGTGAGCCAAACACAACAATGCCACTCAGATCATCATGTTTTCATGAATTCATGTTTTGGATTGAGAAACACCTGAGAAAGTTTGCAAGGGAGAGTGGGTTGGAAACCTTGTTTCACTTTGCAGGAACACAGAGAAAGCAAGTAAACTAAGACACTTTCATTACACTGTGAAAACAGTAGCTGTAGCTCTTAGGAATGTTGTTTGGTAATGTTTATGTAAAGATAACTCAGAAATAAGGAATATACTTTGTGAAACACCTTATCCCCAAAGCAGACTATGATAAACATACAGAACAGATTTATGCCTAATCTGTCCTCAAAAGACCATAATTATTAAATGCATTTCCTGTCATCTGAGTTTACTGGATGTTTTTTTTAAAAAAAAAATAAAACAAACACCTCACTTGTAATCCTTCCCACCACTTAAAAGGAGAAGAAAACCTCTTCAGAGGCTTCCAAAAAGAAGAATAGCTTATTTGACTGAGCCAGGTAAAAATACAAAATGGAAAAGATAAGATTTTTAGGTGGCAAAGAGGTTACCTTTGCTCTGAACACTACTGGCAAATAAACCATTAGTATCATCTCACTCCCTTTCTCCACCCTGCTCCCCTCCATTGCTTGGAGGCCACCAGTTTTTTATTTCCCTGTTATTAAGAAAATCTTGGTGAGAGGTGATAGCCTTCAAAGAGGAAGGCAAAACCCTTTGCTGTTCATACCCATATATGTTATGCTCACCTGCCAATGCCTGTTGGGTCCCAGTATACTGCAAGTCATTAAGCTTTGATTCACCACAGGAAACCAAAAAGGAAGAGGAATAGAGATTAAATTACACTTCTAAAAATTACAGTGAGAAACTTACACTAACTCTCAAAATGTTGCATATGAATGTTTGAATAAAATGACATGTAGCCTGGCAAGTAATGTGTCACTCTGCTCCCTCTTTTTCCCAGTCAGTACATTTACAAAAGCAGACAGTTTTTAAGCTTTAGTGGGAACCATATGTTTGGAGTTTTTAAGTAAAAAGAGAGAAGTCATGCACACCTCTAGGGAAGAATGAGAAGGCAGATCAGGAAGAATTTATACTACCACAAAATAATTGTAATAAGAATGCAGCATCGATCACAAATGACTTCAGTTATTTTGTCATTGAGTGGAATAAGAAGTTACAAAGGAGAAGAAAGATGACACATTTCTTAAGGACAGTTGGAATGTTTTTAGACACCATATCAACATGAAATATTGGATGTCTGTTTTCCATCAGAACCAAATCTGTTTCAAGAAATTATGCGCTAAATGTGTTTAATGTGTTGTGACCATAATGAATTCCAACTTATCTCTCTCATTAAGGGTGAATTGATATTTTAATAGATTAAGTAGTTGTTGTTGTTTATGTTATTAATTGTAATAGTTATAGCTCTGATGAAGGCCAATGGCATCCTGGCATGTATCAGAAACAGCGTCACCAGCAGGTCCAAGGAGGTGATTCTGCCCCTATACTCAGCCCTGGTAAGGCCACACCTCGAGTACTGTGTTCAGTTCTGGGCCCCTCAGTTCAAGAAGGATATCGAGGTCCTCGAACAGGTCCAAAGGAGGGCAACCAAGCTGGTGAAGGGACTCGAACACAGATCCTATGAGGAGAGGCTGAGGGAGCTGGGGCTGTTCAGCCTGAAGAAGAGGAGGCTCAGGGGAGACATCATTGCTCTCTACAACTCCCTGAAAGGAGGATGGAGCCAGGCGGGGGTTGGTCTCTTTTCTCAGGCAACTCTCAGTAAGACAAGAGGGCATGGTCTTAAATTGTGCCGGGGGAAGTTCAGATTGGATATTAGAAATAATTTTTTCACAGAAAGGGTGATCAGACATTGGAACGGGCTGCCTTCGTCCCTGGAGACATTTAAAAAGCGACTCGATATGGCACTCAGTGCCATAGTCTAGTGACTGTGGCGGTAGTTGATCAAGGGTTGGACTCGATGATCTCTGAGGTCCCTTCCAACCCAGCCTATTCTATGATTCTATGATTCTGTGAGCTACTTCATGCTCCAGGGCCTCTGTGTTTGCAGAGGTGCCAGCCTGTTTCAGAATCTTTGTGTGGCAGTGCAGGAGCCATCCTTGAGGAAGGTGGTAGCAGGGAGACCAGAATCAGTACAACTCAGCATTGCAAACCCCACTGTAATATTGTGGGAGGCTTTTAAGTGGACTCCAGAAACCCTAAATAGTTCTATGTATTTCTTAGGCCCAGGGACAGAAGGAGTAAGTAGCATGTTTGGATGCTGACTCTATTTGCTTTAGAAGATTTTCAAATGCTTGCTGTATTTACTCTCATGATTGGCTGAACATTCCTGAATGATGGACAGCAGCTGACTGGTGGGGAAAAGATAGGTGAAAACATTTGTATCTTGATTTTTCAAGGGAAAGGTTGAAAGGGGAGTAGGGAAAGTATAGCTCTTTCATTAACATAGTGACAGACCTTGGCTACCAAATGGGAACATATTTACACATGATATTATAAATTAAGACACGTAAAAGCTAGCATATTCTAGAGTGGTGGGTTTCCTCTAAAAATAAAAATCTTAAACATAAAGAACTAAGGAATAGCAGCTTAAGCATTAGCAGCCCTAAATCATGATAAATAGTCAAATATTGGCAATTTATCTAATACAACATGAAAACCTGGAATAGTTTTGTAAATCAAGTTTAACATATTAAAATTGTCTCTTGAGAACACTCAGGTTTTACCTTCAGCAGACTGTGATGCCAATACATCAAACTTAAACATTGCTAGTGTATTAAATGTTGGTGATAAAATTCTTAATTGCTGTTATTAGGAACTTGTGAGTTCACATTTATGTAGTGTTCACTAACAGACATCTAGAATTTATTCTTTTTTTTTCCAGACATTCTAAGATCCAACAGGAAAATTCTTCTAATCGGTTACTAAGGTGAAGGACAAAAATGCATGCTATTTGACAGGATAAAAACACTGTATCAAAGCTAGAGGTTACATTACGGCTGAGGAGGAAACAGCTTTCTGGAATAATGCAGAATAGCTCTGGAAAGTCTGGACTTCAAAGATTTTTTGTTTTAAAAAATTAAGTTACTCTGGTAGCTTTTAGTCAAATTTAAATGTTTTATTTCCCTTTTTTAGAGTTGTGTGTTGGACATACGCTGAGATTTTATAGTTTGAAGGGTATGCAATACAGTTCCCATAAAAGGTTTTAAGGCTCTCTAAGAAACTAATACATTTCAAAAATAGTATTTTTGTTAAATGTGTCGTATAAAGAATACATGAAAAAATGATGTGATATATGAGTTTTATTAGATTTCATGTGTGATGGCCTGCTTTTTCATTTATTTGTAATGCATCTATCCAAGCTTCTGCCAATATGATCTGATACGCCAAAGCTTTCACCATCACATACGACACTATCAGACTTACACCATTATTCTCATGTCTCTCTCAGTAAATGAAATGAATAGTAATTTATTTTCTTGAATTGGGTGGAGGAGGAGTATGTGCATAGAGATAAATAAAACCATCTCAGTCACAAAATCCTGGCTGTAAGCCGTTCTGACCTCTAAATGTTGGAAACTTCATAGAATGACTCGTGCTTAAAAAGAGTTTTAAGTTCTCAGATACAGCAGCCATTTGCACAAAGGATATAAAATACCACATATTTGAAACCTGCATGGTGCTAAAGGACCAAGGATATATTCTAGCAACTGAAGATCCTCAGCATCTGCAGTTAAACTGAAGAAAATGTGAAGATTGTGTTTCCAGATCTTTATCAAAACACTGAGGGCTTTTTAGGCTCACAGCCACATCCTCTTGAGTGTTTTCATGTTGAGATTGTGAACTGGAGTCAGAAAACCTCAGTACATGTTTGAGTTTCCTTAAGAGGAAGCTTTAAGTTGATTCTCCACCAGCCCAGGATATGGTTGGCTTTCTGGGCTGCAGGCACACATTGCTTGTGTGTGTGCATCTTGTACATCCCTTGTACATCCCCACAACCCTTCTGGCATTCCTGCGTGTCTGCCTTCCTCTTTCTAAGGGTGCATTTCTCTTGGACTTGGAGGAGGTGATCTTTGAATACTGACTCTTTCTTGGGTTCCTCTTCCCTCCAGGGCTTTATCTCATGGTACCCTGACTAGGCCTGTGCTGTGTCTGAGTGCAGAACATTACTTTTCTGAAGGCTGCCAAGACATGCAAGAGTCTGTGACACTCTAGCAGGAGTAGAGTCTTCTACTAGACGATCTATTCAACCAGGGGTTGACCAATGCTCTCAGGTCCTCTTCAGGTAGCTTTCCAGCCACTTTTTCCCAATCCTGTAGTGTTGCCTGCGGTTGTGCTGGTCCAAGTGCAGCACACAAGCCTCCTTGACCCTTGTGGGAAACGGTGTCAGAAGTTTTAATAAAGGCTAGGTGGACAGCATCCGTAGCCTTTCCCTGATCTGCTAAGCTGGTTGCCTTGTCATAGAAGGAGATGTGGTTAGTCAAGCCTTTCATCACCCCTCCTGAGTGGTCCAGATTGCCTGGTTTTCTTACATGTGCCATGTGGGGCCACTCAGTGTGATCCGTTCCGTGGCCTTCCCCAGCACTGTGGTCAGATTGGCAGGCCTGTGGTTCCCAAGATCCCTTTCTGGCTCTTATTGTAAGTGGGCATCATATTTGGTAACCTCCAGTCAACTGAGACCTCCTCGATGAGGCAAATCCATCTGAGCAGGAGCTGCAGTAGAAAGCTAGTTATGTGGTGCTCTTGAACTCTCTTGTGTTGAGAGAGGCAAGGGCTTTGAGCCAGTGGTATTCACAATATCCATAAGGGCAGAGCTCAAGTGTAGCCCATTTCCAGTTTGGTCCAGATTTACTGGCCTGAAGCAGTGGTGGGTGTTCAGACTAGGGCCACAGTTCGAACCACTGCAGAGGTAGTTTGGATAATACTGTGAATTACAAACTAGTGTGATGGCATAATATATGCTATGGCCTTTGAGACCATATCCCAAGGATATTGTAATCAAAAGGTGATTCACTGTTGTGCAGAGGATGTGAAACCTTATATATCAAAGAAAATTATGCTGGAGAAATAAGGGATTGGAGATTGGGTTCTTGGTAGCTGAAAATGAAACAATAACAAAGCCAAGAATGGATGAGGGTAAGGAAAGATGTGAGGAACCTAGAAAAAAGGGTAAATTACACTCTTAAGATAGAAATAAATATAAAGATGCTATAGACAAATAAAAAAAAAATCAGAACAGTTGTTTAGAAATAGGAGTAGTAGCTTAAGGGTGTTACTGACATCAAAGAAAGATAACCTTGTTCCTAGTTCTTGAGTGACCTTGGAGAAGTCCATTAATCTGACCTTGTCTTGTTTGCTCTCTGTAAATATTGATAATATTCCTGCATCTCAATAAAATGATCAGATTAAATTAATCTGTGGTTATGGTGCTCTGTATTACTAAAGGGTAATGTAAGTGCTGAGGTGAATGGGTTAACCAATCAGAGAGAGAGAATAAACCTTCAGAATAGGAAGGAAGAACCTTGGAGAAGCTTCCTGTGAGTGCTAAACAGGTTTTGTTTTGAAATGGAACAGCTCTTGTTTTACTCTTCCATTCCACCTGGACATTGCCTGCAATAGATAAACCTTTTAACTACTTGGGCATATCAAGGGAAATTTAGAGCATTTAGGTATTTTTCTTTGACTGAAAAAGATTTCTTTCCTTGCTTACCTCAAGGTATTGTGTCAAACTATTACTATTGAGTGGCTTGTAGGACTTATTGACAGTTGTATGACTTAGCTTGCTCTGAATTCAGTGCTGACCCTGTCTGGAGCAGCAGGTTGGACTGGTTGATGCCCAGAGGTCCCTTCCAAGCTGAATAATTCTTGTGCATAATATCTAGTGTCTAAGTATTCTTGTCACCTTGACCATCCTGATTCACATCTCATTTGCTCTAATACATTTGTGTAACAATCTTGTTTTTCCTGGAAATACTCTGAATTTTCATTCCTCTCTGTGAGGCCAATGTGATATCATATGCTTTCTTGTTCTAGTGCCTCTAATTTTATGTGAACATTGCACTTGTAATTCTTTATGTTGGACAGGTATTAGGACTTAGTTTTAATGCTCTGCGTTTCACACACTTTCTCATCCTGAAGATTTTAATAGCATCCCCAGTGCTCATATTTTTCCTGGATATTCCCCTGAACAGTCCATGGGATATTTACAGTGTTGGGAAGTGGAAATAGTGCACTGTACCAGTGTATCAGTATCCCCCATGTGGAAATACTTAGTTGCACTGTTCATGAAAGGAAGTAGGCTAACCACAACACCAGGCTTTATGTAGGATTGGGAAGGAACTACAATGCATAAATTTTAAAGCCAGAAAGATATTTTTTGTTTCAAATGGTGAATGTGGCCTTTCTGGTGTAGAAATAGTACAAATTCTAATAAAAAATTAGTCACATTATTTAACCTCTTTGATAAAAAGAAGCCATCTGGAATCCTAGCAACAAAACAGAGGTCAGCAGAAAATTATTGCTTCATCTTTTCCTGTTAGTTCAGCATGTCCCGTTATGAAATTCTGTTTTTAAGCTATCTTGTGAGTACACTGACATAGGTATGTGAGAATGATACCAACAGTTCCCTGCTGAAAGGAAAATAATAATAATCCTGTAAAGCATCCCAGAACAGCCCTGACACAGCTGAGTGCCTTCAGGCCGTGCTTATAAGGTGGTCAGAAAGGTCTTAGCTTTAAATATGTTTAAGGCAGATGCATGAGGTAAGTTTTGTGGACCCCAGCTTATACCTATAAAATTATTAACAGGGCCTGTCCCTAGGCATTTTTTTGTTTGTTTTTAGATTTTTTTATGTTAACCTCCAGCAACTTGGGGTATTTTTAAATTATTATTTCATTTTATGAACTTACTGAAATAATTTCAGATAGCTGCTTACAAGACAGAAGACAAGAAACAAATATTTCTACAGAAGTTCATTGAAAAAAATCAGCCCAACAGAGCCACAAATAAAAGCATGTGCATCAGTATACCTAAATATAAAAAGCAATACTCTATATCTTAAAGCATTTTCAAAAGCTCTTACTTTAGTGAGCCTGCAATTTCCGCACTTAAGCTGTGAGAAACTTAGTTGCCAGAAACTTGCAACTAACTCATCCTCTGGTGAAGCTACAACTGTTTCAGACCATTGAATTATTCTAGCAGAACTGCCTCTGAAACACTTTTGTTTATGCATGTGTGTATGTGTAGTTTCCTCAAATCTTATGCAAAGGTTTAAACTACTGTTATTCTGTGAGAAACTTCCTACTGATTTGGTGGTGAGCCTTTGCTGCTTGCAGTAGTAGGGTTAGGAAACTTCAGTCCCATGGCTAATCTCAGGAGAATTTCATGAGCAGTAGGGAATGTTTGGAGAATACCTTGCTCTCTTAGTAAGCTAGACTGATTTTGTAGGTGCGTGCAATGTGGCCTTTAAGGCTACACAGACTTACTAAGCTTAGGGTAAGGCTGTTGGGGGTTTTTTTGTTTGTTTGTTTGTTTTTGAAAGACTTGAGTGTTAAAAAAGTTCATCAGTAATATCCAAGATGATGCTTCTCAGCCTTGCAAAGAAAGGTAAGGATGATGAAGTTTAGGGTAAAGAAAGATAACTTCTGTTTGTGAGAACTGATGGAAAATAGGATGGGTCTGAAGGCAGATTAAACTCAGAAGTGTGGTACTGGAATTTGAGAGGAGTATGTGTACAGAGAGTGTTGGGGTTTTAATTCAGAGTTCAATGGAAGCAGAGACTGATTAATGTTTGAAAACAGCAAATGAAAATGGACTTCAGGAATGGCCAGAGAACTGGCCTTGCACCACTTTCCTAAAAGCTAGTAAGAAGTAGTGACCAGGATGAAGCAAGTATAAAAGTAACTTGTGTTTTGAATTTGCAGTGAAAAAAAAATGCAAAAAATACCTTTACTAATGTTTGTGTGACACCCTGAATAACATTCTGTGATGACAATGAACAATGCATTCATTAACATGCACATTGCTAAACACACAGTTATTCAGAATGAGCTCATGCTGTCACAAAGGCCTTGTTCTGAATGGGGACCTCATGGTTTCAACAGCTTCCTGGGCAGCCAAGCTTGGCAGAGTTTGACTTTTTCCACCTGTTTAGCTGCTGAGTTATTTGGAAATGAAAAATCTAGTGGCAAACAGCAGTAAGCTTGAGAGAGTGAAAAGGGATTGTGTTTGAAAATCTGGACAACAGCTCATTGTATCTCTGTTTTATTCACTGTACTAGATCTGAAGTGTTCTCTTACACCCTCTGTAGCGTTGCTATGCATTCATCTGGCAGAGTTAGAGGCATCTCACTGGTGAATGCAATAATCCCCTTCTATCTTTTTCCTCTTGTACTTGCCTTACAGTGTATTCTAGCATCAGCGATAGATACCACGCTTCTAGATTTTGAGTTACAAGTCTTGCATGGAAAGGAGTAGCCCCTGTCTCCAGTCAGAGTGCCATTAGCACTGGTTAACTTAGCCCAGTGGGGATTGTTCATGTTGTACAGAAAGGCAATTTGAGTTTGTCATCCCTTTTAATGTGGGGACTTGCAGTTAGTTCATCCCAACAAGTGTCTGTCCTGCTAAAGGAAGCCAAATGTGTTACTGCAGCTTTCAACATCCAGAGTCCTAAGGAGCCCTGCAACTTCTCTTTTTTTTTGACCTTTCCTTTTGACCTTCTAAACCTGTTATTTTTAACCTAGTCTTTGAGTTGGAAAGGTAAAGAGGAGTATGTGGTGTGTATCTGTTTGATATTTTAAATTATGTATCCAGAATAGTTATTCTCTGGTTGGTTTTACTAGCAGATTGACACCAAATACACCAAACTCAATGGGAAAACTCCAAATAGTGTTAGTAGGCTCTGATTAGCCTTCCAAATCTCTTGTTTTTAAAGTTATGTCTGACAAAAAGTTCAGGAATAGAACTCTGAATACTAGTTAGGGACTCAGTATGGTGTACATAAAAATAAGAAAAAGTGTCTCTCTGTTCATAAGCGTTGCTGTCAGATATCATGAAAATAATCCTGTTAGGTGTTTGTAAATGTATCATATCTCATCAGCTGTAGAAAAACTTCATGCTACTGAGAATAGAACTGTGCAACAAACTCTTTGGGGAAATATTTGTCTTCTGTCTTCATTGGACTTAAATGATCACTGATTTTTTTAAACTGTCAAGGCATATAATAAATTTTATTTCATAGCAGTTTTGCTTGCCTCAAAGTACAACTGTTCAAGAATCCACAAGAACACACAGCATTTAAATATCTGTAGGATGTAACAGCTTCCTACTTTCCTTGAAATTAGAGAATCTCATTGTATTGCCCTTAAATTATGAAGTTCAATTGCCGAAATAACATGCAACGAGCTTGATGGCCAGATATTTCATCGAACTCCCACTGCACAGAGGTTATCTGCTAATATCCAGAAGTGAGTGTATTAGTGTCTAGGGATAGAGGTAGGCAAGCAAAAGACAATAAATGGATTGAAGCAAACATGTGCAGTCCCCTGGAGGGCTGGAGTAGTTTAACAGCTGGAGGAGGGCCTGGATATAGAGGTTGATATTGAAACTTTTGATATTCTAGCAGATAAAATTAAGTTGAATCAAGTGTGCAGAAGATGAAGGTGTGAGTTTCAGCATTCATGCCTAAATTGAATAATGTCAGAAGAGAAAGCTGTGATTTAATAAAGATTAATATTTTAAAGCTACCTTGACCCTCTCAACTACATGTGATACATTCAGCTCTTCAGTGTAGCATGAACGTTTATAAGCAATTATTATGAGATTAATGGTTGAATTTCACCAACCGTGTCGTTGCTTTTCTGTTTAATGGTAGAACAGAAGTTAATGAAAAATGCATAGTTTTGACATATTGTGTATATAATATGTCAGTTTGGGAGACTAGAATTAAGCATATTTTTCCTTTGAATCTCTTGTAATATTGGTGGGAAGAACTTAGTAGTTATGGGATGGTGTCAAAGAACATAGCTAGCTGTGATATTCAGAAGTTGTGAATTTGGGAAAACTACTTTTAGTTCTGAGGGACATGCTCATATCTTTTCCTCAGTACAGTGCTAAATGGACTTTTTTTGACGTAAATATAAAATATACAAGTTCTGTTTCTGCTATTTTTGAGACTTTTATGTGTTCAATATACATACGGGTATATAGGTGTATGGAGTTGTTCTGTAAGTGTATAGAACAAGTTAGGCTGCATAAGTTCTGCATCATGGTTGCTAGGAGTTACAAGCACATTTGTGAGTCAACTTCAGGAACATCAAAGAAGCTGAAGTTGTAACTTCAGTATATCTCAAAGTCAGAAATCATAGCATTTTCCACAGCTGCTGCTTGAGTGCTGGGATTGCACTGAATACTTAGCCTCCACCTCACAGCAAATAATGACAGAAAGAAGCTCTTAGCTGACCTTCTTGAAGTTTCCTGTATCAGGTCTACAATGTGCTTTGTACAGATACCTCTGGTGCTGTTCGTGGCTGTTTGTACCAAGTAATGGTTAGAAACATCACACAGCATACGATGATTTTTCATTTGAAGTAGTTATGTGTCAGCTCTGACTTCTGCAGAAATCTGTTATGATCAGAGCACAAGGAGAATATGCAGAGTTTTACTATTATTTTACATTGGCCAGAAGCGGATCAAAAGCTCGTTGTTTCAAAGCATGTAGAAAGAATACGTTTTTTCAATTAATGTGGATTGATAAATCTCCAGAATCTCTGAGGATTATTTCAGAAACATTTTTTCTTTTATGCTGACCTTCTGCTATTAACTTGGAGAAAAGCTTAAAATCAGTATTTAACATTTAATGGAAGGAACAAACTGATTCTGCAGTTTAACTCAACTGTTGCAGTAAGATGACTTGTACCCTAATGGCTTGTAATTAATTTTTCTGAAAATCATATTTATGATAGTCTGCAGATTCAAGGCTTTATCTAATACATAATGTTCATTTTGAGCCTTTAATTGCATTTAAATTAAAATTGGCTTAGCAGGAAGATGAATTGTGGGAATGCATCAAACCACCCAGCATGTCCTGAAGATGTGAGCCTGAAAATACAATTTGGTGGAGATGTGCAGAGTCATTTGGAGTTCATTAATTTTTATTGCACAGGTAGTTTTACTAAAGTGCAGGTTATTTTCTTTGAATTTTATATTTATGTTTATGTCAATAGCTGAATATTGTATTAAGCTATACATCTATTAGAGTTTATTAAGCCAGTCTAATGGGGATTGTTTGTATTGTGAAGAGAGGTAATTTGTGTTTGCCCTTCCTTTTAATTTGAGGAGCTGCATTTAGTGCAGCAGCTGAAGTAGAAGTGTCCATCCTGCCAAAAGAAGTCAAACAGGTGTCACAGATATGCAGTCTTAAAGAATCCTGGGAATTTTGATCTTGTAAGCAGTTTTGCTTCTGACCTTCTACACCTTTTTAATCTAAATATTTTTTTCCCCATGTTGCTGAGGTTCTGACCCAGCCACTGGAATGAAGGGTTATTGATGTGTAACTCAGTTTTGTGGCTTAATGTGGTGCACTTTGTCCAGCCAGCTTGTAAGTGATCCTTTAAATTGCAGATGCTGCTGAGGTTATACAATTTAATTATAATGTCACTTTACAATTATAAAGAAAAAAGGCCTTTTGCATTGCTTAATGAATACAAATCGTGCACAAGTTGGAAATACAAAAGAATAAAAATTAACATTTGTCCTTCTTGCCAAAGTATTTACATTTTTACAACCGATAAGTAGCACAATAATTCCATTACCTATATCCATTAAACATTTTTGCTTTTCATTTAGTGATTTGTATACAGTACTTATTAATAAAATGTAACTGTCAGCATTTGCTGCTTTTGCCCATCCTCTTCTTACCCTTTTTCATTCCGTTGCAGACAGAGTAATTAGAGGTTGAAAACACTATGTGCAAATGCCTGTTACAAGGATTAAATTATATAATCATGGTAATGATTTTCCTTAAAACTCTTACTGCCAAGTGTAGCATTTTTCACTTCACCAGGTTTTTTTGTGCTGTCGTATTTTATGGGAACGTGGAAGCACTTCTCCATTCTGACGAACTGCTGCAAGTTACTAGTTTGTGGCCAGATATGATAGAAGCCCATATTCATTTAATACTCACCAATCAGAACTTGACAGAGGTATTGCTTATTTTCTCATTTCATCACTGAAGCATGCCAGTGTAGTTTAGTCCCTAATTACTCTCAGACTGAGACGTTCCAAATATTCCCATGGTGGTAATATTTTTCTGCCTGGATGAGTCATTACGTTGTTTGGCAGACTGAAACACCAGCCTTTCCTTGTTGGAACACTACCCCTCATGTAGCACCACATCTTTTCCTCACTGCTGTCTGTTCCACGACTTTCATCCTGCTGTGACATTTCAAGCTGTACTGTATGAAAGCACATTTGCCTTCCTTCTATCTGACTGATTGGACTGGTGCCAGCTCTTTCTTCAGGGCCAAGGACAGGAGACTGGGATAGTCTGAATAGAACTGCTTAATGATCTAATGGAGCAGTGGCTCTCTCCTGCTGAGAGATAGGGCTTATTTGTTTTCTGGTTAGAGAAAAGGTCAGGGAAATCCTTTTCAACAAAGGCTGTGACAGTGAGAATGTGCAATACCACACATTCCTGGGGCTTGAATAACTTCATACATCAGGTGTTCCCCTCCTGTTAAAAAATCCTTTTCTGTTTTCATTTCATTTTCAATATCCTGCAGATGGCAGAGAGATGAAAGTCATGAATTCTACAGCTTGGTAATATAAAGCCAAATGTTGTTCCTAATGATAGAAGGAGACTTCATACTAAGACTTTAACACCAGGGAAGGTAATGCAGAGAGCTAGTGGTATTTCATAAGGGAGGCTGATTTTTCTTGTCATTGTTTCGAAGCCTGTTGGGTATATGACTTTTAATGGCTTTACATGTAACAAGGCTGTAAACATAGTTTGCATATTTTCCCACTGAGTTTGACAAGAACTACAATTCCATTTTGGCCAGTCACTTTAATGTAGTCTAGACTTTGTACAGCAGCTGAGAAGCAGCAGACTTCTGGGGGTGGGAGATGTACATGCACGGTTATGCTGCCATGGCTCTTGAAACCTGGTCCAGTGGGTTGGAACTAGGCGATCTTTAAGGTCCCTTGCAACTCAAACCATTCTATGAGTCTGCAATTCTATGAAATTTCCCACAGTTCTCCTTAAAGTGTGAATTTGGGGCCCTTTTGGGCAAACCTGTCCAGCTTGCCTCAAGGGATGTGGGAGGAAAGGGAGTGATGTGCCAGGAGGAGCAGAGACTGGCTCTGTGCCACTGGAAGATCCCTGTGCATGTGAGTGACCTCACTTGGCCAGTGATGCTGGCTTCATGCCCAGAATGTGTGCGTGATGCAACTCAAAGCAGCCACAACATTCCCCAGGGTCAGGGCCACAGGGGTTTTTGTTCCATGCTTCAAATCTGATGTCTGTTTAAAAGGGCACAGTAGACCTCTGAACTGGATTTTTCCCCATAAATGTTTTTTTCTCCAGTGGAGTTCTATGTAATTCCAGAGAGCACTCTGAGATAGATTAAGAAGTAAGCCATTTTTTTTTTCCTTTTATGTTGTCTCACTGGTTTCTTTGCTTTTCTCCTAGGCACTTTTGAAAGCTATTTCTGCTCAAATAGCTTTCACCGTGCCTCACTTTTTGTTTGTTTCTGTGAACCTTTTGCGCAGAGACAGGAAAGTGAAAAGCCAGTCTTAAAATAGGAGCATATGGTTTTAGAACCACAGAAATTGGCAAGTGGGGCTCGGGGGTTGATTTAGCACCTGACAGTGCTTTTTTTTTGTTTGTTTTTTGTTTTTTTGTTTGCTTTTTGTCTTGTTTTTAATTGACTAGATTTCAAGTTGACAGTCGCTATTTTCACAAAGTAACTGTAGGTTTTTTATTTCTAATGTAGCTGAAGTTTTTTGAGGAAACACTGAAGTTGGCAATGCCATAAAGGAATACGCAGGATGTTGTGATTATAAAAACAGTATTCATAATCCATGATGAAGTTTTCAAATACATGCTTTCATTGATGTAATCCCAGGAGATGGGAACCTGAAACCCTGAGGTAATTTCCTGAGTAAAGGAGATTTAATGATAAACAAATCCACAAAAAATTATTTGAATAACATCTTCATAGATTAGGACTAAGATGCTTGCTCTAATCTTGTCAGGGTTTTTATTTCTAAATAGAAAAATTAGATAAGTTTAAGTTAAACTGTGTAGCAAAATATTAAGAACCCTGAAAAGGCCAACAAGCAACAACAAAAATTAACTAATAAAATATTTACAAGACAGGAAATAAAAAAATGTATGTGGGGAGGGGAGTAAAAGAGAAGGCAGGTCCCTCCACGTCACGGTTGAACTGCACTGGAGGTGGAATGTGGGATGCTTGCAGTCTGCTCACTCAACTGTATTTGACTAGGGCCGTCATCCCCTCAGCTTTCACAAGCACTGAATATGTCAAAAATCCTTCAGAGAAAGTGTAGATTTTAACCAACCTGCTTCTGGTTCATATTTAATATGGTTTTAAAATGCTTAAATCATATCAGTTCAAGGTATTTCTTTATCAGGTTTCATGGAGGTTAGCATAAATCAACACGGTAGTTCAATATGCAAGTACATGTTAATTACAATATGGGTACAGCACTGATTTGTTAGAATTTGTCTCGTTTAGCCCTACTTGAATTAAGGGTTTATAATTTGTGCATGCCATGCATTTTTATATGATGGCTCTTTTTAAGGACATATTTTTGACCTACTTTCCAGTAATGCCAGACTACTGTAGAGATACCTGTGCCTATCCCAAATGTGTTTGAAAACAAGTAAAGTTTTGGTATTATTCTGGTTTCTTGTGTTACAAGCTCAGCATCAAAGTATCTGTTGAAGCAATAACATTTTAATTTTTGGAATTCCAATCATGCTGATACATAGGTTTATGTGTGTATAGTACCATGTTCTTAAGTAAAACTTCATTCTGAACTTTGGTGTCAGAATTCAGTGTAATCCTTGTTTCAACAAGTCATCCCTTTCTTATTGTTTTACTACCACTGCCTGTTAGTTAAAATGTAGCAGGGAGAAGTTTGATCTTAAGTATCTAGACTTAATTTTCACATGGAAGAAAACTGACCTACAGATCTGTTCTGAAATCACCTATGCAATGCAGGTGCAGCAGTTGTTCTCAAACAGCCAGTTGTACTGCAGACAGTAGTCTCACTGTGTGATATGCTCTAAATTTTTAATCTTATTTTCAGAATACAGTGTCAGACTTCTCAGGTGATTTTTTTTGAAGTTCTTACCTCCCCTCTGCCTTTAATCTAGGATAAGAGTTTCTTACTTAAAATTATTGAAGAGGCTGGTAAAACTGCACATATTGAAGAACAGATTCTGTAGTAGTAGTAGTAGCTGGCAGAAATGTTAAGTGATTTTCACAGTCAACATTCAAACAGATTATCAGATGGCATATTTCACCCTGTTGTTACTTTAAATGAAGTGACCATGAAATCAACAAATCTGCTGTCAGGTGCCTGTCATGAAGATAGTTCTCCCTGTCACACAATGCATCACATAACAGGTAATGTGTTTTTTAAGAATCAGTCCTGTGTCACCTCATCAAGTCCTTGTTAAAAGATGAAATAAGATGGATGGTGTTGTTTCCCATGGAGTTGACTAAAATTCAGTAAAAAGCAATGCATGTTATACAAAACAAATATGAAAAGGAAAGGAACATGGATGTCAGTAAGATGCTTCTGACTGTGCTGTTACTACCTTTTCCTTTTTCTTGAGAACAATTATTCACTTATTCCTGCTTATTTGTTTTTGGGGCTGAAATTAATTGGGTCAAGTTTAAATTCTATGATAAGGACGGAAAGAATTAATCCTCAGTCATCAAACAAATGAGAACTCATAGTGGTGTTATGCCAGTAGCCGCATGTTCATTTGGAATGGTTAAGACCTGCTTCCATGCCTAACAGTGATGACACTCATAATTAATTATGAGGTGTTGCTAACAATAATTTTGCTCGGGCTTCTTAAGTTTAATCATTAAACTCAGGGCCAAGGATAAACGAAAATTACCATATTCAGTTTTTCTCTGTATACTTTCTTAGCAGTTCTCCCAAACGAAATAGATTTTTGTCTTGTTCATGAAATTTTAATTATAGCATCATTCTCAGCTTTTCAGTGTAAGGAACTGTCAGCCAGCTTGAACTCTGCTGAGACAGATGCTGCAGGGTTGTTTTTTTTTTGGGGGGGGAGGGGCTGGTTTTTTGTTTTTTGTTTGTTTTGACTTTTGAGACTCACCATTTTTGATAAAAAATAAAAATAGGAAGGGAAGTCACTTCAGTGATATATGGACATCTGTTACTGTAATTTGTTCTCTCATGGCTAGGTTGTGACTAGCATGACTATATTCAGGCCAGTATAAAAAAAAAATAAAATAACCTTTCCTTTCCTTGCCACAGCTAAATGTATTTTAAAGATTTTTTTTTTTTTCAAGTAAAGTACTGGTGTAGAGATACTGCTTTAAGAAACAAGAAGGAGGCAGGAGGTACGAGGTGCAGAGATTAGTCAGCTGCTTCTGTGCTGGTCAGCTAGGCTGGGTGACCATGAAGATCTTGCAGCACTCTCTAGAATTCATTGCAAACTTCTTGCAGCAGTGTGAAAAGAGAGGGAAGGGACCATGTTTCTGACAGGTGACTAAGGTACTCACTCAAGGCTGTAGTTTAGGTATAGTGTAGCTCATGATACAATGTGCATGTGTATTGGATGCATAACACCACCATTCAAAGAAAATTGACACTGAAGCCAAAGGAAAGGAGTGAGACAGTGAGACACACAGGCAGCCAAGATGGCACTGCTTGAAACTTGTGTCTGATGAGACAAGACTTTACCTGCTTTACATTAAGATAACTAGTTTGTGGTGCCCGTTCTGTTCATCTAATTCATGATGCTGCTGTAAAGTATATATTTGATGAGATGTTTGAATCAACCATGTGATTGTGATTTTTACTTTCCTACCAATTACCTGCATAGATTTTAAATGCATTTTGAGTGTTATCTCAATTTTTCAAATGCACTTGTGTTTAAGACGTTAAAGATACTGAAGATCCTGCAATTATTTCAAAGAATCATGGCCTGGGATTACATGGTAAAACTGCAGATGGGTTACAGGAAAGCAAAGATTAGGAGAACTATGCTATACCTTTAGTTGGGTTGATACTTGGCAACACTTAGTAAAGCATTTATGTTCTCTGCCTACTTAAGCTTTTATCACAATATAGGAATGGAGAAGTGATGCTTTTTGGATTAGAAGCAGAGATGGTGCAGAAAGAGCAAGAAGTATAAGTGATGTTTTATGTACTGGCTTCCCCTATGCTCTATATGGGAAAACATTGCCGCTTTGCTATATTAAAATTGGAGGCAGAGCCCCACCAAATCTTGCATCGTGATTATTAATTTTACTTATTGTCAAAGCCAAAAGAAGGTTAGTACTGTTAGATAACATTTCAAAAGTGCCACAAATTAGTTTACCCGAATAGTTTATTTTTCTGTTCTTGCTTTGGCAGAGAAATAACCATAGCTCCATTTGAGAATGAGCACACCTTTGAAGAAAAAGACTAAGTCTGGGACCAGGCTGATCCTAGTCCTTGGCCAGACTTCTGTTTTACAACTGCACAAGAGGAAATGAGTCAAGGATGGTTTCATGGACAATCAAGACATAAACCTATGTAGAAGTGGATGGAGTCAAACCCGTAACTTCCCCATCCCATCTGAGAATAGTTAGATGCTTGTAGACATCACACATACTTCACAAAGTTCTATGCATTTTGGATGTCATGGTAGGATTTTATAGCTTTTCCCCATATAACTGTCACTGATAAAGAGAAAGCTGAACACAGATATAGGATATTTAGGACCTAAAAACCCAAAACAGACAGTGCTGAGACTGGAAGTCTTCCTCTCATGTAAATATGACAAATCAGGGCTTTTGGTTATAAAGTTTAAGCAGCAGGAATACGGAATCTTCTTCTTGTAAAAGTCACTTAAGTTGGAGAGAGATTGCTTCTGAATGTGATTCAGGCTTTTCACATGTCTCTGAAATGTTGAGATAAACATAATGAAAACCATTGCAAGGTCCTTTCATTTTGCTTACCACTGAAAAATGCTGGACTATCTCCTACTTCCTTATTTCTGATGGGAGGACTTCTGAGATCTCCAGACAATTTTTGGACAGAAGTACTGGGACCTCTTAGCTAAAGACCCAAATCCCACAGGCTGCAGCTGTAGTTAGACAGCGTGATCTTATTCTCCACAGTGTTCCTCGTTCCACATTTCTGCCTTGTTACTACAAGGTGAGGGTGTGATGGCATGGTTAGCACATCAACTAACCAGTCCATCTGGAGACTGACCCAGAGAAATAATTCTTGCCCCCTTAATTCCCAAGCCTGGCTCACTGCACAGATGTGCATGTGCTTGTACTGGCACAAGGTAGGATGTAGAAGCAGAGCCCAGATGTGGACAGGATTGTGAGGCCTCCTTTTTCAGCAGTTTTTAAGTGATGACAGCTGCTTATGTGTAAAAAGAAGGTGGCACAGAGTCTTATCATATTTTCTAGTGCCTTTGTTTCCCCCATATTTTTTCCAGACATATTTTTTGCTTAGCCCTCTGATTGTTTCACAGGAAAAATTGAAATACACATTCAGTAAGTTTTTCTTTATTTTTGAGCATTCAACAAGCATGTTAAGTAATGCATCCACTGATTATTTTTATTTTTTTGCGCTTCTGTCACAAAATGTATTGAATTTTCCCATGCTAAAAGCCTGTTACCAGGAGCTAGTACGTAAGTATCACTGTTTCTGATCCTGCAGGGGAAAAAAATTAATGCAGGCAATTCCAAGCCTAACCTAATTTCTAACTTTAAGAATCTAGGATAACGTGGAGTTTTATGTCTGGAGCATTACTCGCCATTCCCTGATCTGGAAATTTTATATCTGAATGATCTTGAGTTGCCAAAGTTGGGGATACAGGATACTGCGGTGAATGTTCTGTTCTGCAATGCCAGTCCCAAAGTTGCCACAAATGTAAGTCACTTTTTTAGAGAAACTGCAGATATCAAGTTCAGTTTCTTAGACACCCCTTGCTATTCATGTTAATTTTGACAAAGTACTTCCTGAGGCTGTACTAAGAGAACCAGCAGTCTTTAAAGGAAACGTGCATTGGAATATCTAGTCAAATTTAGTGCTTTCACGCAGGGGTTGTGAACATACTTTTCCCTCTCCCATCTTGTCTTCTCTTGCTTTGTGTCTAGGACCACAGTGAAACTGCTGCCAGGACAGAGGTTTATCATTTGAACATCTACTTGGCTTGAAATTCCATAGATGTCTCAAGAGAGCTCCTGTCAGGTTTTTTTCAGCTGCTTTTCCTTTTTGCCCCTAAATAGACTCTCAGGAAAGAGACAGAGTCTGCCTACATTGGACTTTTAGGTTGCTTCTGGATATGATCGCATCATGAGCTCCTCAACAGTCTTGGTTAGACTGCTCTTGTAGCTTGAAAACTATCTTGGGTAACTCCTCAGTTCAGAACTTTCATATAGATATGCTTTCTGGATTAGGATTGGTCCTTGGATAACAACTGTTGTTGAAATTCTGTTTTCAAAGTGACACTGTACTATGCTTGGTGCCTACAGTTACCACTCCCTTAACTGGCATTCCTGTATGTGGAAGTTTGCATCATTCCACAGTAGCTGAGATGCTTATCAGTACAGTGACCTGTTTTCGTACAAAGGCTGGTCTTGGTGCAGGAGTCAAGTCTTGTAATGCAGAGATCAGATTAAATACATTTGAATTATTACCTCTATCAGACTTATCTATCAAAGCCAAAGCACTCATTCACATCTTCTGCACAATATTCTTGACTGAAGAACCTCAAATCCGGAAACTAGGTATCATGTGGATCCCCTGATTAGAATATGGATATTCAGCTTCTTGCACAGTTAAAGCACAACTGCTTTATTGAATCGTGACACTGGCCATATTTGTGTTCTAAAAGTAAAATTCAGTTGGGATAATCTCAGAGATGCAAACCTATTTATTTACAGGTTTTTCCACTTAGTTTTACTTCTACTTGACTGGTTGGAATTGCTTATGTTTCACAGGCTGTTTATTTTGGCCGACAGGGTTAGGATTTGCAGAGGACTAGAAAAATGTTTCCATTGTTTTAAAATAGTTTAAAAAAAATTCTCTTTCTAATAAGGCCTTCTGCATTCAGATATTTTTCAGTTACTGCAAAATGAAATGGCTATCATGGTTTTCAGTCTAGAACTCAGTATCTTTATTATCTGTGGTCTAGTATTTTATTTGAGTATTTCTATAGGTCATGCTTGATGCTTCTCATGCAGTATTGCATCTTTTTCCTCTTAACTATCACATGTAATTTCCTGAACTCTTATTCAGATTCTATAGAGGTAATAAAGTTTTCAGTGTATAGCCCTAGGAACAGCTGCTTTATTTTGCCGATTTAAGGTATTCTTTTATCCAGCCTCTTCTGTCTCAGACTTTCAAATTCAAAAGAAGTATGCATGCCATCAGCCTGAATGAAGTATCATGGCAGAAGAGGTAGATATACACAAAAGCATCAGCAGAAAGGTAAATAGTGTAACAGCAATAGTATTAGATGGAGACAACTTGCTATGGAGGAAAGTCTCATCTGTGCAGTAATTTTCACACATCAGAGTATCAAAAGTTAGTGCCTGTTAGAATTTCAGAGAGTTTCTGAAGCTTTGGAATTCTTTTCTCTATTTTTAGTCCCCCAATTTACTCTAAAAAACTGGTCTAATTGTATGCTCTTGTGAAATTATGCAAAATGATTTAAATAGCGGAAGCAATCTACCTCATGACTCTCAAATGCTTGCTGCTTTTTCTTGATGTACATGCATTGGAACCACTTAGAGATCTCTTTTCATAGATAGAACAGTGTAAGACAGTTAAAGGATTTAGAATGGTGGAAATGATTTCATGGGGCATTGGATGAAGTCCAGAGTCACAGATTTTAAGCAGAGCTTTATAAACAATTTTGGTGTGATTTAGGGCCAATCCTTAAAAGCTTTAGAAGTCAAGTTCAGTTCATAGTGGGTTTGTATCAATGTATGAAATTCCTACTTCTTATTTCAACCAAGCAATGTTTCACTCCTGGTAGTCCTGTGCTCCAGAGCACTTTCTTCATTCGTCACTTATCATCATATGGATGAAAAAACAATATTGTGAATACTAAATTGAGTGCTTTTTACTGTGTCTGTTGAAGAAGAATTATTTCTTAATTAAAAAAAAAAAGTCAATGCATTCTGAAATGAGATAGAATATTTGGCTTGCATTACTATTTGCGTCCATTAGATCCTTCACAAAACACATGGTTAGCCTTAGAAAATTGCAGTAACGTGATAGTATTCAGTCCAGGGCTACAGCTGTCTTACATAAAAAGTATTTGGATTATAATGCTGTGATAATAATGCCTACATCAAATGAGCTAACAGGGGAAAAAAATCACTTTGGAAGATGCACATATGTACAGGTTTTCACTTAAGAAATGAATAGTTTAATTATTGTAAATAAAGAACTATAGCTGATGTTGTGCCACATAACTAGTTAACCTTGATTTTCTTCTCTTTCCCTGGAGCATCTCCTGCTGGCCCATGATGTCCACAGACAGATTATAGAATACATCCATCGTATCCAATCTGAGCCTTCTCTCGTGGTGTTCTTCATTTTTACTAATAGGAGTCACAGAAGACACTGAAAGGACAATTTTTGGTATTTTGTATTCTACTTCCATTTTCTTTGCTATGAAATGGTCAGATCAATTTAAACTTGATTTAAGTGGAGCACTCCGCAGCTCACATTCGGCAAGTATTCAGCCCAGAAGCAAACATTTACAGATGCACTGATGTAACACCCCCCTCCCAAAGTACATAATGGGGGTACTGTTCAAGTGGGATCCTGCAGGCACCAGGGTACTGCACAGTACATGCATTCACTGCAGGGGCTCTGATCTGCATATGCAGTAGTTTCTGTAGGCTGTTTCTATCAGCACAGGCAAAAAACTCAATGAAAAAAGAATGATGGGAAGCCTTCAAACGTGAAGTTATTTAGCTTATTTCTTCTACAAAAGAGGCTTATCACTCGTTTTTACTTTTGAAAAGACTTCAAAAAGCTCCTAAATGAAGTGAGTGGGCATGTCTGAGGGGGGAAGGACAGCAAGGCCTGTGGAGATGAGACCAATCTGTTGTTGCAAGGTCCTGCCATGGGGTTTTTCCCCTGTAATGCATTAACAGACACAATGTTTTGGTTAAGAACCAAGAGCAGATTCAGACTGTAAGACCATAAAGGACAGTAGCCAAGGGAGAGAGAAAATCACAAACTGTATTGAATGAAGAGAAACTGAGTAGCTACCTCTGAAAATGGGCTAGGAATCGTGCTTGGTCCTCCCACCTCCTTGTATATACATGTAATCTTGGATCTTGATTGAATATTCCCACTCTGATTTAGTAATTAAAACATCATTTAAACTGAGAATAATTAAGACAACTGTACATTTGATTTTAAAATCAGTTTTGAGTATTGTGCCTTGTCAAGCTACAAGAATGGTTCCTGCAGCTTTACAACTTAGCATTAAGAGGCAGACAGTGACCGCAGGCACCTGAGTGGAAGGTTTGACAGTTTGATAAATTAGGAATGACACTTGCCAAAATGGCTGTCCTTCCCTCAGCCTGCCAGTGGAGCATTTACACACTGTTAATTGAATTGGCAATTTGTGTAACAGTACCTGCCCCTGAGCTTTTGTAATGCTGGAGCTGCCATTTATCTCTGATAATCCAGGACTTGGGAATAAGGACGAAAAGCTTCACATGATATTATTGCAGATTTAAAATGACAGTTGGGGACCTTGTTGCCAATTTCCCATTAAATGAGAAATAATTAACAATAGCAATAACAAAGTCTTATAAAGCTGGAAAGTTAAATTGACTTTTCAGCAGTAGTATGGTTTGAAATTGCTTCTAGTGTGATTATCAGATTGCCCTTTCAGTATTATATAACCTGAATAGTATCATCTGATGGTCTGAATCATCAATGTTTTCAAAGCTACCCTGTTTTATTAGTGTGAGACTCTTCTGATTTATCTGTGGTTTTTTTTAATTTCTTCTTGCCCTGTAAAATTGAGTTGTTATAATATTTCATACAGATAAAGAACTTAATGAAATATTAGAGGTTCTGATTTCTGTGGTTATCAGTAATTGAGTGACAGCAGAAACAAAATTTTCAATCATAGATGAATATTGTTAATTATGAGGTTCTTTTTTATAGTTGTAGTTGCAGTTGATATCTTCACTGTCTTTTCCTAAATTTTTGTAGTGCACCTAATGCCATAATTTGAAATGACAATTTATGGTAAAACTATTATTTTTCCCTCAGACATCTTATGTTTTAACAATCTTCATGAATACTTGCTGATTGATGTCCTAACCATAGTATCCAAAACCCACGTGAGAATTAGCCACAAAAGATGAAAATCCTTCCTACATTATAAAGATTTAAAATAATAATAAAAATATTTGAAAGCTGCCACAGTTTCTCTGTGGCTAGATTCTCTATGCAGACTTGCAGCTCTTATTCTTGCCCCAAGATTTAGACTTGGGGACATCAAGTGATGTACTGAAGAATAGGTGGAGCTCCTTTTTCAAGTGGGTTGCTCCCTCTATGAGAATACTTATGCATTTATAACATGCCACAAGTACTGGATAATGTACAGAACATTCTGATCCATGTCATATGTAATAAATAGTCTAAGATGATACAGGTTTAGTAATTTGAATGCTTGAAAATATATTTCCATCTGATTGCTGTGATCTTAGGACTAACTACAGCTGTGGACTGGACAAGGACTGAAATACTCCTACACATACACCCCTAGATGACTGACAAATCAGAAAGAGATGCAAGTCATAGGATGACCCCAGTCAATACTGGCCTATAGTAACAGAAAGCCATATGTGTTTTCTTAACATTCTGCTACACTGTTGTATTAGTTGTAGAAGTTCTAGTGGTAGTAGAATTGCATAGGGGATGAATAGTAGAAATGTGAAAGAAGGCAAAGAAAAGAAGTGAGCAAAGACAAGAAAATGTGGATTAAAGGAGCTAAAGCATTGATGACGAAGCTTACAGTTCAGACAACTATGCAGCAGGTCGTATTTTTCTTTTTTCTGTAATTGGTGAAAAGCAATTGATCATCTGGCAAGGTGGTAATGCTCAAAGAGTTGCAGTCAGTGGCTCCGTATCCAACTAGAGATGAGAGATGAGTGGTGTTTCTCAGGGGTGCTGTTTAACATCTTGGATGGCAACATGAACAGTGGAATCGAGTGCACCCTCAGCAAGTTCTCTGGTGACACCAAACTGTATGGTGTGACCAACACACTGAAGGAATGACATTCAGAGGAACCTTGACAACTTGAGAGCTGGGACCATGCAAACTGCATGAAATTCAGTAATGCCAAGTGTAAGGTCCTGAACATTTTTTCTTTTTCAATGGCTGCACACCTGCAAGTCCCATGGTATTTGCGAAAAACCACTCCTAAAAATTTGATGTTTCATAGCATACTGTTTCATGAAGCCTAGAAATTCTGGATCTGTCATTTTTAAAAATTAATCAGATGAATAAATATATTACCATTTTGGAAGAGAGAAGAAAGACTATTTTGTCATTTGGTCTGAGGCACGATACTGGGCACCTTTGCTATCTGTTCTGACAAGTTATTTGTGTGATTAAATTGGATTACACCTGAAGTTTTGTATTTGTAGTACATGACAATGGAAATTATGCTTTTGAAAGTAATCTGATCTTTAATTCTTTCAGTATTTGAAAAATGTAATTATCTCAATATAGGTTTATAATTTTTTTAAAATATATTTGAGGGTTCGTTTTTTTATAAAGCTTAAGATCTAGACTAAAATGACATTCAGAAGACAAGTCTTATTAAAAAATCACTTGATTAAATGTTGTCAATTTATAGACTTAGAAATTAGTGTTACAAGGTATCAATTTCTAGGGCCTTTCATGGCATGTAGAACTGGATTGCAGATTTATACCTTTGGCAGAGAAGAGAATGCAGATGCACTGGACAAAACTCATTTGCTTGTCTAATTTTGAAAGTTTGCATGTTTCTATTGGCAATTTAAAATACAAATGATAAAGTGTCTTTCACTACCACTTTTTTTTTTTTTCACATATACGGGAGAGAGAAGCAGGGGAGGACTCTACTGAAACAGACACCAGATTTCAGAAATATGGAATAACCTTTGTAATACCTTTAAGTATTCCCAGAACAACCAGGTTACTGTGCTGCTTACCATTTGTCACAAAGAATTTGAAGATCTTTTGAAGAACTTTAAAATCTTAAAATTCTATTCTGCATCAGAAATCTCTCTCCTTAATACGTACTGATTTTCATTTTACACTATAGATACATACTATCCCCAGAATAATAACCCTTAACAAAGGCGTAGCTGAAAAAGCAATATGTGTTGATGAGGAATTTTCTTTCATTGAAACACTAAAGATGAAAATTGCCTCTTATCTCAGGGGAAAGCTCTGTAGGTAAATAAGTTGTAGCTGGCAACCCAAAGGTCAGCAAATTAGACTGTTGGTCTATGCTGGAACGAACGCATTTGGGGAGTAGCTATCTCCTGGATTCTCTTTCTTCCATTAGCTTGTCATATAAATGCTTTGGTTATTCCTTTAACTACAAGAGTTTGATAGAGGTATATTCAAATAAGTAGTCAAAGCACTTACTATAAAGATCTGCCAAAGTGAAAAATAAAGCACCTTGCTTAGCACTGAAAGCTGGTACAGAATGGAGTTGTCTCTCTGCCTGTAGAAAAGCCTCCTAAGAAACTGCTGGCTGTGTTCCACAATAGCCTCAATTTTATACTTCTCTTCTAGCCTTTATGAAATTCTTAAGTGTCCACTGTCAGAACACCAGAAAGTCTGGAGACCATGGCTGTGCTTGGTCTCTTTTTTATTAGAAGCTGCTCTCTTCCTTCTGCTTCACTGGCCTTCTGTCCCCTAACTTCCATCTAAAATTCCTCACCCACTTAGAAGCAACAGCACACAAGACTTTGTGTGTTGCAGCTATTCTTCCCCCTCCAGATGCATCCTTGGCTTTTCCATTATTTAGATTATCTTTCTCCCTTACTCCTGGCTTTTCTTAATTTGGTAGAAAACAGGTTACCTTTGTTTTGTCTTCATAACTTTCTAAAACTCACCTCAGAGCCTTTTCTCTTATTATACGATTTTGCAAACACCAGGAGTGGCCTGTTAATTTATTTTGCTTTCAGATTCATTTTCATTTAAGACTCAGAAAAACACAAAACAATTATCTCTAATACTCGGGATTCGATAACTTATTACTCAGACAGATAGTTTTGTATTTGGCCAGTCCTAACTATAAAAAGACAGAAAATCTCCCCGTGTCCCATTATCACTGTGCTTGCTTATGCCTCCCTCCGAAGAGTTTGGAGATTCCCTGGGGAAGGCAGCTTCACAGTTTGAGCTCCATAGTCTTATGACTGGCTCTTACCCTATGAAGTGTGGTGTAAAACATGAAGGACTCCACCTATACATTATTTATTGTGTAAGGATAATTGGTGAAGGTGTATGCAAGACAAAGAAGATTGCAGAAATTCTGAACAGATTTAAATCTATGTGTTTAATTATTTGATTTTTGGACAGCATAACGAGTGTTATCTTTAGTTAAAATATTAAATATGTCTGTTTAGAATTCAGTGTTCTCTTGTACTTACTTTCATTTTTATATCAGTTAATGAGAGATAACTGCTAGTCTTACTAGCAGAAGAGCAATTAAAAAAATCTAATTGCTCTTCAGTTCTACCACATAACTGTTATTGATATTCACTGTCTAGTAACATCTTCTACAGTGCATTTGCAGGAGTTTATAAGGATATTTATAACACAAATTGTTATGTTATGAGCACTTTTTTTTTTTTTTCTTCAGAATTGTGTATGAGATAAGCAATGTGGATGAGAAAGAGATTAGATTTTTGAAAGAGTATTTTTTTTTGTATGTTCTCTGAAAACCTCTAGTTTAGTATCCTCAAAAGAGTTGTCACAGAAACATCTTGGAGCAGGTAGCCAGTGAATTTGGATGTGTTTCTCCCCCTCTCAAGTGAGCAGGCAGCATATAAGCTTAGAGGGAATCTTTTTGGAGATGTTTTGTTTATTATAAAGTAGCTTGAGTCATTTAGACACGGAGCAAGGGTAGGAATGTAGGTTTTTTAGCTTGAGAGTGAAGTTCACATGGAATCCTTGCTCCCTGTGTTCAGCTATTTATATATAGTCTAATAACAGGAGAAGCAGATACTTGCTGAACTCAGAATAGTTCATAGCCCAAGTTAAGATTCACCCAAGACAGAAGTGAGAAAAAATTTTTGTGTCTGAATTGAAATAGCTTTTTATTTTTGTATGACAAGGGGTTGTGCTAATTGGAGACTGAAGCAAGAAAATTCTTCATCTAGTTTTCTGCATAAATACTGTGATTTTTTACTTACTGTGGCAATGGAGACACATTTAGAAGGGATGAACCTTTACTGCAGACATATATCTGCATCACCTTTGAAGTAAAATTTTGAATATAATCTGAAATTTAGTTTTAGCCTATAGTGAAATATGATCACAATTCTTCCAAGCAATTGACTTTTCTATAAATGCTGTCAGTCTAAATTGCACGGTTTCTTTATCCTCTGCATCACTCTGCCTTACTTCTTAAACATGGATCTGAACAGTTGGCTGCTACCCAGTCCTGTCTTGGGGAGTTTGGGTTTTAATCCAAACTTCAGTTCTCATGCTTGGTGATTTCAAGATACGCTGCTAAGTTTTGATTTAGTAGAAACACTTTCAGAATAAGGCATTTAGTGGGGCTTTTTGTGGATTTAACTCTGGCTGAGGTTTTTTATTTTAATTGTGCGTCTAGGAAAGATAAAGACAGATTTTACTTCATAAAGTGAAATTTGTTGTGTTTGTTGCAGAGAGAAAGAAAAAAGGTGCTTTGCGGAATATTTTTTTTAAAAGGGCATATGGTGACAAAACAAAAATTCCATTTACATGTAAATGATTTAACAGACCACAGTAAGAACCTAGAATACTAGCAGTTCCTCAAAATGATGTGGTGCTAAAGATGGCTGGCTCTGTGCTAAAAAGCGTGTGGGTTTGCCGTTGGGGATTTTTTTTATTGCATGATAATAATTCAGATTCAAGCCTGTATAGTAATCACACTGAGATTTTATTTTTAACCAGACATAATATATTGCTCTAAATCAGAATTTTTAGGATTTAAAGTTCTAAAGTTACATCTGCTGTTCTTCTATTTCTATGGCTCTGTTTCTTATGCATAAAACCTGCTTGTACTATTTGTAATTGCTTGAATTTCAGGTAAACAGAGGTTTGAAAGAGTTTGCAGATAAACTCACTTTTTTTCTATAATGAAGACTGTATGTCCTTTCCCCCTTGGCACATGACTTGTCTGAGATTTAGGATGGAATATCTGAAAACCATATCTTTACAACATATGACCCTGTTTACCTTCACAACAAGGCTTTAGCTTCCCTCTCAGATCTGCAAGTATTACATTTAGATCCCTATAACCTACTTGATTCCAGTGAGAGAATTATTCACTTGTTGTGAATCTGCACTTAATAGTTGATTTACTTTGGAAAATTGATTTAGGCTACCAAATTATTTAACCACTTTTTAACATTTTACTGCTTGCAGTTAACAATAGACATAATGCTCTTTCAAATATTTTACTTTTTCCTATAAACAACAAAAGTAATCTCTTTGTACATATATAATCACTTGAGTGTATAGCAAAGCAGTATTAAAAAATGAAGACATTTCCAATATACAGTATTTCATAAGGTCAGCTCAGTAACATTGTACATTTCAGTAACATTTTTGTTGAATCATTTTCTTGATTATTAAATAGTTTTTATAGCTGGAATGACATTTGTGTTCTAATTTGCAGAATGAGCTGCTTTTCCAGTCTAAAAAGCTAATGCTTTAGACCCTGATCGGAAAATAGGACTATAAGTGGGATTTTTGTACTACTTTAGCCCTGATAATGAAATTACTCTCCTTACTAATATGGATTTGCAGCTTTAAGATACTTCTTTAGATGTAGCATTTGAAGTTGTGCAACAAAATATTTAACTCGTTTAAAAGAATGTTCTATTTTTCTTTAATACTGTACGTAGGTAAAACAGTGGAAGAGTGTTAGATATTTCACAATGTAATCTAATTCCAAAATGTCCAAGGAGAATTCACCTGGAATATTGTTTTGATGGTATTGGTATACAGCTAGGGGACCAAATGTCTTTTGTGCCAAGAAAGCTAATTTTGCTATTTTAAAATTAATCTAACCAAAATCTGGATTAGCTATGTAACATCCCCTTAACCACAGGCATGCAAACCTCAGGATGGACAGCTGTTTGGATGTTTCAGACTGGGACTCCTGCCCTCAGCAAACATATTTGATTCTCCTACATGGTCACTTGGCTGCAGATACTCACACCCGTATGCTTGGATGGCATTGTGCCTGCTCACTGGTTGATCAAACTGTTACATTAGGGCTTAGATGCCAAGATAACAGGTTGAGTTGGGCACCATCTCTGAGAGCATGGATTCTGTCACTTCTGAAGGAAATCTTTCCTTAGGGACAAGATGCCACACTGCATACTTGCCTTTTTGCATTCATCTTTCTTGCCACGTAGATATTCCAAACACCCCAAAAGGAAGAAAGGAGAAAAAGACAGATTGAAGAGTAATTTTTGGCTTTCAAGGAAGTAATGGTCACCTTAGCTGTGGCATAAACTCATGAAGTTCACAGGGGATTTAGAAATGCATGCAGAATGAACAGTGTACAAACCCTCGGGCAATCTGCAATAATTCCAGCTTAAATCAGACAGCACAAGTGGGCAAAGTGTGAAAGAGGTAGGAGAGTGCCTGAAACATTTTGCATTTTGCCTTAAATAGCTTGAAGACTGTTGTAACAGTATCAATGTTGCTTTATGTTTACAACAGCTGATAAAGTGAGGGGAGAAAAAAGTTAGTATGCTTTCAGGTTAAGTGTAATCTTTCTATAAATTTGCTTTTCTTTTCTCTTTAGCCATTATAGCCATTATATAAACAAACTTCACAGGATCATAGAACAGTTTGTCTGGAAGGAACCTTAGAGATCATCTTGTTACCTGAATGGGCAGAGACACCTCCCACTAGACCAGGTTGCTCAAAGCCCCAAACAGCCTGTCCTTGGGCACTTCCAGGGAGTGGGCATTTACACCTTCCCTGATCAACCTGTGCCAGAGTCTCACCACCCTTATGATGAAGAATTTCTTCCTAATGTCTAACCTAAATCTTCCCTCTTTCATTTTAAAGCCATTACCCCTTCTCCTGTTGCTACGTGTCCTTGTAACATGTCCTTCTTCAGCTTTCTTGCATGCTCACTTAACGTACTGGAAGGCCGCTAGAAGGTGTTTGTGGAGTCTTTTCTTTTCCAGTCAGAACAATTCCTACTGTCTCAGGCTGTCTTAATAGGACAGATACTCAGAACAGGGGTCTGCCTCCAAAGATGCTTACATCTGAGAGGTAGGAGTATAGCATATAAAATGTCACATAGTTTTATCAAGACCTTGAAGAACTGGCTCTGGAACAGTGTTGGTTTTGTAGCATTTACACAAAAGTATCTGTCAGAAGTTGGTTGAATATAGTATAAAACATTTGTTTTTTGCTGACAAACACCAAAAGGATTGACTAAGGTCTACAGAAAGTGAGTATAAAAATGGCCAAAAGAGGATTGTTTTATCATTGGACAAATAAATTGCATTTCTTTTTTTTCCTATTTTCCTTCCATGAGATCTGATACATTTCGCTTTGGGACACTGTCTTGACTTCCATGTTGCTCTGAATTTGGCTGTTTCATTTTGAATAGTTTCGGAGAACCCCTATTACATGGAAGAAAATAAAAAGTTGTCAGGGTTCCAGAAGCATATACTGCTGTAAATGTGTTATAAGACCTTAATGCTGTGTCAGTTTTAATTAATATAGATTTATTAAAGCTGGCATGACTTTTAGGCCATTTTCATTGAAGAAACTGAGAATAAATCACACAGAAACGAAACAGATGAAGGAGTTTTAAGCAGCTTAGTGACCTAATTCACTTGTTAGTCCCTGCCTCATCTTGGATAGGTTACACAGTTCACTTTTTTCCTACTGAAAATGAATTATTTGGAGAGCAAGAGAAATAAAAAAGTAAAATCAGACAATTTATTTGAATTAACTTGCAAGACTGACTGCTATGTTTTTATTACTGAGTAGATAGACAGGATAGATACGTCTCACAGTTAAAAGCTCTGTGTCAATTTACTCTGCTATTTAGTACCTGTGTAATACTTACCATTAAGTAACTTTTCCCAATCTATGTCTTAATGTACATGTTGCTTACTGTCATCTCAATAATTTGCTATGTTGTTAATATAATTTTAGTATGAAAAAGGCTGTTTCAGTTTGGCTCATTCATATGTGTGTAAAGCAGTTGATATTAACTAAGGAACTAGCTTGCTTGCTTGCTTTCATCCCTTCTCCAGTGTTAAGAAAGTCATTCATGTATTTACTACTTTTCCAATGCTGGCCTAGTACAGATTGCAAGAGCTGAGCCTTGATTTTGGGTTTATTTGGTTGTTTATTTTTTTCATTTGTTTGTTTTTTATTTGTTTGGTGTTTTTTTGTTTGGTGTGGGGTTTTTTTTGTTATAAAACAGACTTTTGCTACCAAGAAATATCCTTTATCTCTTGTAGATGCATAACTTGGTTGAAAACTTACTAATTTTTACTTACTAGCCAGGTAAGATATTAACATCAGCTGACCACAATAGATTGGAATTAATTTAGGCATGGATGCACAATCACATTTTTGATGGATTAGTCAAAGGCTGTTTAGAGGGCTAATGCCAGCTTTATCCTTTTGTCTGAGCTTCACACTGACTGGAGGAAGACAGGACATTCCTGAATAAAATCTGAGGGTTTCAAGTTAAGTCTTCAAAAGATTTGTCAACAGAGGTGAGTCTGCAGAGGGAGTCTGAATCAGTATAAGGCCTTCTGTCATGTGTCTGCAGCATGTTGCTAGAACTGCTGAATTTGGATTTAGAGTTCCATCAACCCCCACTGCCATAGCTGTGGATGCTAATGGGGTCCTGATTCAGCAGAGTATTGAATGTTAATCCACTCCCGTTTAGCCAAATATTTTGCTTGTGCTTAGTTATTCTTCGGTACCTTATAGCTAACTCTTTTCAAGTGAAGTAAGCTTAAGTGAATATCTAAAGGTAAACACATGTTTAAACACCAAAGAGGAGCTCTTAAGCCTTAAGAAGAACTGAATTATTTGAACTAATGATGGTTTTGAGCTGACAAATTGTAACTCTGAAGGAATACTTAAAAATTATCAGTCATCAAAAATTGTATTATTGTGTGTACTAATGATTTTATTATATTATGAAATACCTGTGTGTCCCTTCAAATAATAATCTCATTGATAAAAGATTTAGTATTTTGGTATTATTCTTCCCTTAATATTAGTGGCTAAAATCAATGTCTGCAGCTTGTAACTATACATGTACTTGAAGGAAATGGAATTAATAAAAAAGAAATTGCATATTTGAAATTAAAATGAACTTGTGATATTGTTCAGCCAGCAGATTCTTCTAGTCTACATACTTCTACCTTAATCTTCAGGCTCTATATTAAGCTGAAGGCTACTTTTTCTCAAAATCCCCAGTGGCAATAGCTTTCTCTCTTCAGCCTTCCCATGGCACATCAAAGACAAACTTGGGGAGAGAAAAGTAATACGAAGGACTTTGTTAACCTATCCGTGTTAGGTAGGCTGCAACTCTTTCTTTATTAACGTGTTCATTATCTGACCTAGATGGATTTCCCTGAACAATGACAATAATCCTTATGCTTATGTTGATCGTGTTTTTTTCAGTATAGTGACTGTATCTTGGAGATAAGAGTGTAAGATGTGTCTCCATGGCTCACATTGCATGAATGAGGGTGATCCTGAGGCTGGTGTCTGGGTGCCAGCCCAGGCTTCCCGCAGTCTCATTTCCTCCTGTTGGGCAGACACCTCAGACCGTCCTGCATAAAGCTGATGTTTCTAGCCGGACACTTGCAGGCTAAAACTTTGCAGGTTTACTTTAAGATACGGGGCTGGGTAGTGTGGAAGTCCAGGAGCTCCCTAACAAATGCCTCAGCTGTCTGTTGTAGAGGTGAAAGCTGTAACTTTGGCAGACTTTTAGCCCAGGCTTTCCCTGGTGTCGGCCTTGAGCTCTCAAAATGGCGTCCACAGCTGCTGGGCCCCTGGGTGGTGCTGGGCCTGAGGGAAGCTCTGAGGACAGAAATCACAGGGTACAGCATGGCAGCCTCTCCCACAGAGCCCACTGCCTTCTCCTGACAGAAGAGGAGGTTTGGAAAGGTTTTTCATGTCCAGTGGAAAATAAGCTTGGAGACAAATGTGCTGTCTCTCCCCCAGCCTCTTGAACTCCTGGTTTGTGTGTTTACTGGGAGGCCTGAGGGGACTCTTGCTCTCTCACTGAGGAGATTGAAATCTTTATTTCTCATACTGGAAGAATGTGTTCTCCCCACTTCCCCTAGCCTACAGAATGACTTCTTGAGGGGATGTTTTTTGCTCTAGATATTGCCTTCTGGCAATCTTGACGATCTGCTGAAAGAAACCATGGCTCGTCTTTCCTTTGAGGACTGCTTTTGTAGTTTAATCATTTTCGTGGTGTAGTTTTTTTAATATGATTTTGATTTCTTAAAAAAGTTGGCCAGCTGCCATTTATTGCTAGTACCTAATTCGGAAGGCAGAACCTGGTCATTCCAACTGAGTTTCTCCATTCCAAAAGCCACAGGTTTTGTGTTAAATGGGCACTGAGATGTACCAGTGGATGTGGAATCATGGAAAAGCAAGAAGTGAGGTATGTAGGTACTTCAGGTGGTTCAACAGCAGCTAAATGAAGCTCTTGAGGACAAAGAATCTTGGATTTAAGTTCCCCAAATAGTCTTTTGAAGCTAAGTTCCTTTAAGTGTTTTGAAATTTTACTTATATACCAATCTGGATGTTTCTGAAATGTACTCAAGTTGTACATAAGTAGTTTCATCTAAAGCCTGCTCTTTTTCAAGAGAAGCTTGTACTCAAGATGATTGCTAGACTGGAGCCTAAAGATGGCCATTTACATCAATGTGCACTTAAAATGTAATACAAAGTTAGTTCATTTGCACATGGAAGTTTTCATGCAAATATTGTAATTTGCAGCCATGTTCATTTGCAGTGAACTGTCTGTGAATCTGTAAGTGGATGTTTTGAGTGGAAAACTATGTGCAAACGTTTAAAATATCAGTCCTTGATATCAGTGTGGTTTTTAATATAAATATAGTCATGTAGTTTGTCATAATCAATGGTATGGAATTTCTGTGTTCCATCAAGAAAATCTATCCAAATATACAGCACAATAGTAAAGCTACACCAGAGCATGGAGAGGTGCACAGAAGTTACTTTGAAACAAGGGAGGGCATAAACCTGTATAGCATCAGAGGCTTCACAGGAGCAGTCTAGATCTACAGTTTTACCACTGGAAAAGGATATGTAGTTAGCACTAGCTTTCCTTTAAAGCTGAACTGTTGTGTAGTTTTGCAGTAAGTGTGTGCATATAAGCTACCAAACAGCAAGTGAAGTTGATAAAGGCACTGATTCATGTATTTGATATTTTTTCTTCTCAAATGTATTAGGCATAAAGGCATCAAAACTACTTTAATTCTGAATGAGACAGCAAAGTTGAATTCTATTTGACAAATCCACTTTGTATTCTCACATTCAGTTAATTTGAATTTATTTTCTTGAGTACTTGCAAATAATTAAACTCTCAAGCCTGAAGGATTAAGAACACATATGTTTAGCTAAAGGATACAAGTTTTTTGTCACTTTTTGAAAGAATACTTGCATTTTTGTTTTAAAACAACTTGAATGAATCTTGGAATAATTATGGAACTGAGTATTCTAACAAAGCGCGTTTAGGCACCACACACAGACACACACACAGCTGAGAGATTTTTAACCAACTTTCTCTGGCAGGGTTTCATTTTTCTGATCACCATTCACAGAATTTCAAATGGAAGTGGTTTTTTGTCTTAGCCAAATTGTAAATGTACACACTGGATAATTTTATAAACTATAAAATATATGCATGTATTCATTTCAAACTACTTCTGGCTTGTAAGCATTTAGTTGGAACGGCGATATCCATAGCAAACTAAAATTAGAAAACAAACCTCACTTTGGCTAGAATCTACTTTGGAAACTAAGGAAAGCATAAAAATATGAACTGTATATTACTATGGCACCTGCTGTTTTTCAGGTGTTTATAACATAGCCATAAAAATTCACTTCAGGCTGAATCTTGGTATTTAAAAGTCTCAGCTCAGCAGGATTTTTAAATCAGATTTGGTTTAAATTAGTTTGACTCTTTTTCAGTTATAAAAAGGAGGGTGGAGGAAAGAAATTCTGATGTGTCAAATTCTGTTCATTCTTTTAGCTGAAAAACAGTTTTGCTTTATAAAGCTATAATTGGCAGGTCGTTAGCCCGTAACATGGAATACAGAGTCAGGGTGTCAAAGGGGGGGAAGAGGGAGAGAAAGAATTACCATCCAAGAATCTGGCATTTGCAAATGCTTAATGTCTTTGAGAACATTTACTACGGCTCCTTACTGAGCTTTCATAAAACTGTATCCGGGATAAACAACATTTTTTTAATTGTAAAAACATGCTTTCATTCAGTAAAGTCAATAACTCATAGTTTAAGGTCTGTTTAGTCATATGTCAATGACTGGTGAATGAATTAAGTTCAGGCATAATTGATTTAATGCTTCATAACAGTGGCATTAAAGGATCTGAAGCAGTATAGGAGCTTCGTTTGGGTTTTACTGGAAGCTGGGCACCTACAATCCCCCTGGCTCATCTGAAAGAGCCATCCACTTTCTGTTGTATTCAGCGAATATAAAACACAAACCTAGTTTTAATTAACAAAGGATCAAGTAGAAAGATTGATGTAATTTACATTCACAATTCACCACAATTTGCTTATTGCTTATATATATATATATATACACACACATATGCATAGACTGGCATCTCTTTAGTTGCAACAGAATCTAGTACATGAGTGGGCTGAAATTTTTCAAAGTTGCCAGTGGCTTTGGGTGACTCTTTGCTCAAACAATTTGGGACACTTTTTCAGATTTTCTGAGCAAACATAACTCCTCATGAAGCCTGTATAAACTGTGGCTGCTGAACAATATTGTAAATCAAACTTCTGGGGTATGAAAAAACTGAGAAAACCAAAATTGGAAGGCCATTTTTTTTTAAATTTAGCTACAAAAGACTCAGTTTGCTAATATTAATTTCTTTGAACAGAATACATTGTGTGTATTCCTCCTTATTTTTAATGCTGTTATTCAATGGAAGGCATTACCATAGTGTTCCCTTCACCCATCTGTTCCTCAAAAAGAAAAAAAGAGGTATGTAACATTACAAAAGAGCTCTTGGAAATGTTTATGCAAAGTACTACTTTTCATCACTAAATCAAACCTGGAGACAAGCTAGCAAAGAAAGCATCCTTTCTTTCCCATATAGGGGCTATGCATACTTTCACTTTAACAAGCAATGGTGAAATGTGGACATTTTCGCTTTCAGTTCAGCTTGTGGTACACAACTCTGAAGAGATGTGCCTGAAGCTTCATGAGTGATTAGCATTTACTGATTTTGCTCTCACTGTGAGGTACTGCCAAACCACAATTTGCAAGTACTGTGTGTCCTGAGCTGAAGTGTAGTTATTTTGATACTTCAAGCTTGGTGTTATGTCCATATCTCAGGTTTTATTTTAAATTTAATTCTTGTCTCTGTCGTAACGTGGCTATTTTGCCAATATTTTACCAACCAGACACATTTATGGTTTCTTCCTTCTTTTTTCCCCACCTCTATTGTTTATACTTTGACAGTTCCATGAAGTTTATTTCTCCCTGCTGCTTAGTGTCTTTTTATTCTGTTTGTTTTTCTCTACTTCCAGCTGGGATATGGTTTAATGAATTATTTTTCAGTGTGTGAGATATGGCTTTTATGGCCTGCCTTTGGAGATTGTGATTAATACAATTTTCTATTATTCTTTGCTCTGACCTGGTTCCCAGTGCTCACTGTAGTGATCATCACTGTATTAAGATTATTAAGATGTTATTACCCATGTTAAGCCTGGAACATATTTTCATTCATTCTGATTTTTATTCTTCTGCCTCAATTTTTATTTTTAGTTTCAGTCTTGAATTTTTGGTCATTTTGTCTTGCAGTTCAATAAGTAAGATCTCTACTGCCAGTGAGCTGTCCCACACAGTCAAATCCATACTTACTCTGAAGAAGTGTTTTTAAGTGACTTGGAATCCAAGTTTGGTTGTTTGGATTTTTTGTTTGTTTTGTTTGTTTGTTTGTTGTTTTGGTTTTTATTATTTTTATGAGCTTATGTGGAAATTTACAGAGTCACTCAGCATGTCAACCAGCTTTGGATCCAGCTGTAAAGAGATAGGAGCCTCTCCAGCCATGCCCAGAAATACACAGATTTTGCAAAACAATCCTTAGGGCATTGAAATATGAGAGAAGAAGTGGAGGGACAGTATTCCTCTTCTGGTGAAAGTACACCTACTGACAGAGTTTTTCAGTTTGCTTCTTTTTCTTTGCTTCTTTCAGTCTCTTGACAGCTTTTCAGTCAGCCATTCTGAAAATATTTTCTTCTCATCTTGTGTTATTTTGCTTTACTACTTACAGAAGGATGTAAAAGTGTGTTAGGTCAACAGTTTCACATGGCTAGTTACCCTTTACAAGGAAAAGAAGTAATGTGCAGGGTCAGCATAACCAATTCTAGCATGCTCTTTCCTTCATTGTTTCATAGGCTTTTTCAAACTTGACAATGAGCTATTGGTAGGTTAGAAATTTGACTTCAAGATAGTTTAATTTTTCTTGCCTCATTACAGGAGGAGCTGGAGAGCTGTTATTGATACATGTGTGGAGGCGGAGAGGTGGACTGAGACCACCAATTGTGTTGTAGTTCTCAAGCAGCAATGTGAGTTCAACTCTAGCTCCACCATGGTGAAAGAGGTTCTGCCACATGTCGCTAAATCCCAGTTGTTTCAGATTATGAATGTCATGCTTAGTGGTTCCCCGTCAAGGCATGGGGATTCTTCTCATCTTCTTTTTAACAATAACTGTCATTTCTTTCCCTCCTCAGAAAAATTGCGATTCAATCTTTCATATTTTGTTTCTAAATACCTATTTAGTTTTCCTTGGTAAATTAGTCATACTGTTCTCCCAGCATGTGCTCTGTAACAATTAGCTCTTCAGCTTTCCCAAAACATAAGGAAAACTGGTTATTTGAACTTCCTACTAGCTTTCAAGGTTGTAGTTTTGTCACTATCTGTAATCCGCTTCCAATTCTACAGCTTCCATCTTGAGATTTCTTTTGTTTTCCCTAGTGCAGCATGGCATCTCCAAAGTGGAATGAGATTATTGAGAGATTTCTTTCTAAGGATTGTTGGGTTTTCCTCAGTAGTTTACCAGCACAAAATCACTTGCCAGAGAATCACTTCTGTTGGTTGTTACGACTTCCCCAGCCAGAGCAAGATGTGATATTTGATGTATCTTTAGTCAAGCTAAATGTCATTTCTTGTTTTACTGACAGAGGTAGTAATTCCTTCCTTTAGATGCATTTCAGTTTCTAGTGCCATTTTCTCAGTTTTATTAATTAGTCTTTACTGAAATTTGTACCACTAACACTTGCATTTCTTAAACTATATTATTATTATGTCAGTACTGTCTATACCACTGTGTTTATTTCAGCAGTAATTGTAGTGTTTTACTGAGCAGTAGTTAACATTTTTAAAATGACATCATAGAATGTGCAAATACAGTATAAAATGATACATTATCTACTGTGTGGTCTTAAAGAGTAATAGGAGACATGAATGCTAATTAAGTAATCTACTGAAATAACATGATCTTCTCTCTGTGGTCTACTTAAGTCTATACAAACAAATTTCTTATGATATCCACGTGCTGGTTTAGAATAACATTCCTGTGGTAGTAAAATGATAGATACATCAGAATACTGAAAGTAAATAGGTCTGAAGCCAGCAGCAAAATAATCCTGGTGAAGGCACAGTCACTATGTGTGAGATTCAGCAAACAGAGGAAATGAGCAAGAGAAAACATTCAATGACATCTAGAAAAATGTTTCCATAACTGAGAATATAGTACTGAGTAACACCAGAAATAGATGTATTAATATACTTTGTGAACAGGAAAAATTCATGTGCTTAAATTTTTTCTGTGTATTTCTGAGACAGTAATGAGCTCTACTGGCAAAGTACTTTTTATTTGGCTTTCAATGTGCTGTTGATTTTTTTTTCTAAGTCCATGTGTGAGATTTTCAGCTAGAGTTAACTTGGATATTGCTAGCAGCATAGTCCACAAAACCCAGGGATTTTGATCTTTTGTTTTTGTTTTGCTATTTGTGTCCTTTAAGGCCTGAAATAAATTTTAAAGACAGGCACAATATGCTAAGTGTGTGTTTTTTACTAGAAAATGGAAGCATAAAACAAAAGCTTGTCTATTTCATTTATTCATCACTGGGAGAAGATACATTGAAATTCAACAGCTTGTTGCTTTTTTATTTAACACTCTTATGCACTGAAAATTAGAAATTGTTTTTATTTCACAATTTGTAAATCTGTTGTTCTTGTGCAGAGTACAAAATAAGAATTTTCCTCTACCTACAGCACTTCTGTGAAGGCTGTTTTTATATTCACTGTGTGCAAAGTAAGTGACATTGATATTTGCAGACCATGGATAATCAAGCCCTTTTGTGCTTTGAAATTTTACGATAAAGCCAAGTTGTAAGCCACTTACTTTCTGTGAATCAGAAGGACCACTCTTGTATTAACTGCTCATCAGTATGAGTACAGAGGTCTTTTTCTGCCAAAGTAAATAGTTGAGGTAAATGAAAATAAAGGTTCAAGATTAGAAACAAAAAAGAGATTAGTCCCACGTAGAAGAAACCAGTCACTAACTTCTTCAGGAGAGTTCAGTTGTCTTCTATCAGAAATTAGTCAGAAGAAGTCAAGTTTTATTTTCTCTTCTCTTTTAACATATTTTTTTTCCTTTTTCTTAGTTTCATACAACAATTAATTTAATTACCAGGAGCGATGGTTTAGTTATCAAGACAATTCTTTGTTTAACAGTTGTGGAGCTTTTGTAGTCAGTAGCCCAGTTGTGTTGCCCTTATTTTATTTTAAATAAGAAGCTTCTATTACTTTCTGTCACAAAAAAATGATATTGTTTTTATTCCTTTCAGTCCTTTGACAGCAAACTTTGTTAGTTATGATACCAGATCATTCTGTGTATTATATGAGTCACTTACTATTAGTCTCATTTTTTATGGAATTGAATTTGCCTGTTTGCTTCACTGGTGGGAATATGAGTTTATTGGTTTGGACTCCTGCTCAAAGAGAGAAGGGGATGCTAGTGGCATAACTGGAGGGAATATTTTTTTATCCTTTTCCACTCTTATCTTTGTGGGTTTGTTGAAGGACAGAAATGTTGGGGTTTTGGTTTGGGGTTTTTTTGTTGTTTTTTGTTTTTTGTTTTTTTTTTTTTTTCCCTGCAGGATATGCTGCTTTATTTTCTTCCTTCCCCAGAAGAGCAAATCTCACACTTCTGGCACTTTGACACATCACTGACTGTTAGAGAACGTGGAGCCCCTGTTTACTGCTGGTTCTTGAGTCTTAAACAGACCTCCACTGCTTTTATTATACCATTAATTGCACTTAATGCAGCTGCATTTCTAGTACGCTTGGCTAAGCTCTGAAAATTAAGTACAGGGTACTTTGTTATAAAATTCACTGTAATGAGCTCTGGTGGGACAGGGTCTGTTAAGTCTGAAATTACCTCAGGGCGTTTCCAAAGGACTTCTTAAAGTACTTCACATCTATAAAAGTTTTCAACTAAATAAAATGGCCAAAGGTATGGTTGAGCAGACAAAAAATACAGCCCCACATTATGCAATGGATAAAATATGAACATTTTTAATACCAAATACTTACATTTATTATCTCAAGTAATTTGTTAAACAGAAAGTTTTCAATCCCAGAGCACACACATTTTAGGTGTTTGGTTGAAATAGTGGTTTTTACACATACTCTTGTTGCTTTAGGTTTGTTAATCCAGACCATGCATTCATGAAAGTGGAATACATTTAGGACTCCCTCTGGGTTTACATAAATTGGTTCAAGAAGGGGTCACACCTCTCAGTACAAAAACCTTATAAGAACTGATGCAACTATTAGCCAATTAGCTTAATGTTACAACTAACAGCCTGTACTGAGTACTGATCTCTGGTATCTGCCTAAATAAATGACTAATACCACCTTCAATTCCCTCAGTGTTCTTAAGCTATATGACCGCGGCATTGCTTTTTGGCTAATAAAATTTCAGATTGACTAATTTATTGGGTAGCTTTACCAAAACATCCAAGTAATCCTTTATATACTCATTAGAAATGGATCCAAAATGAATTCTCTGAGGACTAAATGGAAAAGTCTCCATGGGATCAGCATCGCTGAGCTTCAGATACATTGGCACAAATCGGGTGGAGGATCTTCTGTGGTTTTAGTGCAGCAATTTATCTACATTTTGTAGTTAAACTTTAAACATGAGGTAATTAGAAGCCTCCAAGCTTGAAATCTGTGCATCTTATATTTTTTTTTCCTTTCCTTTAATAGACTGCATGCAAGCCAGCCAGCTAAGCATTTGGCAGAAATGAGTTGTATGTGGAAGCTCTGTACCAAACTTCCAGATAGGTTAAAATCTTAAAATTGTTTCTTTCTTTTTGTTACTGAGGGTCACTCTGCAGCCTATTGTCTCATGCAGAAATATCCACTAGTCAATAATCAAATACACTGTGGCTATTAGGTACTGCAGCTGTTGTCCAGATGGGCTAACAATAAACATGACACAGTCAATCATGCTTGCAGAATAGGGTGGACAGAAGGCTTTGGGGGATGTTTCCAGGGTCTTCCTCTGTGTCTCTAGACCTTTACATCTCTACTGCTATATGGTATCTGGGTAACTCTGATGTGTTATTCCAAGTGGCTTCAAGGAGTTTTATGTTTCTTTTGAGTTTTAAACTGAAATAGCAGTTCTCTCTTCATTAACTGAGAAAACTATTATTTGAAAAAGGATGGAGCAATAAATCTCTTCCATTTTGAGAAACATTTAATACCATCAAAATTGTTCTGACTTTAAATGCAAATTAAGCTTGTTCTCTCTGCTAAACTTAATCCATAACGGGATATTTTTAGAGCTATGAATCATTTATTAGTTTAGATAATTTGTATTATGACAAGTTATTGAACACACAATTATCTGCAGTACAGCAATATAAAACATAGAATCAAAACTCACCTTTACTGAATAATTCCTCTATAAAACAAGTTTGGACCAAAAATACTTCAAAAGTCATCAAAGCCCATATCCCTTTTCTCTTCTAGGAATATCCATTATTGGATGAAAAATTTGGAAAAATGAAATATTTACAGATTTTAACTGGTCTTGAGTAGGCATCTGCCCTGCACACTGTTTAGAATATCCTCCTTGCCCTATTAGCTTCAGTATTTAAAATATTATTGTAAGTTTACTAACATGCTTAAATTTAAAAAGAGACATCTGGGTATTTTTGAGATCAGGACATAACATACTGAGGGCATTACTAAAAGTCTACTTGGTTGATATTTTTGGGAAAGAGTTACTTATTATTTATTTACTTTTTGGAAGTGACTGGAGAAACTTTGTTGTGTTAAGTCAGCTCCAGACAGCCCCTCAAGTTTGTAAGCTCATGAACTTTGTTTTATTTCATAAAACTGAAGGACAAAATTCAAAAACAATAAATCCATTTAAATATTTTCAGGAGTTGCTAAAAAGTCTTGATGCTAGATGGAATGGTTTAGTAGGTTCAGTACAATATGATATGGACTGGGACTGTTGTACAGGGACTAGCATGAGATGAGCTGGAAGTAGGAAACCAGTGTCATACTGGATAGTCAACAGGTGCAAAAGTGATCAGCAAGTGCTGGTGTTTGGTGTCTTGCCTATTGATATCACCAGCAAAAAGGCCCAAATTAAGCATGTTTCCTCTGCTGGTGCTCTAGTGCTACTTCCCATCATTTTCATTATTCTTAAGAAAGAAGTAAGGATGACTACATGTTAATGAGCCCAAAGGAACTTCATGAAATTCAACAGCAAATATAACATCCTTCAATTTAGTCAGGGAAATTCCCAATATCAGTACAGACTGGGATGTATTGATTGAGAACAGTCCTGTGGAGAAGGACTTGGGGGGTACTGGTGAATGAAAATGGACATAAGCCAGGAGTCCTGGGCTGCGTAAAGAAGGTGAATTTCCTCCTCTATCTGACTCTCATGAGGATCCATCCAGAGTAATGCGTTCAGCTCTGGGATCTGCAGTATAAGGCAGAAACATGGACCCATACAGTGGGTCCAGAGGGAGGCCCCAAAATTTAATAGAAGGCTGTAACACCTCTCCTGTGAAGAACAGCAGAGAGATTTGAGGTTGTTTAGCCTGGAGACTTCTGGAAGACCTTGTTGTGGGCTTTATATGAAGGGGTCTTATAAACAAGACAGAGGAAGATTTTTTTATCAGGGCCTGTAGTGACAAGAATGCTGTAGAATAAATTTGATCAACTGTAGTATTCTCTCTGAATCGTCTAGTTTAGCACACAGATTGAGCTGTAACCTGAGAAATAATAAAAGAGAAACCAGAAACCTTTGCTTGGACTTTATTTTGTGGGATCCTATGTTCAGACCTTATTAAGGTGGCCAGTGTGCATAAATACATAACAGGACAAGAGGCTATGGCTCTAAACTGAAAGAGGGTAGATTTAGAAAGACGTTTTTTACAATAAGGGTTTTGAGACAACAACCAGGTTGCCTGGAGGAGTTGTGGATACCTCATTTGGAAGTCTTCAAAGTCAAGTTCGACTTTGAGCAACCTGATCTAGTGAAGGATGGTCCTGCCCATGACAGAAAATTTGGACTAAATAATCTTTGATGTTGCCTTCCAACCCAAACCATTCCATGGAAAAGTTGAGGGATGATTTTGTCCACAAGATTGTTTTATGCCTGCTTTGTGGATTCATTCTCAGGTTTTGACGAGAACTGGAGCTTATAAGATATGTTACCCTTTTGCCATAAGGAGATGTTTGGACATTTTGTTGCTGTAGGCATCATAAAAACACCTGGCACTGTTTTCTGATTAATGAAATTAAATTATTTTTGACTCCCCTAGGAATTTTGTCAGGTCTTTAACAAAGGACAAAAAGACACTCTAGCCTTTAGCAGAAACAAATTATTTGCAATATAATACTTACAATATAATATTTTGCAATATTGTAACCAAAGTAAAAAGTTGGTGAGAGAAATTTTGTCTTATTAATTGCTATACATACCGTGTATTCTTAATCTGGATTCTACGGAAATACAATTTAAAAGATGACATTGTGAATTGTATTGTGACACTTGATTTGTAGCTCTCTGATAAGGCATGGAATAGTATAACTTCATTGCCCTTTCTAGGCAGCACTGTTTGAGGAAGAGCTTAAATATACTGCTTTGCCTAGTGCTGGGAAATTATTATTTTTAGATGATTAACCTGAAAACAAGGGTAAGTTGCAACTCTTTGGAACTCTGCTATCAATATCAGAGGGAGGTAAGAGGCAGCCTCCCTTTGGATAATGAATCCTTGAAACTTTGGTGAATAGTAGCTTCTCAGTGGTGTGTTTTTAATTAAAGTTATGAGGGTTTTTTAAACTTGCTCCTAAACAAGGCTTTTTGGAATAGCATTCAAGGGTTTGGGGCTGGGTGTGTACATGCTTACTGAGTAAATTTGAATTGTTTAGCCATTACAACTTAATAAAAATCTGGTTCAGTATTTTCATTCCCAGCTATGTTGCCTTCTGGAGCTTCACATGTGAAAGCAATCCATTTCACCTCCCACAACACAGCTTTAGGTCCTCTGATGGTAATGAACTTCTTTCTCCTAAGGAAATTATGTGTGGCTGAAAGTGCCAGTTCAAATAAGCTAGTGTGAATTGGAAAAATTAGAGGAAGAAAGTAAAATGTGGCAAGAAAAGATGAGCAGAGGTAGTGTAAAAGAGGAAAATATGAGGTGGAAAAAGGGTGTGCTCGGTCCTTTCCAGGATTTTTTGTACAATGGGGTTTTCTTCATTAAGTTTTAACATATTCATTAAATTAAAAATTAATTAGCAATGCTTTTTTTATCAGAATATATTTATGCAGCAGTATAAACCAGCTCAGGGACTGGAAGGGTGCCCAGCCTCCTAACACAGAGATGGAAAAGTTATTTTATCTTGCTTCTTGGGAAAGTTTCGTAGCCTTTTTTTAGCATAGTAGACCTTTATCAGTGACCATGTTAACCTTTTTGCAAGTTCCCATTTTCCTACATTGTGACTGTAAAGACATACCCCTGACCCAGCTCAAGGTATTGTGTGATGATGATTCAGAAGGATATTTGGACCCCACAGAACAGATGGATTAGCAACACAAGTGTGTTGTATATGCAGCTTAGAGTGCAGTCAAGTCCCTGTTGTCTTGTTAGTTCCAGTGTCAGCAATACTCCAGCAGCCATCTGAAGTGTCAACTAAAGAGCTTAAAACATCACCTCAGTGGAGCTGGAGGCTTCTGTTTGAGAACAGGGGTGAGGTACAACATGGGAGCTCCACCTTGAGCCTAACACTGCAGCGAGGACCACTTCTTTGTTGCATGCTGCTTTTGGAAGGATTGTAAGCAAGGAACAGCTTTAAAATTCAGTTTAGATTCAGTTTACATTCAAGTAATTTCTTTTCCCTTTATTACAAATGTTCTGATTTTCAGTCTGCTCTTTCTGCCATCCACTTTTCCTATTATCTATAAAGAAGTCATCACTTGCCAGAACGAGCCTTTCTCTTCAGAAGACATCTCTGTCCATGAGCTGTCACAACAATGCCTCTTTCCCCCTTCCAGCCATGTGAGTGCCTCTTCATTCCTCACATTCCTCCTCTCTCATAGAAGGAGTCACTGTTATGTGAGAATTATTCTCAGAGAAGCTTTATATGACAGAATTTTGCAGTGATACTTTGGGAAAGTTGGGGCAGTTTTGCTCCATAGCAAATTTTTTGTGCTTTCTCCATCTAATTTGAGGAGAGAAGTAAAATATACCTTGCAATAATACTGCATTTGTAAGTAATAGCCTTTGCATTGAAAAACATGTCAGTGTTCACAGAAAATAGCTTATTGCATTTCTGACTTGTCCTCCTTCAAAACTGTTGAATGGAAATCCATTTTTTACAACTTAATTTCTCAGATTTTCAGGTATTATTAAGAAAATAAGATGTTGTTTGATGTACAGCAGACAATTTAAAATAATTCAAAATGCCCTTAAGCTAGCAGATTTATAATGAAAAATGTCAGGATACAAACTGTCTTCCAGGAGGTTAGTAAAAGAAATAAGGAAAATAGAGAAACAGTGTCAGGCATTACTCATTAGGTTTCTTGCAGGGTGTATAAAGGTTGTGGTTGATAGTAGAGAAAAAAAAGTGTGTTCTGTTTTGAGTTTGAGCAGTCTCCATTCATTTCTTTCTTTATATTATAGTTTAAGTATCATATTTTATTATACTCTGGGAAAAAAAAAAAGACTATTCTTTCTAAATTAATGAGCTTTAGTTACAAATTACATAGTTGTGAAAATCTAATTGTTCAGTTGGACTGAGGCAGCACGAGATATAATGTGTTTAAGAATTAAAAGGCAGTGTTGGAATGCAACAAAATAGGAACAGGATTTCAAGGACATTATTTCAGTAAAATAGCTCACAACTGAGCTGTTACATCAAGCAAATTATTTCTCTTTATAGCAAATGCATACATACATTACCTTAGATTTGGTGGGTGTATAATAAAATGTAATTGTTGAGAATTGTTGAGAAACTATCTAAATGCAGTACATTATTATAATAATTTTAAAGCTCTTCAGAAAAAAAAAATATGAGTGCTCATAGAAAGTGAGAATGAGCTGATTTAAAGACTTAAAGTGTTATCTTGCAAATCAGAACTTTGCCCCCAAAGTTGAGGTAACCATCTGTGTCCATGTCTGATTCAAGTTCTGTGTGGGGAATGAATTCTGATTCCTTTAAGTTCGTTTACTAAAAAATACCAAAATGCCTGACTAAAATAACCTCCTGAACTTTGATGGTTAAGGTCTTCAGGGTATAATTTTAACTGTCAATTCCATGCTTCTTGTCTTACAGAGGAACAGGCTTGGCTTCTTCAGTTAGTGAGTGTGAATCTTAGCTATGATATAATCAAACAAAATAAATATTTTTCCTAACTCCAAAAAATATCTTCAGCTACATTGATGCCTGATGCTAATTCTGCTAAAGTGAATCTTGGACCTACAGACAGCATTCTCTTTGGCTGTAGAGAATTTGCTCCCTGTGTTCTCATTCCTAAATTGTCACTTCCATAACTATTTTGGCTGTCTTGTGATCAAACTTTTTTATAGTTCCCTGTTAGGCATTCTCCAAAGGTAAAGGAAACTGGACTTTTCTCCCGTGACTATTTAAACAAATCCTATTGCATATAAAAGGGGAAGTGCTAGTCATGTGCTGGAGCTAACACAATAATAATAGAAAATATGCTGACTACTGAATTCTAATTTATTTTCAGGCTCATTCATTATGAACTTTAGCCAAGACTGAAAGACTAGATCACTATTTCCAGTAAAGTTTTAACTACTATTTTTACTATTCATTGGGATCTGGAGTAGATTTTTTTTCCTTGAAGGCTGCTGAAACAGACTCCTATGAATGGTAGAACACTTTTAATTTTATTTTTCTTAATATTAAGAACTTGATTCAATATCCTAATTACTGGAAAGTCATTCCAGTCTTCCCGTTCACTGCAGAGGCTTTGGAGAACCCTGTTTTTATTTTTAGTTTTGTTTTGTTTTTAAGAAGTAGCAGTGCTTTTAAAAACAAGCAGTTCTATTTCTCAGTTGCAAGGGATTACCCAGTATTCTGATGTGTATGACCACTTCCCTTGAAGACTACTTCATCAGGATTTGGGGATTTCCAACGTAGCTTATGCATGGTAATTTTTCAGTCCTCAGCCTTTTTCAAACACTTTAGCTCTTAAAAAACTTCATGGTGAAAATTTCTGGGGCGAGAAATTAAGAACCAGATTTTAAGCATTTACTACTGTTCTAACAAAGCTGGTCTTCGTAATCTTAAATTTCTTCAGTTATTTTTTGAATTCCCCAAATTCTCAATAGTTGAGTTTTCTAACAGTCTCCCTTATGAACAGAGAGAAGCACCAGCTGGTAGACAAGTAAAAATAATTGACTAGTGGCACAGTTGGTTCTTACCAGAATCCTCAGTTAATTACACAGTTCAGTTTTGGCAACTGATACAGATTTCTTCCCTGAAAAATGTGTATTGATTGCAGACTTGTACCCAATCTCACTTCATTTATGAGTCTTCATTATATCTTTTTCTGACTGCATTACAAAAAGGAAAAAAGGCATGTAGCGTGCAAACAAAATCTGCCACCTATATGCACCAGTCATAAAACTGGATCTGTAAATGCAGTAAAGCTGTAAATTCACCTCAGAATTACCAGAAACAATTCAAAGTAGTTGTGCAGTTGTTTTCATTTCAGTATGTTGCCTAGTTTGGTAGAATAATTCTGCATTATTCAGTAATTGTTGTATCATAGCTGGATAGAGGATTACAGTGGTGATTGTGACTCTTAGTTTGCTAATAGGAATTTTTGATGTATTTTTAAATTTTTAGTTTCATTTAACATGAAGGGGTCTGTTCTTTTCCAGTGTTGGTCTTAGCTTGGAGGCTTCCTTCTACTTAGCCTGTGTAGTATGACAGGAAAAAGTGAGTATACTGGAAGGACAGGTGATCAAAACCTACAACTGCTTGGATCATCAGGTGCAGGGTTTTCTTTCTCTGCTACCATGAAGTGTTCTTCAGCCCTTGTTTTGAATTTAAATGACTATATGGAATGAGAAATTTGTCTGTTATCGGCTGTCTGATACTGAGTGTTGAGTATGTTACTTAGTTCAGTAGCATCTAAAGCTATTAGTTTAGAAAATTACATTCCACTTGCTGTCAGAAGAGGTTATATGTTGTATTAAGAAAATTCAGTAGGTGGTTGTAGCCACATAGTGAATGGTTGGCTTCCTGTGCAGGTGTGAAATACCAAGCCCTAGCATCACACTTGGCAGTGGTAGCAAAGCCCTCTTAGTATACAGTATCTTAACTCTTAACAGTTATGTACTTAAATCTTCAATTGCTGCGGATATATTGATATATTGATAAAAAATCATAGATTACTATTAGCAAAGCTAATGGGAAGAGTTCTTCTTCTGAAGCATCTTGTTTTCTGTATTAATTTACTCATCTGTTACCACATATAAGTAATTTTTGTCTGTCAGGAGTTGCATTTTTCCCCTAAGCACTGAAAAATTTAAGTTCCATGAAAGGAATCAGTGAGCCCACAAAAACAGAGGGAAAAGGAAGGAAAAGAGGACACTTCTATGTAGGAGGATTTAGTTATGGGAAGCTGTGTTTGTTTCAGTGTTAGTAAAATCAGGGAGGATGTGAATCACAGCTTGCACATTTTCAACACACCACTGTCTAAGGCATAAAAAGGCAATTGTATTGGCTCTAAGGAGGAGCAGCTTGCTTGTTTTGTGCACAGAAGATTCTGAAATAACACTGCCAAGATTTAAGGCAACAAAAAAGGGGGAGACAAAACAAAGCAAGAATCTTCCTTCTTGACTTTCAGAAAAATATTATACCTTGCTTCATGTAGATTGAACAGCTTTTGGTCCCCTTGACATACCAGTGGCATACGAAAGCCCTGTGGATGGATGGAGCGTTAGATTGGAAGTAATAAGGTTGTGCCTGACTTACCTCCGCATTTGTAGCAGATGTTACAAATGTCATAACATGAACCTTTGGGATCAGACTGGAAAAAAAAGCAAGACAACAGATGTAGGCCTCTTAGTTTTACCAGCAAGTATAGTCTGACACTATATAACACTGTTCTGACTTGATGTTAATACCCTGTCCTCCTCCTGAGAACAGAATCAGTGACACTAACCATTCTGTAGCACTGAAGCTGGAAACGGGTGACAGCAGTTTTCTTCCCAGAGGAATTTTAATACCAGTTTAAAAATAAGACAATAGAACTTGAATAAGTGTCTTATTGTTACATATGAATAAGTAATCCATACTTACGTACTCGTCACTTTTTTTTTTTTCCTTTTGGGGGTGGGAGTGGTGGAGAAGGAACTGAATTTTAAGGAATTTCTTCATGTTTATGCATTTTTCCATTGGTCAAGCCCAATCTTGCTGAGTTGATATTTATTTAAAACACTGCTGAATTTCTAGGCTTTTAAGTCCTCATTTAACCAACATTTGCCCCTCTCTCTGGCTTCAGACATCTATTTCTAGCTTGCCTCTTTCTCTTCAATACTTCTGTTAATTTTTTTCTCCATCTCTTCACAGGAATTTAAGTTCCTGGGAAGCTCTTATCTCACTTTAATTGTTGAACCCAATTTCATCTCAGCTACAGTAGTAACTAAAGCATCTTTTACTTGCAGCTGTTTCCACTAGCACTTTCTCAGCTATCCCAACTAGGTTTTTGACAGTTTTCAAAACATTTTTATTATTCTTTTCACATTGCCGTTTACTTGTGACACATCCTTTCTGGAATGACACATAAAGCCATTTTTCTCTCTTCTTTAAGACTGCTGATGTCTAATAATATTGACATATGGTTAAAAAAATAGGTGGGGTTATCTGCTTATTGTATCTATTTGTGAGAGTGCAATATAAGTGAACAGGCTTTATTAGGATCATAGCTGTTATTCTTACATTCTGTGTAAATTCTTCCTCCTAGTAAATTTTTGGGAGCAAAAGGCAATGTTGTAAATATTTCTAAAACAACCAGTATGATGTAAGTTTGATTCTGGGAGGTACCTCTAATACAGTTGTGTCAGAGCCAATGGTCCCTCCCCTCCATGTCAAAGTGCATTTTGCTACCTTACAGTCAGAGAGAATGTTAATATTTACCCTACTCATTTTATGGATTGTGTAGTTCCTTTGCTTTGCGTGCTATTGATTTTAATGGTTATTGTGTGATCTTTACTATCTGCATTGTACTCTAAATGGTAGAGGCTGTAAGAAGTTATTCCTTCGCTTTTTTCTCAGGAGTTTTTGCCAACATCCCTCTATTTCACGGGAGGAGAACAAAATTAATGCAGGAGTGGCAGGCTCTTGGATTTTTTCCTGTTCTTCAATTTAAAGTAGTGGTGATTCTCTCTGCCACATCACTCCCTCAGGTGCTGCCATTCTTGAGCTGGAGGCTTAGCCCTCTCCCTGAAGAATTTCATTGTCAAGGAGAAGAGTGGGGGTTCTCCCGTGAAGAATTTTAATCACCCTGTCTGTAGCCCTTTTGAAGGAGGCACAATAGTTCCTATAGTAACTACTACAGTGTGGGAGAAAGGCCAGTGCTCCCTCCCCCAGCCACAGATGGAGAACTCTCTTCACTTAGATGACTGGAAATTCTTGCACAGCAATGCCTTCATCCTTCACAGTGAAAAGAATAATCTCTGAAATAAACTCTTAAAATGTACAAGTGCTAAGCAAGAAACAGTGCTAGTTGAGTTGTCAATTAGAGATGATAAAAATCTTGAGTATACTTATTTTTAAAGTGTGTTTAACTTTCATTTTTGAGGCTTTTAATTTTAAGAAGTTCAGAAAAGAATAAAGAGATGTTTAGGCCCTAAGAAATCTTGTCTCCTCCTCCCACCCTGCCTACCCCCACCTCCCAAACAACAAATCCTGTGGGAAGGAACAAACCTATAAACCAGATGAAAAAATTGGGAAAGGAAAAGGAACAGGCTCATAAAATAGATGGAAACTTACACTAAGACAGCCACTCCTGTGTATTTTTTTTTCCATTGACTCTGAATATTTTACAGGGAGGACAAACTATGTGTCTTCAAATCCATTGATTCCAGTGCAATAAACAAGTGACATAGTACTTCCTACTTTTTGACAACAACAACAAAAAAGCTATTTTAAAAAGTTTGAAAGTATTAAGCAACTTGACATTGAAAAGTAAATTTTACTAAAAATTCTTTAAATCCCTGGAGCTTCTGATGAAGCATCATAGATGAACTACTGAAAATAATAAAATATACCTTTAATTGTGTTACATAAGATTTTCTTTAATTAGCCAGTACTTTCTTGATAACTACTTAGTTATTCTGTGGAAAGTTTTGGTTTACTTTCTCAGATTCCCCAGCGGTGAATACATTCTCTGTACTAGTGACCGGAAGATGGACAACTAGAATAATAGGCATTCGTGTATACAAAAAATAGATTTGGAATGCCATTGTTAGCTTTGTAAGTTGATTATCATATACTGCATTATGCATCTTACATGTAGTCCTTTGTGACAAATTTATTCTGATACTTTATTGCTGTGGTACTTAGTTGGTAATGGCACAGCATTAATGATTCCCATAGCTTTACTAAACCAAGACAAAATACCTTTCCACATATGTTGCAACTCCATCTGAGATTTATTTCTTCTTCCCATCTGTGAAGGTGGATAAGAGACCTAAATTTTGGAACAAGTGATGGCTTACGGCGGGGTAGGCTGGTGGCAATATTTAATTTCTCTGGATACCCTTTCCAAATCAGAGGGCAACATCTCTACTTATATCAAGCTAGTTGCCTATCATTCATCTCACTTTAGACCAGAACCTGAATGAATACATATCATCTATGTGTTATGCCCTCAATATATGTTTCATGCAGGGGATTTCTTTCAAAACTAAATCTAAAATCAGTTATGAATTGGATATCAGAGAACAATTGATAGAAAAACCGTAACCATCACAAGGTAATAAATTTGAAGTATAAGAATTAATTAAAAGAAAAACCTTTTGTGGATGATAGCATACAAAAATACTGGCCTTTCTTTCTGAATGTAATGTTGGTTACACTTTGTCTTTCCCTGACATTGCATCTTATGTTGTTCAGTTTAGACTGTCAATCAGTGTTCCTGTCTTTTCTAAAGTACAGCTTTTAAGCATTTCCATATTACTTGTTATGTCTCATAGGAAAGCCCCAAGGTTTTAAGATGACATCTCACTCGATTATCACTTTTACCTGCATTGTTCTTTCATGAGCAGTTGGGATTGTCCCTAGACATAACAAAAGATAAAATTTATGTAGGATCTACTTTACAGCAAGGGAAACATTAGAAATTGTATTGTAATTTCTATAGACCTTTTTTCTACTTTGAAATGAAAATTGTTAAACTCTGGGAAAGGATAGGGATAGTCACACATGCTGTGAAGTGCTTTGCAGATACAGTCATCTGGTACAATTTAGGCAACTCTACTTTTTATGCTTCCTTACCTGAAATGATCATGCATTTTGTTGATACCTATGGGGATAAATATTAGCCAACCCTATGTAAAAGTTCTATGCAGCTAGGCTAGTATGTTTACCTGTTTTGTAAATAAAGCAGATAGTGGGGTTTTTTTGGTGGGGTATTTATAAACTTTCATATTTACATAGATCTGTTAAAGCTTTGCTAATTAAAATCTGAATTTATTGGCAGTCATACTTGGAGCTCTTCAAGATCAAAAAATGAAACATTGTCTCTGTTTTTTTAAGATTAGTCAGACAGCAGATTACCTAAAAATATAAAATAGGATGGCCCTATGCTTCCAAACATACAGAAGGGGGGTGCTCAGCAAAGTAAAAAAAAATATATACAAAATAAGGATTTAAGGCCTAATTGAGAAAAAATACTTTTAAAGTAAATAATAGTTCAGGGGAGTTCATTAAATGTTCACTGTAGTTTTTAAAACTAGTTTAAAGCTATTATCAAAGCAACATAATTTAAAAACTCTACGTCTGAATTTTACAAAGCTTTCCAAAAAACAGTTTCTATTGAAAGGTGAGATGCAAATTCTCACAAAATATTTTAGGTGAACTGATTACTATGCTGGTGACACGTGCTTTCTGTCCTAGTGATCAAGGAATACTGCTTCTGCTTAATTTGAACTGTCTTCACTAGTAGAAAATCTCAGTGAACGTAAGTCTTCTCTGCTCCAGTAGCTTAGAAGTAAGTTAAAGAGGAAATCCTGTCTCTTCAGGATGCGTGGAAATATTTATTAGGCACTTTACATTTTTCTTTTCCATAGTTTCCCACTCTTCCTAGCACAATTGTGAATGCTCTTCAGATTACATTAAGCATGCTTAGACTGCCCCCAAGACAGTCTGAAAGGCATGTGGTTCTTCCTTCACTTCATGCACAGCCAGATTAGTCATTTAGGGAAGAAATTCAAAGAGGAATTAGTGAGCAGTTAATTTTTATTTTTTTTTTCTTGTTAATAGCTTGTTATGGAATAATCCTCTGCCAGGAATAGAGGTGTCAGTCTGAATAGTAAAAGTCACGGTTCAGTGCCATGGAAAGTAAAATATTTTACTGGACAGATTCCTTTGCTCCAGCGCTACAAAGTGTATATTGAAAACATTTTTTTATCTTCTTTTCACTATTAAGAGTCATTAATACTAATATTGGTTCAGTCAACTTTGCATTTGTGCACTCAAACCTTAAACTTTGACATTTGGATGTAGACGGTACAAAATATGAGTACATGAGAAAAAGCTTATTTAGAGACATTTGTTCATACCACTAAAGCATGAGAAGCTTGGAAGAAGGATTTAACCTGGCTTTTAACTTGTTTCCTTTGTGACTCCTGCTGCAGTTTGGCACATTGTCCTTCAGCTTTCTCCACTTCCTGATTTCACCTATTCCCTGTTATTCAAAAGGAGAAATTTATTTCATGCATGAAATACTTTGTTTCTCTAGAGTCTGCATTTAAAACTAAATCTTCGTTTTTTAAAAAGATGTGCAGCCAGATAATTAGATCTGTGAAGTTTACTGAGCTACTTTGATTTACAGATGTTGTGAGATAAATCCCAAATCCCTTGGTTTCCAAGATTTTAGTGAGGACCTCAACTGTGGCTAATGATGGTTCCATCCATGGGATGAGAGGTTTAGAGTTGACTGGCTGTGGCTTGTGTGATGGAAGCCAGTTCAGTATTTATAATTTACCCTTTGAAATTTTAGAACCAAGTAACATCGTGGTCTGTTTTTTAATCCAACTATTCCAGTCTTTGTCCTGCTTTCATCTATTTTCATTCCAAGAATCCATTCAGAAAAGGCTATGTGAATGAGCTGTGAGACTGCCACATTTTTGAAAGGTGTCAGTATGGTATGAATTTGTATGGTGTATTTCTTGTGATGCAAATAGGTATAAAGAAAACTTGAAATCTCGAGTAACTAAAATAATGAAGTGACTAAGTCAGAAAATGAAAGGTTTGTTTCCTTTATGCTAGATTTGTCTAGATATTCTTGTGTCATTCAGCAAAATGATAGTCAGGAAAATGAATGAAATACAGAAAGTTCATACTTAACATCTACTCAGTTACCAAAAAAGTATGGCTACCAAAAGATTTTCTTTTGAACATATTTATGGTGGTTGTAAAATTAGGAACTGTCATTAAAACCCCAACATCACATGAATAAGTTCAAGACATGTAAATCAAAGAGTTCTACTGCTATAAAAATGTCAATGAACTAGATGACATGAAAGCCCTGCAAGATATTTGTCTGCATTGTATACCAGGCCGCTAGGATGCAAGCATAGAGTATTTAGCTGTCAAATTCAGAACTCAGACTTCACTCTCATGTTTTCTAGTCAACTCACTGACATTTAAGTGTTTTCATTTAAGCAATAGGACTGAAAGTGTCCCAGGTATGAAGAGCTGGTGACTTGCCTGTAAATATAATTTGAAGATACTATTTTAAAAAGTGTTTGTCAAGGTTTGATGTTGGACTAGCTACTGTATGAATGACAGATATTCTCTATTAACCCTTTATTCCTCCCATAAAGGAAAAGAGAATAAGGTAGAGAGACTTGCAGGTTGGAAACTTAATTAAACACCTTTAATGAAATAATGATTAAAAAAAGAAAACAATGAAATATTTAAAAATATAAACAAAACCAAGGATCTCCTTCCCAATAACTCTAACCTCATCACCGAGGCCACAGGGCGGACCCTGGCAAAGTCCTGGACTGGACACCCGGACTCAGCAACAGATGGGAATTGGATTCAGGAACACACAGATTCAGGAAGGCATGATCAGGCAGAAGGCAGAAGAATGGACCAAGTCCTCCTAGGAGATTTGTCATGGGCAAAGAAGAACTTGTCCCACGTGAGCCCTTAGATTTCTATGATGCCTATGGGAAGGAATCCTTGATTTAGTCAATTTTTGGTCACGTGTTCAGTCCTCCATGCAGGTGGGTCAAAAGTTTGACCTCCTTTCCTCCATTTCTTTCTTATACACAGGAAATTTAGTAGAGCCAAGCAGTGATCTTAATTTCTATAGGAATAAGCGTAGGCAAGAGCCTTTCTCCAAACCTTTCTCCAGCAGTAACGATAAACATTAAGCTTCAGTTCTAGAAGCAGACACAGACTGAAAAACATGCTGTTGATTTCAGAAAGCGCAGTTACTTAGCAGAGACTTCACTGAAAAGTAAAATTTACTAAACAGGAATGTGGTTCTCTCCTGTCACAAACTGGGACAGTGTTGTGCTGTCCTCATTGCACTTCATTCAAGTGATGATATTCACATGCTAAACCCCTTACAATTAGCAAAAAGCATCATAGAACTGGAGATGATATTCAGTATGTAATGGATACACTTTATAGTGCCCATGGATTGTATAGGAAGGATATGGAGCAGGAAACAGAAAATTAATTGAAAGGCAAATTCCAACCAGTGATGTGTTCAGAAAATATATGGAAAATACAACACATTCTAAATGGAAGAAGGAAAAAACCTCAAGGATTTCAGGGAGGTTTTGGGTTTTTTTTTAAGGTGTGGTTTTTTGGTTTGTTTGTTTGGTTTTTTCTTATTGGATTGAAGCAATGCCTTGCTGGTCAAAACTGAATTTCCTTTTTGTTTCTGAGAGATTATATATGAAATGACCATATGAAGCACAGTGTTAACTGATAGCAATCATAATGTGAATACTGATGATTTTTAAAGTGGTTTATATTTTGTTTAGTCCCACAGCTAAAGCTGAAGTTTATCTCAGAAATATAGGTACAACTCCAGTTTAAGGAAACACTTGATAACATATCTGCAGCCCCAGTATGGACAAGAGAAGGATCACATCTAATTCTGGAAAAACGAAAGTTAAAGGAGTCTAAGCTGATACAAAATTGTATGTGATCTTACTTAGTTTGATAACATCAGCATTGTTGTTTATAGTAGGCATAATTACAACTACAGAAAAGATAACACAATGCAAGGAGAAGCAAAATTATTTAGAATCAGAAGTCCAATATAGAAAAATATGACTATCTAAAACTTGTAAAAGAATAATATGATAACAGAATCACAGAATCATTGAAGCTGGAAAAGACCTCTGAGATTATCACTGCTGCTGACATTTGTGGTCAGTCACAAGATTGACTGAATTTAAAAAAAAAAGCAAAACAGCAATACAGCCTTTGGTCTATTAGTTGCAATTTAAAGCCGAAGATATGAAGATGACTTTTCTCTTAGGTTGTGTCTATGTCCTTGCATACTTTCAGAGAAAAGAGGAGGACTTTGGAAATACTGGTTCCACAGCAGTCACCATTTGTAATAATGAGCTATTGCCTGAATCTGTTAGCAATGAAGCCACCTGTTTTGCCCAATATAAATAGCTTAGAGTTTCCTGTAAGGAAATTACATGAAGCATCAATAAATAATGATATTACACTTTAAGGTCAATATGACTATCATTACTGGACATTTATCTTTTCTTACTGATATCATGTCTGGCAGTCAGTATTACAGAAGACTAAGAAATTGTTGCTCTGTTTTTCGGTTTCACTGCTGTTAAATTAGGCTGTTCAGTAATGTCAGTAATCCATTCTACTTGTTTTAGTGAGTCCTTAGTATTTTGTTTTTCTTATCATGGATTATAAAGAGAACAATATGTAAAGATGTACCAGTTCCAGAGGCATTAGGATAATCCAGATTCTTGGATGTAAATGTTTTAGTACACAGTTAAAAGTGTTGAGTCAATTTCACCTCCTCTCTGCTATGGCTATGCCTATGCCTGGCTTTGGCACTAAGGAAAGAAAGGGAAGGTTCCTGCAACCCTGTGCCCTCTTTTCGTGCTCATCTTTCTTTGCTTGTGTGGCAAATACAGCTAAGACCTAAGAAGAAATCTCAGCTTGCAGTCGATACCTACCTACCTACCTACCTACCTACCTACCTACCTACCTACACTTGGTTATAGTCAGACTTGCCTGCTGGCTTTGTACTCCTGGCATAGACAGTTTAATGAAATTCTAGTTTTATTATTTCTCAGCCTTTTTTGTAGTCACCGCTGCTTTTGAAACCGCCTATTATTCACTTTATACTTTTGAACTATTTAAATGTAGAAGCTGAAGTTTTAAGTACCTATTCCATCACCTAACATGGGTATCTGGGTTACTACAATACTTCCCTATGCTTAGCAATAACTTTGATATCTCATATGTGTTTATGAATGTTTACTTTTTAATGTTTACTTCATTTCAGTTTCAAATAACGTTTTCAGATAAATCTCTCATATTTTCCTAATTTCTGAGCAAAACGTAGTTCTTAGTCCCCATATAGCAAAACATTTATATTACGCAATGCCTCCCTTTTCAATAGTATTTTTCTCTAACCTCTGCATACTGTGTACATCACAATGTACAAATGTCTACAGGGACTTGGGATATATTTGAAGAAACAACTAATCTCAAGTTCTTGGACTGTGAAAAAAACCAAAAAAAGTGCATTTTTAAAAATGATTCAGCCTTCAAATTTGAGTCACTGAAGAATATTATAATTTTATTTACTAAATAAATTTTATTTACTAATTTTATTTACTTTATGCAAGGCAAATTTGAAATTAATACTGATATCAAAAAGATGAAACATATTTATATAGTTAGTATAAACTTATATGATCAGGAGTGCATTAGAATGAATGTGCAGATCTTGCAACATAACTGTTTTTTATTCAGTTATAGGTGCCCAGCGCAGGAGAAGTCCCAGTGCCCTTGCCATTGAAGTATTTGAATCACATTTGGGAAGTCATATTTTACAGGTAAAACAAAATGGCTTTTCCAAGAAAAATCAAAAGAAGTAGCTAGTCATATTTCTGCCAATAATCTGAACACTATTGTTGTCAGCACTTACATTAATGAGATTTTTAATTTCAAGCTTTTTTTTTGTTCTTTTTAAAAACAGTAGTTGGGAGAATGTTAACACGAAGGATGGGAGGTATTATTTATCTGAATCACAATATTTTCTTGTTTAGACTGTGCAGTAGGTGTTTGCTCTCAGAATGCCACTGTGTATTTGTGTGTACGTGTGCGCAAGAGTATTTTGTGTTGGTGATTTTGTGTGCCTGTGTGTCACATATAGATTCAGAGGTTTAATTCACCACTTTGGTTTATGACTACTGCTTTCTTCCCTGATATTTCCTCCTCTAGTTATCACAATTGCATATCACAAATTTGCAACAATCTGCAAGAGAAAAAAAAAATAGCAGCAGTGAGCCCCTTAAGTCTCTTTAGCTATGAGGTAAAAACTAATCTGATATTTGCAAAGAATTCAGTCACACATCTACAAGTCTTTATATTCCAGGAAAATTAAATTGAAAAACACTGACCTGATAGAAACATTTGTATGCATGCTTTGTTTTGCTGAATTACTAAAACCTTTCTTAGGCTGTGGTTATCAAACGTAGGGCAGCAACATTTAAGAACAAAATGTGATGTGTTTTATTAGCAAGGCAAAAATCCTGCACTACAGAAATTAAAACCACACAGTCTTTTCTAAGTGCAGCACTGAATAACTGTTTTTATTTAGCTATGTACAAAACTTCTCAATGCAAATACATTGTTTGGTGTATTATCTTCTGAGAGGTACAAAGGAGGTAAATTAGGATATTATAATGAGAAATATTTCTCTTAATTTGAAATGATTGAGATCTATCTCACTGTACTAACTCAGCTGTGGCATTCAAAAGTGCTGTGGATAATGTCACATTTTTCATATCTTTATAAAATAACTAAATGCAGAATAGCAGCAAAGGTAATTTTAGGAAAATATGAAATTAAATAGTAGAATGAACTTCTCTTTGAAACAAAAATCATGAATGATTTACTTAGTTGGACACCCTTGGCAGATGTCTTGGTCAAGTTTTTGATTCTGTAAGCATACATTTGTATTACGATTACCATATCAAAGATACATACACCAGTATATAAAGTACTGTGTTTTCAAATTAGACAGAAAAGCTGTTATGTTGTTTCATATACGTAGAAAATGTAGAAATAGCACTTTCATTATACTTCAGTTTATGTAATTTGCCAATGTGTTGTTTTGAGTATGTAAACATATACTATCTATCCTAAAGGTATGTATTTTACAATACGGACGAGGTGGGTCAAATATCTAGATAAAACCTCATTGAGACTGATTTACATACACTCCTTAAATAATACTCTTTATGAACAAAAAGGAAAACCTAGGATGATCACTTTGAAAACTGCTTGACATTTGTGTTTTTACTTATTCCATATTAAAAAAATTAATAATGATATTACTTATTTACTTACTACTTATTATTAAGCTAGATTCTCCTTTTGTTTGTGGGTTGCTTTTTCTTTGTGAGCTAAATTAAGGTATATTCAGAATATGGCTTTATCATAGCACCATAAAAAATAAAACATATTGCACTTGTAACTGAGGATTTTCAGATAAAACTATGCTCAGCATCGTATTGAGTATCTGTTGAGGTGTCTTTTCAGAGAGGGTGGTGCTTTTACCAAATTACTCCCATTAATCTCTCAATTGATAACAGAGAGTTCCACTCTGACATTTAAAAGAGAATAGACTGTTGATGATGGATAAAGGACAAAATGAATTAATAATGGTGGAAAGTTTGCCATGGGATGTTAAAATCTTGTCTTATTTTAGCAGAGTAATCAACACTTGGAAGGAAAGCATAGGTCATGCATTCAAATGCACCGCTTTCAACAGTTCTGAATATGCTTCAGAGTACTGCCTTGTGCTCTTACAGGAAAAAAGATAATCTCCAGAAGACAAAAGGTTTTTTTAAAACAACAGTCAGACAGATTCTGTTTTGAAATACAGTCTAACAAGTTCTCATGTAGCCTGCTACTGCTAGGTATTATTTCCTAGGCAGTATTGTGATAAGTATTGTTTGCAACTGAATTAAACAACGTTGATTATACCATGGGAATACCTGTGTTTGATTTCACTGTCTGCTGTCAGAGGAAGTTGAATTAATAGTTAGTTTGTTTAATCCTTTTTCCTATTAATATTTTGAAGACTGGGTTAAGTGTAAGCTCAGAAATTAAGGAGCCTCTCTAATCTTTCTAATATTTTGATACTTCAAACTATTGACAGACAGACGAGAGGAATACAGTATGTTTTTAACAAGTGGATATAGTTTATTTATAGTTGTAAAAACAGAAATGGAGGGGCATCTTTGATATTTTTCATCTTGATTCCACAGCAGTGTCAATTACTCTATTAAAAACTTTCCAAGCTACAGCAGTCATCTTGTGTATCATCCTAAACAGATTCCTGAAGTAGGTTTGAAGCCAAAGTCCCTATCCAATTTGTGCTTATGGAAAAAAAAAGGCACTAAAAATATGAATGTCAAAAATCTATTATATCAGAAAAAGGGCAAAAAGTCTTTTTATTTTTTTTTCAAGTAAAATCATCTGCATCCTGAACAGCAGAATTGTTTTTAATAGAGGAGTGAAATAGAGAACGACAATACTTTAATTAATTTTGTACAAGACTTTGATTTACCAGATTGTGTCCTTTATGTTCTACATTCTTCATCTGAAAAGTGGTGTTAAAAGGAAAATGGACTTCAGTAATGAAATCTTTAGCTTTATATTTTTTATATATATCATATTGGTGTATTAAATCGGTAGCAAGATTTTACTTCTGTTACCTGCTGTTCAAAAATTTGGCTGAAACTAGTCATAAAAATTAGCAAAAAATTATAATTTTTTCGGACCCCCTGGATTTTTTCTTCACTGCTGTTGTGAAGGTGTGGAAAAGGGTCAGTAGCAGCATATTCTTCAGATGATCAGGAAGATCAGGAAATGTAGAACTAAATATAGAGAAAAGGGAAAGTTAGTGAATATATTTGCATATGCAAATTAGCTTAATTGATACTGCTTGCCTCTACAGGGATTTTTCATTACAAACTGGAGTGCTACATTGTTCAGCTCATATTGAGTAATTTAGTAACTAATGAGACCAGTTTGCACTAATTTGCATATGATAAATGAGCTTAATTGCAGTAAATAACTTGGAGGCATAATTACTTAATTTTCCTGTGTTGCATGGCTTTTAAGTTCACGTATGAGCAACTCAAGATAATTTTGCATATTTAAATGAGTTGCTTTTAAAATTCTTGAACAAAAAAGAACACACCTCACAATTTGAACTATAAAACAATTAAAAGTAAAATGCGCCGTGTTTTCAAATGAAATTTAATATTTTAAATATATATTTACTTATTTTAAAAAAGCAATGCTTTATTAAAGAAAAAGTATTTGGAATTAAACACAGCTGAATACTTTTCAAGTCAGAATAGGACAGAAAGATGGTATTTGTATGAACAATAGAACAGTGTATCTGAACTGTAGTGAGTGGTACACCTTTTGTATTCCTGCATATGAGAGTGATAACTTTCATAATTGCTTTCTTTGCTTTTGCAGTGCCTATTGACTGTAACACTTCCATATAGCATGATATCACCATACACACTAGTTGTCTTAAATTGGCTATACTGCCCTACTACTACCTAGTCCTTAAATTGGATAGATGAAGTGTCAGTGCAACAAAGATGTCTCTTTTTATGTTTTAAAATTTTGTTTGTTTGTTTGCGGTTTTTGGGGTTTCTTATGGGGTTTTTTGGGTTTTTGTTTTTGGTTTTTTTTTTGTTTTTTGTTTTGTTTTTTGGTGGTTGTTTTGTTTGTGTTTTTTTTTGGTTGGTTGGTTGGTTGGTTTGTAGGCTGGGTCAGTGGTGAGCAGTGTCCTGAATAACCATTGTAATGAAGATTGCTACCGTGAGTTTCAAAAACAACCAAAACTCCAAACCAAACTCAAAAACATAGTAAATGAAAGAACCCATTTTATTTCCACTATTGAAGTTATTACCATTACATAATTTTGATAGAACTGGTAGAATTGAACTGCTGAACTAGACAGGGAAAAAAGGTCAAACACCCAACAAGCAATCTCATGGACAATGCAGTCCCATAATGAGTTCTGTTTTGCCTCTGTGATTTACAAGTGAATGCCAATCACTGAATTCTCCATCTGTTCCATAAAGGGACCCACCTCCCTTCCTAGTAGCTTTTTCTAAGCCTTGTTGAATGTAATCTTTGAAATCTTATGAGACCAACATTTTCCTTGTATAAAGTTTTCTCCTCTTAAGAAAGCAATTTGTGATGAGCAAAGGTCTTTGTAGTTGCAGTATCAGATTCAATGAGGGGGAAAAAAGATCAGATTCCTGTTAAGATCAAAGAAAAGACAGTCTCAGCACCAACATTCTGACCCTATAGGCTGTATTCTTCATCATCATTTAGTCAAGAACCACAAGATACAAACCAGTTAGCTTGGGTGGGGTGGTTCACTATTCAGAGAGGATACCTGTGGTGTAACCCAGCAAACACACCTGTAGTATGCACAATGTTTTTAAGCTCCTGTGTAATTCCTCGCAGCCTCTGTATCAGCACAGACCTGATCATGTAACAGACCTGGAATGGGAGTGGAATTTGAACTTCTTCAAAACTATACATAACTCAAATGCTGCAATTTGACTTTACTTCATGCAGTGAACCCAGACTTTCCATGAATGAGTCAGTATATCTTGCAAACATACTTCATATCCTTTTCTCTCCACTGCAAACCTCAGCTTGAGGATGGAACTTCATGGAAATTTAATTGTCTTTACCTTCATCCTATAGAGAAGCAACAGGTTATTAGACACATTTATGTTATTTCAACTTCTGACAGAATCACAGAATTGCCAGAGATCATCTAGTCTAACTCTCCCACTAAATCAGGATCATCTAGAGCACATTGTACATTACACAGGACTTCATCCAACCTCCATGGACATCCTGTTCCAATGCCTTGTGACCTTCATAGTATAGAATTTTTTCATGTTTAAATGGAACTCCCAGTGTTCCAGCTTGTGCCTGTTGCCCCTCATCCTGTCACTGGGAACTACTGAGAAGAGCCCAACTCCAGCTTCCTTGTACCTACCCTTTAGATACTTTGTAGGTATTAGCAAGGTCATCCCTCAGCCTGCTCTTCTCCAGGCTAAAGAGTCCCAGCTCTCTCAGTCTTTCCTCATAAGAGAGATGCTCCAATCCCGCAGTCATCTTTGTTGCCCTCTACTGGGCTATCCAGTAGTCCCCTGTCTCTCTTGAACTGGGGAGCCCAGAACTGGATGCAATATTCCAGCTGTGGCCTCACCAAGGCAGAGTAGAGACCTCTCTTGACCTACTGGCCACACTGTTTTTAATGCAAACTAGGATTCCATTGGCCTTCCTGGCAGCAAGGGGACACTGCTGGCTTATGGATAATTTAATATCTATCAGGACTCCTGGATCTTTCTTCTCTATATTGCTTTCCAGCAGTCCAGTCCTAACCTATACTGGTGCTTGGGATTCTTCCTCCTACACTTGCTCTAGTTGAACCTCATCAAGTTCTTCTCTGCCCAGGTCTCCAGCTTTCTAGGTCACACTGAATGGCAGTACAGCCGTCTGGAGTGTCAGCCACCCAACCTAGCTTTGTGTCATTAGCAAACTTGCTGAGAATATACTCTGTCCCCTCGTCCAGGTCACTGATGACCATGGTGGGACCAAGTATTGACCCCTGGGGAACACCGCTGGTTACAGGCCTCCAACTCAACCCTGCTCTGTTGATCACCACCCTCTGAGTTCTGTCACACAGCCAGCTCTCAATCCACTTCACTGTCCACTCATCTAGCCCGCACTTCCCATGTTTCCTAACTGTGGATGTTATGGAAGACAGTATCAAAAGCCTTGCTGAAGTAAAGGTAGATAACATCCACTGATTTCCCCTTGTCTAGCCAGTCAGTAACTATGTCATAGAAGGCAATCTGGCCGGTCAAGGATGATTTCCCTTGCGTGAATTCGTCCTGACTTCTCCCAGTGACATTCCTTGCTTTCACATGTTTTGTGATCATGTCCAGAACAATTTTCTACACTGTACCAGGGACAGAGGTGAGAATGACCAGCCTGTATTTCCCTGGGTCCTCCTTCTTCCCTTTTTGAAGACCAGAGTGACATTAGCCCTCCCCCAGTCCTCAAGCACCTCTCCTGTTCTCTGTGACCTGTCAAAGATGATTTATTTTATTTTATTTTAATTTAAAAAAAATTTTTTTTTCTATCTAGCACTGCAATAATACCAGGAAAACAAAATTATATAATCTACCCTGTATATCAACATAATATATTATTACTGGTCTTCAGAGTGGGTCTGTTATTAAATGTGAGGTAGATGTGCAGGACGAATGCAGCATCTCTGCTTTCTAGTGTATCATTTCCAGAAGCTGCCCCTGTCATACACAGCAGCTTACACAGCATCTGTGCCACTGGGTTATTTTCTGGAGCATGTCAGATAAGCTTGTTTCCTCAGGAAAAAAGGAAAATTGATAACAGTCTCTTCGCTCCAAGTGAGCACTCTTAACAGGTAGTTTTCTGTTTGCAGGTAACTGCTACTCCATCCACCTGCACTCCTAAACTAAAAAAAAACCTGTCTATAACTTAGGTTTTGATCCTGATCCTAATCCCTTTGTGTGAGCTGTGCAATATCTACAAATAACAGATTGAATTATACACATGATACTCTCAGGCAGGCTCATGGTCACATGAGTATTCAACTAAACGCTGAGAAATACAACTATCTCAATAGTTAGAAAACAGAAGTCTTTTTCACATATTCAACAAGAAAAAATGGAAGTTGTTATGGGGAAAACGTTTCTACATTCTCCTCAAGTTAATGAAGTTTTATCATAGAGTTTATAAATGAGTAAAAAAAAGTATAGAAACTAATATCCAATTTGAAGGAAACTTTCATATAATTTTTTCCCCTCTATTTTTACAACACTGTTGATTCTTTTTGTGGGACAATAATTTTCTACTGTACTTGGTGTTGGCAAAAAGTGAAAGAATTCACTATGTATTTTCACTATAATATATTCAGTCTTGTTTCTCTTTGCAAAGAAGAACTAGACTAGAATATAACAAGGCAATGACACTTAGTTTTTTCTAAAACCACCTTGCTGGAGAGCATGGTAGTTTTCCATAAGTTGTAAACATGCGTGTTCTGCATGCAACCAGTTTAAAGTCTACAAATCCTCCGAATCTTTGTTAAGCCAATGTGAAGATCAGTTAGCAGAGCAAGTTATTTACTTTTTTGCAGTAGTGAGTGATTGTGGATTGAAGGTACAAGACTTGCACAGAATAAAAAGTGTCACAGAGAAAAAGTTTCTCCTGTAGTGAAAACAAGTACTAATCATTTACTGTGTTAGCACACTGTTAGGAATATTAATCAGCTGAACAGTATGGATAATCATAATTGAACAAGGGATAATCATAATTTAACAAGAAAATACATAGTTCTAAAATTTGTCTTCCTCTACAAATATTTGAATAATGTAAAACTTTGGAGTGTTTTAATGAGGTGTGAGCCGTAGAAAAACATGTACAAGCTGACATCAAGTTTAGAGGTAGTTCTATGGCTGACTAGGCTATAGCTGAGTAAAATCTTATTTCTTGAAGTATTTGAGTTATTACAGGGAGCCCTATCTGACAAAAAAATGAAAAAAGTGGAGAAAATAGACATGAATATGTTGGGGTGCTATAAAATATTAGGGCAATTTATCTTCTCATTTACTGTTTTAAGTCACTGATTATTACAGAGTGAGGTTATCTCTGTGTAACACTAGGCAACATGGAAACTGTGACATGAGACCAAAGGTGGGGAAGCAGCAAATGGTAGTGCTGAAGGGGGATTTTGCCAGGCTGTAAAAGGTGCTACACAGAAAGGACTCATACTGACTTAGAGATTGGGAAGGGCAGTTGCTAATGATGATATCAGCGGTACACTTTGTGAGGACAGAAGACAGTTCAGTTTCTAGCATTCTGTATTGGGTTAAAGGGGTAGACTACTAAGTGACCTCTGTTAGCATGTGTCAAAATCAGGCAAGAAGAGGAAAACATGAAAAAGTAGACAAAACCAAGACCAGAGATCTATGCTGTCTAAAAAGTAGATGAAGTAGAAGTTGTTACGCAGCCATAACTGAAAGAAGTAGAAGTTGAGATGAATTAAAAGAAAATAGTTGTTACAATCAAGCTGTGTAGCAAAGTGATAATTTTTTTCTTGGCAGCGAAGATAATGCAGCAAGACAGAATGAGTACATAGGAAGTCAGAACGGAAGGTTTGGAGATCCCATAAACCTCTGTGAGGGAGTGATTTCTATAAGGCTCACATGTAGGTTATGTACTTAAATTTTGAGGCTGAGGCTCATCATTGTCATGTACAACCTATTTTTATCAGTTCTCTTCCTGAGATTAAGTGGCATATGGAGCATAAAGGTACAAAACAGAAGAGGACGTGAATTGTTTTCAACAAAGAAGTGTCTCAAAAATTGAACACAAATAGGTAGAAATGTAGAAAATTAGCATCTCTACCCAAAATCAGTCATTGTGCAATCATGTTTTATCTAGAAAAGCTGAAAGTTGTAAAAATGTTCAAATTGGTCATCTAGAAACAGTGAGATAGGAGTAATAAATTGGATGCTGTAGTGTTTTTGTGTAAACGGAACAAAAATGATGAATTTATGATGTAAAAGATGGTAGTATGTCAACAGAGGGGAGTACAACCTCCTAAAAAACCAAACCAACAAACAATTCCAGAGTGGACAGGACCAAATAAAATAATATAGATTACTTGACAGGACCAAAGAAAATAATATAGATTACTTAACATTAAATTAGTAATAAAATCTTAGAAACAAATTTATCAAGGCAGGAGAATGAAAGGATACTAAGTGTTGCTTGAAAAGAATGTAGAAAGACACACAATCTACTTGGAAGCTAATTTAGGGTGACATGAAGTGTCCAGTTATTAACTGCTCCAACACTTAACCCAAGCAGACTTTAAAGGCAGGAAAACAGTGTAAATGCTGATATATTGTGAAAAGAGACATAGAGCTCTGGTAAGAAAATATTGGCATCTTACTCTGCCGTGTACTTTTCCAGGAATAAGGCATCTCCAGTAGCAGTTGCTTCTTTATGTTTTAGGGATTGATACTATTTCATCTTTCTGCAGATAAATATATAATCTGCACAGGGATCTGTTCGGATTTGATTAACCAGTCTCTTTTCAAGTAGTTTGTACATTGGGAATCTTCTCAGAAAATCATCCTCTTGTAGTAAAAATATGAGCTCTTATACCTGATGTTAATTAAAAACTTTAGGAATCTGTGCATTTTACACGATTGTAACTGATTCAGATTAATGATAAGTATTTGAAGCTTAAAAGAGGCACAAAAACCTCTGTCATAGAAATTTTAACGTTGTGCTGCTCTACTCACTTTTGAATGTTCTTTTGCACTTTAAATGTGTAAATGCCACCAAATGCTATGATATGGTTCTGGTTTTACTCTGGTTTAAATTATAACAGGAGTTAGCCTTATAGATTGCATATTTCTAAAAATGGCTAGAAACAAGGGCTAGGTTGGAATCTGAAAAGGTTAAAGGAGTTGCACAGACAGCACTATTACAAGGGACATCTCAGGTCCATTAGCTGGAACATGGAGAAGGAGGATTTCCTGGGTTCAGGAGACACAAAGGTGTTAATTAGCATACTCCACTTTGTCCCAGTCACTGTAGGTGCATCAGATTGATTCCATAAGGGCAGGGCTTTCAATATGGAGTTAATGGTAAAGGTACAGGATCCTAGCAGTTGGTGTCCAAGGGGTTATATGCTAAAAGGAGACCTTGGGAGGAGTGGGAAATAGCAAATTGCTTTGCAGTTGGAGCTTAAAGCAGCACACTTAAGCCTTCATTTTATATGGCAACTACATTTAAAAGCATGCAGTTTCATTTAATAAAGAAATATTTGATGTGAGTGGGACACAGCATATTGTAGTGTGTCATTTAATTCCTGAGGAAGTATTTGAAGAAAATGACATACCAAAGCACTGTTTGTTGACTGCCTTGTTGTCACCTGCTGAGTCTTGTCATTTCCATAGCCAGTGGCCTGTATTGAATCAGACAGAAGGAACAGGTCATTAAAAGAAATGGACAACTTTCTACAGCCTGTAGATGGCTGAAGGAGGAATTTTTCTTCAGATATGACAACAAAACCATTTATTGAAGTCTCTGTTCAGCTATGATTTGGAGTTTAGCCCTATATTGCTCTGAAGTAAGGAGGCCTGAAAAGTATAGACAGCATAAACTAATGAATGGGTTCAGCAAAAAGAATTATACCTTCTGTGGTTTCTGTAAAGATATAGGTGAGGACAATAAGCATCCTGGTCTCAGAATGGCTTGTTTCTTTTTTTTTTTCAATCACAGCATTCATCAAGAAAAGAAAAGACTGTTGATTTATATAAATAAATAAATATGGGGAAAAGAATATTTCATGGGCATGCTGTGCAAGTTACCAGTGATATTTTTCTTCACTTTCTTGAAAACATTGCTGACACTTTCCTCATTTCAGGTCTAATGAAAACAAAAAGCACTAGAAATAGGCTTTAAATATCCTCCTCTGCAGCAGAAGTGAAGGACAGCATTATGTGCCTTCTTTTTCCATGGGAGCTGGCAAAGGGTGATTTTAGAGTCTGCAAACAGAGAACCTTTAAGTGGAACAAAGACAGTTGAGATTCATATGAATGCTACTGCTTAAGGTTGCTCTGAGTTGTTTCATCGTATCAGCTGCTAGCCTCTCTTTTTTTTTTTTTTTTTTGGAACTCTAAGTTATAGATAAATATTAAAAAAATAAATACTGGCATGAAAGCTCCGTGTTCAGCTTCCCTCACTGCTATAGGAGCAGAAGCCACAATGCAGTTCTGTTGCCTGGATTTTACTTGGAAATTGCAAGCACCTTTACACAGACTTTGAAGCACACACCATTTAAGGGAACACAATTATTGTTGAAATGAATGTCAGTTTTCTAGAGCATACTCTGTTATGAAGTATATTATCTCAGAAGTTGATTAAAGTGGTTGTTTCCATTTGTTGCTGCTAAAATGTCACTGTATTAGAATTTCTACCTGTACAGAAAAAGAAAAAAAAGTATAGAAATGAATTATAACATTTCCAGAAGTGAGGTAATTGTGTGTAATTGCATTGCATCACATTTTCTTTAGGGGACATTTAATAAGGTCACATAAGATGCAAATCAATGCTGAATTGTATTAATTAAGTATGCACAACACTTAGCCAATGAATTGTTTTCTTCTTTCATATTTTTTCCACTTTAAGGAAAATACTATTTAGATGTACCATTTTACTTACTCTAAGACTATGCCTCTTTGATAGTGTCTGATTTAATTCAGGTTTATTTTGACGTATAGGACAGAGTTTACAATTCATTACAGATAGTAATTTAAAGTGTTTATCATTGGCTTGCTTTGTACTTGCTATTTGTTATTCTGTTCTTCCTTTCAATTGTATCTTCTTAACATAGGATTTTAATCTTTATGACTTCATTCATGATTTCTCTAGTACAGAGGTGGTGGATTATCTGCCTTTAATGCACACTTTAGGAAGGAAAGAAATCTGTAATGGGTGGGTTTCTGTGTCTAGAGTTCAGAAGTCCTCATCATATTTCGAGAGGCCTGCAGGAGAAAACAGGAATTACTTCTCCCAGTCATTGTAATGGAGGACATCTTGCTATTGCAGCTGTCTCCTAGCCCACTAAAAACCCCCACTTTGTCGTTTTCTTTCAAGAAAAGTAATATTAGATTAAAGTTGGAGGGTTTTTTCTTAATTTTCCCCCTTCCTCTTGCTGTATGTAGTATAGAAAGCAGGAAGGAGTTGCTAACAGTATGGCAGTGGTCAGCTTTCTTCAGCAAATTCTCTGTAGTCCCCATATGAATAACAATGTTAGTTTTATTGAAAATGGATGAAAGAAAGCCAGAGTTCTGAGAGGAGGCCTAATATGTAGCAGACCTGTGGAAACTCTCAGATTTCCTCTGATCGTCTCAAAGAATGTCTCTTACATGTGAGATTTAAATTGAAAGATCCTACACAAGTGTTTCAGTATTCAAAGCAACCAAAATTTTACACAAAAATGTGTTTCTATTGTGGTTTAGAATTTTCAGGTTTATTTCTGTGTCAAGTATACTGCCAGCAGACAATTCTAGAAATAAAATTAAGGCCTCTGTTAACACCAAGAGTGAAAAGTTTGGGTCTTTAAATAATTTCATTGAAAGACTGACTATCCTGCTAAGTTTGATGAGTCTGTTTTCTCTTTTCCTTCTTTTTTATAATTTTTTTTTTAATTGTCATGTGTGAAACAGTAATGATAAAGGCAGGGTTTTTCAACCTTTACAAACTATGTGGTCAAGCAAAATCAAAGACAGAATATGATCTTCTCTTTGAAGGAAAAGGGCTATATACTGTTCTAAATATAATAATATAGTTATCAAAGTGTATGTTAGAAGGTAGGAAAGCCATCAGATTTTCATGGCTACAATTGTATTGTATTGGTCTGACAAGAAAAGAAAAAATACTTGCTTTTATTTATTATAAATGCAAGCCTGTTGTCCTGAAATTGAAAGTAATTTTCCGTATTTTTATGTGTCTAGTTTCTTGTAAGTAGTCATTTTTATTTGTTCCAATTTGGCACACAAAAATAGGTATTTTCAATTCAACACCTAGTTGTTAGGCTCCTAGAACTGTCTTTGAAAGATCAAACTAGGCCAGCAGAAGGCACTACACCTTCCTGTAGAAAGCCCTGTTCTTGTCACTGGCACTGTGACTGGGGACATTCTAGGAATTCTTATTTGTGCTTGCTTAGACCCCCACGTGTTGTCATTTTTGGATGCAGAAGTCCACATTAGGTTGGGCACAGGTTGTGGGAGAGGAAGGGGGTTGCTTCATGTCAGGTCCGTGCACATTTAGGCTACTGACTTTGTATTGCCCCCCACACTTCCAGTGTTTGCCAACAGCTAATTAGCAGCATTTGGCATACATTCTACAAAAAGTTTCCCCAACTCCCAAACAGATTATTCCTGATGAGGGTATGAATTATCTACTTGTAGGAGGCTTGGCAGGAAGTAACTATAGCTGCTGATGAATTTAGGAATGTGTATATACTTATCCTTTGATCAAGAATGACATTCAGTGACAGTCATGGAGAGGCTGATTTGGGAGTCTCAGACTGTAAATAGAAAGTGGCCTTTCCCATTTCTTACCTGAGGAAATAGTTAATATTTCTTAATTTATGAGTATTTATCAGGCTTAGATAACAAGTATTATGGAATTGTTGTGTTCTCAAGCCAAAGCAAAAATCCTCCTATTTTTTCAAAGCAGCAAAGGAAGAACAGTCACAACAGCAGAGCACTGCGTTTTACTTAAAGTGCATTTTATTTTCTTTAGTGTCAAGAATTGCCTGTCAAGGGTGACACATGCAAATTTCTGAGTAGATGTCAATGATCTAGAGGCACATTTTTACACAGATTTTCTACATAGAGTGTTTTAATGTGGTGGTTTTTCTTCTTTATAAAAATGTCTTCGTGGTGTCATCCAAATCTTACACTTGCAATTCCTGGCAGTATATCTAGCAGTAAAAAATTGTTTAGGATTAAAAAGCAGTGAGTGGTATCAGCAGAGCTCCCCAGCCACTAGAAAGGGAAGCAACATTTACACTTTTTACAGATTGGCTGCACCGTCAAGATTTCATCATCCGTGCCTTCATCACCAGGAACAGCAGAAATACTGGAATTAGATGTGTAGTGGCATACAAAAGCATTAAGGGATGCCTACTATGCTCAGATAATGCTCCTTAATAGAGAGGAACCACTTACTAATCCAGTAAACATGACTATGGAGCAGCAGCAGGCTGACCCACAGCAGACAGACAATTGAGTTGATCAATTAAACCATCAGTAGAGCCAGAAAAAGAAAGCTGACATCCAGATACCAGTGATACAGGCATCCTACCCAGACTTGGGCATATGGGTCCTGCATCTGTCAGTGTTACACCAGCAGTTGGCTCCCAACCTGGAGCAGATTCTGTATTCCCAACGAGTTAGAAATCCCAACCAGCACAATGACTGAATGGATAAGCCAAGTCTTCTGAAGCAGAGCTGTTATGTTTGAAAGGCCAATTTAGGTCGAAAGATGTCCTGTGAGATTGTACGAGGGCTCTTCCCATTCATGGTAAGATTGAGATGCAGGGTTTTTTCTGCTTATGCAGGCATATAAAAAGCAGCAACACAGTGAGAAAATGACAGCATTTTTTAAATGCCAAAATAAAAAGAATCCATCTGAAAGGACTGGAATTTACAAGTGTTTTTTCTCATGTGGAAAAGGAACTTTGTTAATATTTACTTGTTCATTCTCCTGGGAGAATCAATGTGGTTTCCTGAGTCAGCCTTGATCTCCAGAAACTCTGAAATAACTTCCTTTTAATGAAGAAATTCTCTTCCTATACCATCCCAATTCCAAAAGCCTGTGAAGACCAAATCTTTTTGTGCTACACAGAGAAATCTCAGAGAGTGAGAAAATCCTGTGGCAGATATGAGGGTTCTGCCTCCTCTCTCTCTCAATATTTTCTCCATCAGCAAAGTTCTTTATCCAGTATTACTTTTCACTTCTGTAATCTAAAAGGAGCACTGTCTTTCAAATAATTTGAAATAGAAATATAATTTAAAAATGAACTCTTGAGACCAAGAAGTATCAAGGACACTTTGGGACTGAGAAACTCAGCACACTGGTTTCTTTTACACGATGAAGATGTAAAAGAACTTGGAAAGGAAGCTTAAAATATCTTCTTTAATTGCCTGTGATCTCCTTCAGAGGTAGCTGTATTCATCAGTGGAGCATTTACTTCTTGCCTCACTTAGATCCTTTAACTGAATTCACTGTAATCATTAAATGGTCAAAATGAGAGAGATTAATTTAACCTTGAATAGAGCAGATAGACACTTCTTCACAGCAAGACAGAGGCGTGGACTGTGAACATGAATGCATGCTCCTTTTATCAGCTGTTATCCAAAGCTTTGCTTGTATGGTTTTATTTTGAAAATTCTGGTGATCTCTTTCCAATTTTGAATTCCTATAGTATATAGGGATTACTGGGAAATGAGCATGTAAGTCTGAAGGGCTGTAGAACTCTCCTGTGTTCTAAAGGGGAGTGGTACTGGAAGGATTACCAACAGTGTAGCCTGTACTTCCGAGCTCTTCAAATAAAAAATGACAATCCTTTAAAATAAGTAGCCACTAATTATTAGTTCATTTAGCTGGTACTATAAAAATGTTAGTAATATGAAACGAATATGGCTTAACATGTGTCTACCTTGGGGATTTAATTGTTTTTTAGCCATTATGTACTTTTACTTTAAAAGGTTGTTAATAACAGCTACCATAATACTTCTCCTAAAGCTGTGATTTTATGAAGTGTGTTTTTAATTTTAACCAGTGCTTATATTGATAGGCAGAAAGGAGGTCTTGGTTTTGCTTTATAAGGAGGAAGGCTTAAAACAATAATTTAAGAATATAAGAGGTGTAAAAAGTACAATGCCTACCCTTTACTATTTTAGCCCATGAAGACAGGTAAATTATGTCTTTATAAACTTATCTTGAGATTTTAAAAAAAGGACAAAAAATTAAAAATTAAATGAAACTGTTCTCTGCTTGGTTTGCTACTTTAATAGAGTTCATTTGGTTTTCATTTAGCTTGTCATTAACATATCTAGAACCTTGAATATTAGTTATTTGATTGTCCTGCTGTGATATATGACATAAAATTTTAGATATCATAGGTGTTCATCATCATAATCTGATTTCTTATAAAGCATCTTATGAATTACATAAGGAAGAAACACTTCATGTTAGAAAAAAAGGAAAATGAAACCACGGAGGAAATTCCCCAGAAAAAACTGAGAACTTTGAAAAGTGCTCTGCATTATAATCTGGATAGTTGTGCTGTTTCATTCAATTAAATTCATTCCAGAGTTTTCTTATTGCAGATGAATTGTATCTTTTCTGGCAGAAACACTTCCTTTAAACCAAAGCACCCATGCCATGGCATGCAGAAGGCTAACTGTAGAATCAGAAGGCATTTAGCAACTATGAAATAAAGCTTTTGTTGTGCATTACCCTTTAGATTAGGTTTTCTCTCTTTAGTGAAAAGGGGGACATTTTTTTTCCTGATTAATGTAGCAGCCAAGGTATTGATTAATTACTGTTTTCATTACAATTTTAAGTTATATTATTTACTGATCAGTACCCTGTGCTTTTGGTTGGTCGTTTTGGGCTTTCGTGGTTTGTTTGTTTGTTTGTTTTTTGTGGTGTTGCTTTTTTTTTTTTTTAAACTGTTGTATTTTACAGGCACTCCAAAAAAACCACAAAAAAAACCCAAACAAACCACAAAATGCCTGTTTGTTTCTACTTGTTCTGTCAGGCTGAATGCTTAGATGTGAATCTTCTTGGTTGCCACTGTTTGAAATAGGAATATTGACAGAAAAGCAAGTAGTGAGCAACAATGCAGACTGTATTAACAGTTGATGAAAAGAACTGGTGGGAATACAGAAATTTCCATTTGGCCATCCTGTCCACAGGAAAAAAAAGATGACTATGGAATTCAGCAGTCATTGAAGATGGCTACATAAAGAGACAAGAATTCCTTTATGACCAAAATTTTAAGTTTGTGATCCATTTGTGACATCCTCTGCACCATTCATACTGCGAAAGATCCTGAAGTTGAATAACAAATAAGCTGTGTGACAATGTTCTGATTTTGCTCTTCTTTTCTCTTAATAATGAGAATTTGGAAGTATTGCTGCAGAGGTTACCTTTAGGTAACATGGTAAATTTCTAGCAGATCATCTGAACTCAAATTCCTTCATTAATTTTATGCTGTAGGAGCCATAGTATGTAGTTAATGGTACTTTAAAAAAATCATTGCAAAGAAAAGATAAGCACACCTAGCACAGTAAATTAATGTAGTGTAGAAAACATTAAATACACAGATTTTCTACAAATAACTCCTGTTTTACAGTACATTTCAAAGACCAAAATTTTAACGGTGAACAGACTAGCAGTACTAAATCTGAGGAATGGAGAAACAAACCCAGACATGTTTCTCTTTGAAATTGAAAAAACCCCCAATAAACCAACAAACAATAAACCCTAATAATTACAAAAGCCACAAGGACAATTTAATAGATTTTCAGTTGTTCACATTGAACTAAACTTTTACTCTGAAAGCATCAACATCTATTCAATTGCATAAGCAAGTTGAAAGAAGGCAATTCAGAGCATATTTTGAGACCATTTCAGAATATGGAACTGATTGAATGTACAAGAATGAATATTAGTCCTTAGCTCAAATTCCAGAGGTGCTACATTTTTTTCAAAGTGCTAAAGTTCTCCAATATAAGCTTTATTTTGTTAGAAATGTATGTACTGGTGGAGGTCCTAAAACACTGTCCTGCTGAAATTTATGACAGTGTCTAAATGGAATTTTACTTCTTTAACTTTTAATGCTTTCTTAAGAAGCAAGAAATGTTGACCTCACATATGCTAGTAGTGCAGTCCTGTGGCTCGTCTCATTCTTTCTTAAAACAGTTTAATCTGCTGACTCCTGATAAATAGCGCTGTTATTATCACTGTTAACCAGAGCTGTACACTTTGCACTCCTGAGAGTACATATTGTCTGTCTGGACTATCAGTTATCATAAAGCTTCTTTGGAATTCTGTTTGGTACTTCAATACTACCATATACTTAAGTTTATGTTTAAATTAAAAGACACTTAAATGGTTCTTTTAACAGGTGCACTTAATCAGAAACAAAAAGATTATGGTAAGAATGGTTAAGGAAAAAGCATCCAGGCTTCAATGTCATGAGATTATGAGGGAAAATGGCTGAGTATGTTCTGGTGCTGCAGGGACTTGCAGAAGAGTGAAACAGCTTTTATTGTGAATGCAAAGATTTTCTCCTTCAAATGAAGTACCTCTTTTAAGAACAAGTTTATTAATAGTTCCCCATCAATACAACCAAATAATTCATTAAGATTCATTTATTTCAAGAAAAATTTTTTGCTTTATTTTGTGCAAGCATGTATTACCCCAATTTCTGCTTTCAAGGAGAAATTGTTGTTTTTTGGTTGGTTGGTTATTGGTTTTTTGTTGTTATTTTTTGCAGTTTTTGTTGATGCTCTATTTTTGCTTCTGGTTATATGAAAATCATATCCTGTGCAAATATTGAGCCATTTGAGAGACATTATTTTCTAATGAGATCAGCTAAACACTTCTAGACTTATTTGACATCAAAAATACCTCTCTGTTGTCATCATCAGGTTTGGAGTGGAGTTTATGGGTAAAGAAGCATTATCAGCATTTCTGATACCATTATCTTAATACTGCTTCCTTCAGGTAGCTTTGCAAATCTAGAAAATATTTAAGCAAAGGAAATTTCCTTGACTGTGGACTTATTTTGAGGTGTTTTTTCTTATTGATTTCATAATTTTTTTGTGGTTTCTGTTATTTAAAACATCCTGAAATATTCCAATCTGGGGCACTGAAATAATGCTGCCTTTGAAAAAGATGGATTTAAATGCTTAAGTTTTGTTACTGTCTCTTTCGAAGAACTTTAGGTGGTTAAATACTTCTTAGGTCACCAAACTTTGAAAAGCCAGAAATGCATTCTTAAGTCAGTAATCACTGCTTTAAAGTCCTTTTCTGGAATGTAACCTTACCTTTTAAATGATACTATGAAAAGAAGTAACTCCAAAGTGTCCTGTAATGTAGAATTTTTGCAGGAAGCCATTCATTCACTGAAAATATTGTGACTGCTAGTATCAAGAGGAGAAGGAATAAAATGTATTAATAAAGAACAATTGTGGCTATGTTGCCTAGTCTGTCAGGTCAGGAGGTCTTGTGAGAACTTTAATGCTTCTTTTCTTCCAGTGGAGCTTCAGGGTAAAGTTCTGGGACTAAATACCATCATCCTTCTAATTCTTCTCTTAATCAAAAGTGTCTTGCTTCCTATTAAAAAAACTCTAAACATAATTTATAAAAGTAATGTTTCATATAAATGTTGGCAGCTTCTTCTCTGTGAAGGACACCAAGCTGAGACTCCCTATTTTTGCTGAAACTATGAAACTTCTATAGTGCCGTATATAGTTTGTTGTCATGGCATTCTCCTTTGTGTTACTGCTTATAATCCAGCTATGAAGCATTGGTGGATTATTTTAATTCAGTTTGTCTGTGATGTAAATTATTAGTTTCTTAAAGGAAGGAATATTATTAAACACAACTTAATATTTTAGCCATTCTTCAAATTTATTTTTTTTTTAGAAATTATGTATTGTAAGATTTATTTTCTTTTAAAGGAGTATGTTTTCCTAGGGGAAAGATGTTTCTCAAACAGCCGTGAGATACTCATGCATAGAACTTCAAATATTGAAAAAATATATTATGATACAATGAATATAAACTTCAATCTTCTTTTCTAGTGCCAGTAGTATAAAAAGTAATTCCTATGGGTAAGAAAAGGTAAATCTCAATATATCATAGTATTGAACTCACAAAATAAAACAAGAGATTGACAAAAGCTTCCTGGTGAAAATCATAGACCCAACTTCTTCATATTTGGGAGGAGAATCACTGCTTGTTCTATAAGAAACTGTTAACAAATTGGTGGTTCCTAAAGGTGTCTTACATAATTAGAATAGTTAGAACAATCTCAGTGCAATAATTGATTGTATCTGCCTTCTCTAAAAACCCAGATATTTCCATGACCCAGAATCATGCGAGTACATCTGCATTACACATGTCTCTCTCCCATGGAATTGTACAGCTGTGGTCAGGTTATTATCAGAAAGACAATTAACCTCTTCATTCAAACTAAAGAAAAAATATTGTAATGTTTATTGAGCTTGGCAGTGCCTTGACTCCAGTCAGTTCTATTGACATAAATACGTTATATACTTTAAGATATTCATGGTGAATTTAGGGTATCACAGCCACCTTTGTGAGCTGTGACCAAATACAGACCAGGCATTCCTGAGGCTCAAAACCTGAACCTGTGGGACTTGAACTAAAGGAGTGGGTTCTGGGAGCTGTGAGCCATTACTGCAGTCTTGATGTTTCTGTTGTCTGGCTACCAGTGTGAGAAAGGAAGTCATACCATATTGCCTACTGAAAATAAAGTCTGAGTGGGATTTTGGGAACAGTTCTACAATAATTTATAAAAATGTGATGCCTTTCATTCATTACCAGTTACGTGTTCAGGAGGGAATATTGCAGTAGAGAGGCACAAACTGCAGTGTCTGTTTAATCTTCACGACCAAGCTATGTGAGAATCAGTTTGCTCTGAGGATAATTAAAATCAGTATGCAGGGGGAAGGGAGGAATAAGGGGAAGGGAAGAGTTTCCACTGATTTTTTATGCCAGGAGGTAAGTTACATGGGACTAATCAGGCATCACATTTTTTGTCCTGTGAATGAAGATCAGATATAATGATAATCCTCATCTTTCGGGATCATGAGCTCTTTTCATTTTTCCATTTAAAACCTTGCTTTTCTGAATCCCATAGAGATCAATCCAGTTTCCTTCTTTAACATCCGTGAAAGATCATTAAGAGCTAATAAAGATTTGAAAAGTGCGACTGAGCTAATATGAGATCAGTGAGCTAGTTTGGGCTCATTCAGACACAACAGATGTGAAGGACAGTTACAGAAACACAGCTGGCAGTTATTGTTTAGCAAGAAAAATTGATGAGATTCAGAAGTATAAAACTGCTTTTTGCTCCAAACTTTTTACCAGTCCAGTTCCAGGGACATCATATGGGTGCGAAGTGCTGACTGTTGGACTGGATGATCTTCCAGCTAACCTGAACAATTCTGTGATTCTATGATAAGTGTGAGACTTGCAGTGTTAGTGATCCAGTTCCAGGTAAAAGAAACTAGAATTACATGCTGACAGCAATCTGGTTTAGATGTGGTAACGAGAGGAAATGTTTCTGCTGTGTTCTCACTTTCAGTAGCAATCCTTACAGGCTTTGCAAAAAACTCTTGCTCTTATTTCATGTTGTTACACCTGCCTTGCTAGTATCTTCACAGTGTCTCTCTTGTCAACTCCTTGACCCATAGAAAGTCCTTCTCCAGTATTTCTTAGTGGGACAAAAGACATCTTAAGCCCCACATCCCCACTGAATGGAGATGCCCTGCACATTTCACTTATCATCTTTCTGTACCTTTTTTTTTTTTTTCCTGTAAAAGGTCTTGTGTTTATTAGAACCCGGGGAAAGGATTCTTATTGGTTTGCCATATAGGGCTTGAACAGAAAAGTTAATTTTCTGCTTTTTCAGATTGATGAAACCAACACTGTTGTTAACATTTGGGCCCTTTAGTTAGCTGTGATTATAGTTAATGAAATGTAGGCATGACAGTGTAAATGGAGCAACAGTTATGGTGTTTTATGTCACCTGTGATTCTGGCCTTTTAACTTGTTGAAGCTTTTGTAAACCTCTTGGGGACATGAGGATGAGAAAGCTGAGCTCACTCCTGCAGACTATATTGTGCACTCCACGTATTTCATAACAATATTAGATGCCTACTTCTCAGTCTCAGTCTTTTCAGTTTTTCACAGATATTTATTAGTTCATACAAGAGATTCAAGTTGAGGTAGGTTTGGGGATTGCAGTTGAATTTTGGGGGGTTATGCTGTTATACATGGCAAAAGAAGGGACCCTTACCTATGCAGTAACATTGTTGGATCCCTGAGGCTGTTGGTTCAGCTCGTGATGTATTGTGCTGCTAGGGTTTCAGCTCTCTCAGGGGACTGCTGGTCCTACTGTAAGGTCAGGAGTTAACTACTTGTGTTTTAGCAGTGTACTGATATCAATGCAGCTCCTATGGAAACCTTGCTTGACGTCATTTTTGAGTCTTTGCTACTGCAGCCAAGCTTTAGTAAAAGTCAATAGGAACATTAGATTGCTGTCTGTAATATTACTTGCCACTTCCTGCTAGCAATCTACCAATTCATTAGCAGAGAGTTTTGGAAATCTCACTTGATTATTTATGCAGTCAATAGCAAGGCTTGTCTGCATTCATAATTGTTTGATTTTATGGCCTCTTCTTTAAACAAACATTGTCTATGGTAATGTGATGCCCTGATGGATGGGAAAGGTTTTGTCTGTGAATATAATTTAGATAATTAAAAATGACAGATGAAATCGCCTGCTGTCTTGACCTGTACTTTGTTCCCTCAGTGATGCTGAAGAGATGCTGATTGCTGTCAATCAAAACCCATTGGAGGTTTGTAAATTCTGGCTGCTGTGAACTCTGACCTCCGGTGTTGATCTGAAATAGATAATAACCTTGAAATTCTTTTAGAATTTAAAAACTGTCTCACCAAAGGGGCATACTATATATTTTTTTCTTTTGAACATGACTGCTGAATGTCATTGTTTACTCCACATAATCTAGGAAACAAAAGTAAACAATTTGTGTTTAACAAAGACTCAGTAGTACGAATCAGAAACAAAATTTCATAAAACAATATAATCTCTCCCAGTTTTAATTTCAAGGATGCAAATCCTCTTCTAAAAAATACCATTTCATGCTGCATAATGGTGTCCAAATACTTTTGATTCTGCTTATTGATTCTAAAGCTTAGGATGTTGTATTGACCTAATGATGTATTCTGGCTGTCCATCTGTCTCATTTTCTCATTTCCTCTACGATTAGTCTTTGAGACACATTTTTATTTTTTATAAGTAGTTCTTTTCTTAAGAGCCAGAGGGAAAAGCATCAGCTAGAATATTTAAGATGTGGAAAGCCCAGGCAGAAATGCACGAAGTTCTGAATCAACAGCTGTCTTGGAACTTGGGTCAAAAGATCAGGTGCATAAAGGGCAGTCATCATGAGAAATGGGTTTTTTTCATTATCAAGAAACTTCTGGGATAATAACAAGTGGTATTTTTTGTTTTGAAGTTTGGAGTTACATTTGGTATTTGCCAAACTTTGGGCAAGACAAAAACTCAGGTTAAAACTTACATGTTTGCCTTAATAAGTAATGCCAGATAAACGTAGTTAATAAGTGCTTTAGGATTTATTAATTTTTATTTTACAATAAATTAGGAGACTCCAGCTAGTTCTTTAGTACATCTTCCTAGTGGGACTTATGTACTTTTACTCAGGAAGAAAAGCAACTAAAGATCTCTGAAAAGGTAGCTGACAGAATTGTTTTCTTCTTCTTTCGAGTTTAATGTGAAATTCTAGTAGGACTTATTTACTATCTAGGATTTTTCATAGTAATCTTATTTGCAAATAAGATAACTAAGACATTCTCTCATAGGTGAAGCAAAAGAAAAATAAAATACGGCCCCTCCCAAAAAAACCAAACAACCAAAGAAAAAAAACCAAAAAAACCCCAAAACCAAAACTAAACAAACACATCCAAATATTGTGTCTTGATTAAATTCTGGATTAAATTGTAAAGGGCACAACTTTAGGAGCAGTTCTAATTTTGTTTTCAGTGAACATATAATTTTTTCCCTGAACGGAAGCTACTGAATATATGACCATTTTAATTTTCTGACTTAATTCCATTTGTTCAGGAAGGACAGGAGAAAGTCAATTTCTGTGTAAGAAGAGACCAAATACTTCAAACTCAGCTGGAGTAAGATGTGTTTTGCAAGCTTTACAAATGTCTCTAATAACATAACTGAGTTCCAGTGCCTGACAACCCTTCTATGGTAATCCCATGCCTTTTTAAAAGCCAAGTCCTTCCAAAGTGGCAAATTAATTTGTTATACGGTCAGTTGTAAACAACAATGGAAGGATAGGTGTTTTTTTCAACGTTCACTTTCTGAAGTTGTGAAGGTCCTACTTCAGTTATCACTTGTTAAAGTCTTGTCTTCCAGGGTCTCTTTTTAACTTCAAATTAATTGCTTGATTATGTTTATAGTTTCATTTGCTAAAATTCTTAGTAGTATGCTAGAATTCACTGAAAATAGCTGAAGAAAAACATGGAGAAGGTGAGATGGAATGAACAGAAAATAGTGCATAACAAAAAAACCTCAAGCACTTTTGTACCCTGAGTATAGGTATACTGAATGTTAGGTTTGAATTTATTAACATACTCTGAGAAGAGATATCTCCTCACAAGTAAGTTTATTTTACCAGTTGGATCCTGACTGTGATTTACAGTATCTTCTTGTCTATAAACATGCCTGTGGTTTAAATAAGTGCAGATTTTGTGAGATTTGTAGTAAAGGTGGAGTAGAGTAAATCTGTAAAATATTACAAGTAATTTGCTGCTGAATGTGTCTCATCTATTTTTTGGAAGTGGAATCTTAGTGCTGAAGTGTCATTTCTAGACATAGTAAGAAAATGTTGTCTGTTGATTTTGAGGAGATTAAGGGGGTCTAGAATTACTTTATCTGATTTAAAGTGCATAGACCAAGCATTTCTGAGTATAAAATGAGATTTCTTTTAATTCAAAAGGGCTCCTGAGGTTATTATTTTGCTACAATATGAAAATGAATTGTGACAATACAGGCCTGATTACAGGCTTCCCAGGCTGTCCCACTGTGACAATTAGCTCCCAATTGTTAAACCATTTGTTTATTAGTACATTAAGGGCTGGTGCTGTCTTGACTTGCAACTAGAAATGGATTGCTACCAAGGCTGGTTATGAACAAAAAGGACTCTCAATAAGGTATTTTATTGAACAAGAATAACCACTCATTTCAAGCTAATTTAATTGAGTAACCTTTAGTATACTACAAGAGATTTATTAAAAAGGAATCTGTAACAGGTGGGTCACTTGGTCTGATAGAAATTTGGTTTGAATGTTCATAAAACTTCAAGCTATTCTACAGAGACCATGAAGTACTAGACAGCATATCTGACAAAATGATCCAGGAGTTAAAAAAGGTGCTTACTAACTCTTTTTGACTTCTAGTACATGAACAAGTTAAATCACTCTTTACCTCACTGAGGAAGAAATACAGGTATTCTGTGGAAAGGTGTGCAAATCCATATCTGCTTGCTTAAGAAGCTGAAACTAGACTTTGTTGAGTGGTTTTTTAATATAAAATATTCCCTGGCAAATTTGATCACATTGGCACTTCTCACGAAAAAATGCTATCTTCCACAAGGCAGTATTTTTTCTGGGAAACCATTATCAATTTCAGAGTGCAAATTCTGTCCAGAAAAAGGGAATGCTCCCTTTTCTGGATATTGAGGTGTACTTCTGCTTCAAAACAAGGTTGACTGATGTGTGTCTATGGCATTCAGAAAGGCTGCGTTCCTCGTGGAAGAGACATTTTTCTGTAGCTGGTGTCCTTGCAGAGCTCAGCAGAGTTATGCTCCATTTGATTCTCAGTCACAGGAAACAGGCTGAACCACCAAGAGCACAGGTATCTATCTCTGTCTCTCTCTAGCCCCTTCTGTTCCAGCTCTTGCTGTCCAGCCCCATGGCAGCTCTGGAACTGTATTCCTGCTGCAGTGGACTCCATGCAGATAGAGAGGAGAATGTGAGGAGGGATTTTTAAAGAAGTCAGCAGAAAATATTTGCACAGAATTTGTATCTCTAGATAGAAACTAGAGGTGGTCAGAAAGTCCAGAAGGTGGGTGGCAGAGGATTAAAGGCGTAGATAAACAGTTTTTAATCTTTCTGTCTAAAATAAGGCAAAAATGAGGGGTTTATTTGCTTTCTCTAAATTCTCCACAAAAAAATTGCCCTTTAAAAAAGAAATGCTTTATCAAAAAGCTTCCCTTATTTTCAGAAAGTTTTCCATAGGGCAGTTTGGACGTGTGTTGCAGTATGTGCCAGATTTCTTTGTAATTAATTAACACTTGCACCCAGCCGCAAAGCTGAAGGACTTGCAACACCTTAAGCTGTAAAAAGACAGCAGTGATATGGTGGAGAAGGTTTTGACTCATTAAGAGGACTACTGCAGTCTTCTCAGTAGCTGAAAAATCAGAAGAATTTTTTATAATTCTTGCTTGTTCTATAATGCTTTCTAATGTCAAAGTGTCACCCAAGAAGCAGTAAAAGGAGGAAGCATTTTTGACATTATATACAACAACAATCAACAGTAGCAAATAAAAATTAAGTGCAAATACAGTGAAGAGATAAGTAACCAGTCATATTAGGTATGATGAGCAAACATTGTAAGAATGTTAAGAAACATAGAACATATTCAATTTAATAAGCAGACATACAGGCCACAGCAGTGAACACTGTGCAAAATATATTTTTGCAAGGTAAAGTTTGACTTGTGAGTTTAAAGTAAACATTTTCCTCTCTGAAAAAAATATTTTTTGTTGGTTGAGCTTGGGTGAGATCTGGAAGATGAAACTTAACACAAACGGAAATCAGAATCTGACTAAAATATACGACTTAAATGATCTGAATTCCAGCTTGCAGAATACGCAAGTTTAGCTACATATTTAGCTTTACTGTTTGTTGTGTTACAACCTAATTTTACTTTACTTATTCTGTCTTTTCCCATAAATAAATCTATTGGATTGTTTTCTAGTTACATATAACTAAAAATATCAGAGCTGGTATTTTTATGTTCTATAAATATGTACATTTTCTATTGCTCCCAATTTGTATATACCTGTGACTTTGCAGTTATAAGAGATACCACTATAAAGAACTACCCGACTTTACTGATAAACTGCTAATAACTAAAAAGGTTCCCAGGACATAGTAAAAATATTTTTAAAAGGTATTTTATTGTTTTGATAGTTTTCTTAAGCAATTGTATGTTGCTAAATTATAGGTTGAGGAAGAAAATGCAAAGATATTTATAAGGTATTTTACTATGAACTAGCCTGTGAAATGAAAAGGAATGGTGGGTAAAACCAGCAAGAACATCTTGGCTCTTTATAACCATATTAATGCTGCTTTTAAGACATAGATCTGAAACTTTATGAAGCTAGAAATGCTTCCATATGTGTCGTTACCATCTTGACTGCTTGGTGATGAATGCATCAAAAGAATAGGTATAAGTAATATTTCAGCATGTATTAGATAAGTCTTTACTCTATGTCCACAGAGTTTTTAAGGGAAAAAAAAAAAAAAAAAGGCATGAAAAAAATAAGGCATATACTGGTAATGTTCCTAAATACGTGTAAATTTTAGGAGTAATCAAAACTGTAAGTGAAAGCTGCACTGTTTTAAAACACTGACAGCTTAGATAGTTTTGAATTATTTTATTGCTTGCACATTCTTCTTGAAGTCCAAGTAATGGTTAAAATTGTTATTTCTGTTCATGGTTTACATACAGAGATTGCGTTAGGCACTGTAAATAAAAATTTAAGGGAATGTACACTGTCTCTTTGGAGAAACTGAATTCATTTTCCCTAAATGAAGAATTAATAGCTTACAGTACCTTAGATATAGGAATTGCTGGTTGATTCTAAGCTGGTGTATTGTGAATTTATTTCATAACTTAGACCCTGGAAAATACAGCAACACAATGCATCACTGATACAAGAGTGATAGATTTAGAAAATGTTTAGTGAGAGTATTCCGCCTAGACCAGTAGGAACACCTGCTTCTATTATTCAATCACTGATAAAGTGGTAAATAGCTTATGTCAGTCATGCAGCTTGCATAAAGCTACATAGTTTGCCTGTAGGTTTGGCCTTTTTTTTTTTTTTTTCCTTCTTTTCACTTCTACATGTTTTGTACTCAATTTCTTTGTTAACTGACACATTAGAATTAGAGAATCATAAATGGACACTGACACTATTTTTATCTTTGTCCATGTTATCTGGTCTTGCAAATGCAGCCCTGCATGTCATATGTGGGAAATCAAAAGGATTTTTGATTTGACAGCTATAAGCTATCGCTTCAAAATCATAGGATAGAATCTACATGGCCCATTTGGTCTTAGTTTTTTTTGACTAGTGAACTGCTTTGCTTCCCCTTAAATCAGTGAGAATGGGAACTTCTGTGTTTGCATCCTCCCACCATGCCTCTTTCCAATTTCATTAACCGTTATGCAAAAAGGAAAAAAAATGACACTTCAACTTTATTTATTATGTGTGATGTAATGGTAGTCATATAAGTTTCAGAGTACTACACAAAGTATCTCCTGAGGAAAGCTATCTTCGTCTTCACTTTGAGAATAACCTTTTTTCAGTGATAGACTTTAGCTAAGGCAGTTGTACATACCAGAGCTTCTAAAAAAAGTTAACGTTTTCCACAAAATAATTTGTTCTTGGATTTTGTAGGTATTTTCTGGGCCCATTGTAATACTGTTCTCTCAGAATGGCAAGGGTACTTCATTCAGCTGAGTGGTATTAAATAATTAAATGATCCCTTGGTGATATTAGATAATTCACATGATGGCTGACTGCCATTATGTGTGTGCCATGGAGACCAGTCTGGCGATATCATATTACATTGAATTTCTTGAAGGAAGCAGTGGGAGCAGCACTTCTAAGACAGAACCTGACTTGATTGCTTTCAAAGTCTTCTGGTAATAGCTAGGTAGTAAATACCTGCTGCTGCCTGTACTTAGGAGGCCTAACATTTTTTGTTATAGGACTTGCTTCTGATTTATCTATCATTTTTTAAGAGCTCTTAACAGTTATGTTGTTTGTAAGAGGGATTGAATATTCTGTGGTCTAAAACTGTGTGGCTGAAAATGTCTTTTTTTTTCCACTCACGTTCCATTCACTTTGTCCAAAATACATATTTTTGAAGAATAACATTATCCATTACCTTCCGGTGCTGTTGGCAATTAAGATGCAAGCTGTCAAAATACTGATTTAACAGATATCTGAATTGTGAGTAGAACTGGTGGAGGGAAGTACCCAAATTTCATCAAGTATTTGTCACTGCTCTGTTCCAGTACAATTCCAAATATTTATCAGCATTCATACTAATAAAAGACTAAGGCTGTAACACTATTAAAGCAACAGCAGCAACTGAACATACAACACTGGGAACCCTGACAACAGTCTGTCTGAGTGAGGGACAAAGACAAGTGCAAGTAGAAGTAGACTATAGCCAGTAGTTTTCCATCTCCTCTTTCTCTAGAGCTGCAAGGATCTCCTGTTGCCAGTAAAGCAGTTAATCCTTCAGAACAAAATGTGCTCCAGAGTTCAAGTGCCAGGATTTCAGCCCTTCAAGTGAATAAGTTTGACTTGTATGTTATTGCTTACAGTTGAATTTGCTTTACTTTTCTCCTAATAAAAAGAGGCCAGCAACCTTAAAAGCCACGATTAAAAGAATATTAACTGAGTTAGAAAGTCAGTTACCAGAAGCTGAAACCATATTTGATTTATGGTTTTCTGCACAACATTAATTCATTCCTCTTACATTTATGTTTTTTGAAAATCCCTTCAGCCCTGTGAGCCTATACTGTTTTGTGCTCGAGTTCTCTGCATTACTCAATATGCACTAAAGAAAAGGTCCTGAAGAGGAACTGTGGCTATGAAGAAGATAACACATGTAGGGGACTTCTTTATTATTATTATTTTATCTAGTGATGAAATTAAATAGAAGGGGAAAAAAAGAGGGAGTTTCAGGAAGAAAATAATTGCTCTCATGAATGACAAAAGTTCTCATCACACCAGAGATCTTAGTTTGGGCCATGTTTCTGTTGGATTTTTATCCAGTCCTGATTTATTCACGTCGGGAGGAAGCCACTAATTTAAAATGCCTTAATTCCTTGCCATCGGTTTAGTGTCACAGAGGCAGGTATGGAAAAGATCAGAGTATACACAGCTGCAATGTCTGAGAGTTCATGCTAGGAAATATTAGTAGTAGGACACTGCACTCAACTCTCTAGACCAGGCACTTAGAAGTAATGCAGTTCTGTGTTCCAGTACTGGCTGTGCTACCCATTAACTTTTTGACCTCTGGGAAGTCTCTTTGTCTTGATTTCCCCACCTGTAAAATGGAGATAATAACACTCTCATCTCATAGTGGAGATGAATTTATAAATGTTTACGAGGCATGAAGATTCTGTGGTGATGAGCACTCTAGAAACACCACGAGGAAATAAACAATTCTGCATTCACTGCAGGCATTTGATGGTGTGCAGTAAATAAAACAGGGGCCAGTAATGGTGTGTTAAGGATGGAAATATTGAAGAGCTGTCTCTTCGTCTGAGCGGTATTTATCTTGGGCTTCAAGCAAGGCAGGGAGCTACAGTGGAAAAATTATTATATGGTCCTGTAATTAAAATCTGTGTCATTATGATTATGCATAGAAGGGGAAAGGTCAACTTTTCCCATGTGATGTTAATTCTGGCATTTTGTAGCTTTTGGGGACTTGAATTTCCCACTTAAATAATATTCTTTAATTCCTTTGTAGAAACTAGTGACTCTCCTTGCATACAGAAGGGAAGGAAACAGACTAGCTGTGTCCCTTAAAAATGTTATTATGGTCTATCCTTTTTAAGAAAAAACAAACAGATCTGAAGGTGCCTGTAGCTAGGGATCAGTTATTACATTGCATTTGTTGTTTTGTTTTTTTTAAGACTTAGTTTGGTACAGTCCATATGAAAGCCAGTTTACAACCAACATTCTCAACTTTTTCCTCCCAGCCTTTTCTTTAAGTTGCATTCCATCCTCTTTTTAAATCAATACCAGGCTATATCTAATTCTCACAAACTATAGCTCGTTCCTGCATTTGCTCTAGCCCAGTCTTCAGAGGCTGATTGGAAATCAGCTCAATCTGAAATCAGGAAGGGTTGAGTCATAGTTCACTTGGTTCCAGCTCCAAATGTCACTCAGCGATCACTTTTCCCATCTCAGTAGTAGAAAATGAAATATGTAGGGACTCACCTCACCTCCACGTGCTTATAGAGATGAGATAGGAAAAAAGGCTGTCAGTGTTTCCTGCCTGCCAGTAGTAGAGATTTACACTTCAAAATGGAATTACAATCAACTGTAACTTTATTTTTTTCTAAAACATTTAATTCAGGGAGTTTGGGGCAGTGATATATTTTCATTCTGTTGCTTATCTACAATGATTTTCCGTGTTCAAAAAGATACATCTGCTAGTCCTGACAAATAGTGGCTGATATTAAACATTTACTTGCACTCTGATTTTTAAGCATTTAGATGATGAGGAAGAGCGTCTTGTCTCCAGTATTGTTTGCCAGATTCACTGATTAAATCCCAAACTAGAGGAGGAAACACGTGATGTCTGCAGACTCTTACTCTGGGTCCTTTCTGTGAAAAATGTTTGGTATACATCAGTCCAAACCCCATGTTTATAACTGTCCAAATCAGAGCAAGTTACTGTTTTTTTTCTCAGTCTTATTAATTTCTTTGTCAGTGTTTAATAACATTGGTAATTAAACTACTGAAAGACCTAGAATGAGTAGGAGGGTTTTGTGGTAAGAGAACTAACTAGAACTATGTCTAGCAAGACAACTATAGTCCTGTCTGAACATTTGCAAGTTATATGTCAATCATTTTGATGATGCTTTTAATACTTTTGCATGCTAATAGCTATTGTGTGATGAGGGAGCAGGGTTGCCTTGTTAAATACTGTCCTGAAGGAGTAGTTACAAAAGCCCTTCTAGCTCTTACATGCAGTTGTGATGGTCATTCTCATGTCAGCCTAGCAGAAGTGATATGTAGTAAGGATAAGGATATGAGAATACTGCCTTGCTCTTACCTATTACCATAGAGACTATCAGCAGAAATGTGACCATAGTTAGATATGGAGGAATACTGATGTTCTAGGTTTCAAACATATACAAGTGCATGATAAATCATTTTCAGCCAAGCTTTCTAAAAAACACATAGCTCTTGTATAACCTTCCATATCTGGAGTAGCCTGCCACTGTCAAGATTTAATTCTCAATCACTTTTTCTGAAGTGGTTTTTCAACTTTTAACACGATCTACACCTTAGGTTGTGTAGACACTTTTTCTGGTAGGCTTTGAATGGAACTGTATCCTCCTGCTGCTTTTAGAGCTGATGGCAAATACTAAAGCAGCTTCTGAAAATAATGATGGAAATGAAGTGGTGTTTTGCCCGGAGACTAGCCGTGTTTTTGCAGGTTCAACCACTTGTGTTAGTGGCCCCAAGTTTCTTAAATTGGTTTTAATAACTGATGAACTGCAGTTGTTGGCAGCCTTGGTTACTGTCTTTAGAAGCCAGAATACTGAAAGTAGGTGAGTGTCAAGATCAACTTGATTAGAAATCCTATGCACATGCTTAGTCCTGAAAGACATATTGAGGATCAAACACCTTAGGACAAGAACTCTTTATAATTTAATCACTGTTCCTGATCCTGCTGTTAATTGCTGCACATCTCTTATATTGTCTGACCAAAAGGCCACCCTGTGCTCCTTTAACGGTCTCTCCTTATAGAACAAAATCAGGAGGGTTAGGCAGTCTTCTAAAAATAAGACTCATTTCATTATATATGAAATACATGCTTGTATTCTCTGGCAAACCAGGAAGTAATCTCCAAAGTGTATCTCCCTTGATAAGAACATCACATATTCAATTTTATGAGCTGTACATTACCTTTGGCCTGTGGAATGCATGTGAAACACTCCATCAAGAATATCCAAACTGATGTCTCTGTTCCTTTTAATGGCTAATGACTCTTGTGAAATGGCACAATCCCATACCCTCAGTGGCGGAAGCATCTCAGTTGCAAGCAGATAGAATCCACTGAAAAACATCCTAAAACCAAACTTAAATAGCTTGACACTAACAGCATCTGTGGTTCCTTGAACTCTTATTTCTGTCAACTCCTCTCTGATACTTAGAAGTCTATTTGAAATCAGATGGGACTTAATTCTCAAAGTCCAGATCATCAGTTAAAGAGCACATTTGAATCCTCTGTTTTATTCTCTGCCAAGATCATTTCAATTTCCCTGAGGCATGCATCAAATGCAGTTATCTAAGTAGTGAGAGATGAGATCATGTCAGTCCTGATCTCAGGTTTCTAGACAATGCCCACACTCAGGGACAGCAAAAGCTCACTGTAGTGAAACCTTCAACCAAATATTTACACAGAATGTTTACATACGCATGGGAGCTTTGATGCTATACCAGTATTCTCCTGTCCAGGGAATCACCTTGTTTTTATAAGCTGACACTATTTACATGACTCTCAAGTCAGCTCAAATTCCTGATACTTCACTGTTTGCTTGAAACGTTTCACAAAAGGTTGTGATTCTCCCCCTCTTTACATTACTTCACTTAGTACTCTGTGACACTATGCACAGAGAGAGTTTACACACAGAGAAATCATTACCTTTGCTTCTGTAAATTTTTATGGATCAGGCTGTTCATTCGTCAGATGCTGCAGTGACAGTTATCTTTGAGTTATTGATAGCCTGATGTTCTCAGACAACAGTGGGAGAGCATCCTTTCTCTGTGTACTCAGCTGAGTTTAGATGAGCATACCACTCTACATATGCATTGTGTAAATAAAAAGGAACACTTAGACTCTCAAAGATGGAACTGAATAATAATAATTCTACTCCGGTAGAAATAAGTTAGGGGTTTATTCCGCACTGGGTCTTGGTAAATCCATTTAAGCTGGCCTAGTACAAGTGTACTTGTCACTGTTGGTATTATATTTAATCTGTTTTCTAATTCAGAATGACCTCTCTGTTCATCTGCTCTAAAACAGTCTCCCCAAATCAGTGGCTAACTCTCATATATTTCTTCATGAAATCATTGTCTTAGGTTTCCACTCTAGAAGTCTGTTGTCAATGCATGGCAAAAATAAGAATCTTCAGGAGTTATCTTTTAGTTCTGATGCAGGAATGTGAGGGTGGTTTGTGTTATTTGTTGCCTGTGAATTCTGTAATTGACAGCATTTCAGCTCATATACTTGTTTCTGTTGCATTTCAAGTCTGGATATGGACTTGTTCTAAAAAGTGAAAAAGATGGAGGCAAAGATTTATATGCCTATTTGGTTATATACGTTTAGTGCTTAGTGCTTGGAAGATTTCATCACATCAGAATGAGATTTCCCTTTTCTTCAGCACCGTGTCATTCACAGAATTCAATTGCCCATAGCTTTGCTTGCTATGTTTTGTGGCAAGGTATGTAATTCACCAAAGGTCTTTCTGAATTTATGATTAATACATTTTTGAGCACTGACTTGAGTGACTTTCTCTGCTTACGGAGACTTTGGTTTAATCAGAAAATAGGATGACATTTGTGCGGCTGAAAAATAGCTTGTGGTAATTCTTGCAGGGAGATTTCCAGCCTTTTGAATCTTTTTTATTTGCATCATTTTCAACACGAAAGGGATTTTGTGGTTTCCATTCACACCCTTGTACAATGGTCACCTGATACCAATTCCAAGGCATTGGGAACTGTGTTAGCCCCACCTACAGCTTCTTCTTGGAGTCCTAGGAGTTTTCTTGCATAGAGCTGCTCTCCTGGGGCCTCTCACGTGTCCACTAACTATGGCTTATTCTTGAAATATGATGTGTCATTTAGAGTTGGCATAGCTCTGTGAAACCTGCCTGTGCTTTAAATGTTGTTGTACTAGCTGTGGCTCTGGATAGAAGGCGAATGTTAGAAAATTCTATCACCACATTTTGCTGCTTCAAACACTGGACTATCGTAGCTGCCGTTACCTGGCTGATCCTCACATTTTGCAGTTCCAGACACTTGGATGTCTTAGCTGCTTTTAATGCTAAGCAATTTTTTCTGATACAGGACTTACCCCTGAATTTTTTCCTTTCTTCTCCAGAAACTCCAGGAGTGGTCTCTACCCAGTGCTGATGTACCCATTATGTGCTGGTGACATAATGAGAACCTAGTGTAGTATTTGGCCCAGATGCTTTCAGAGGATCTTTGACTTGGATTTACTGTCCCCATCCAGGCCTACTGGCCTTCAGAATATATAACCAATAGAAAATACTAGGAGCAGGCAGACCATCTGAATCATAGAATGCTTAGGGTTGGAAGGGACTTTAAAGATCAACAAGCTCCTGCCCGGCACAGGCAGGGACATAATCCAGTAGACCAGGTTTCACAAGGCCTCATCCACCCTGGCCTTAAACACCTCCAGGGAGGGAACATCAACAACCACCCTAGGTAACCTATTCAAGTATCTTACTAGTCTCATGGTGAAGAATTTCTTCCTGATATCGAATGTACGTCTACCCTCTTTCAGGTTAAAACCATTACCCCTTGTCCCATCACTAGATGTGCATATAAAAAAGCCCCTCCCCAGCTTTCCTGTAGCCCCTTCAGGTACTGGAAGGCTGCTATAAGATCTTCCCAGAGCCTTCTCTTCTCCAGGATGAACAACCCCATCTCTCTCATCCTGCCTTCACAGCAGAGGTGCTCCAGCCCTTTGATCATCTGTGTAGCCCATCTCTGGACCCTCTCCAACAGCTCTATATCTTTCCTGTGATGGGGGCACCAGAGCTGTACACAGGTACCAGGTGTGGTCTCATAAGAGCAGAGCAGAGAGGCAGCATCACCTCCCTCACCCTGCTGGCCATGCTTCTTTTGATGCAGCCCAGGATGCAGTTTGACCTTCTGAGCTGAGAGCTCACATTGGCAGCTCATGTCCAGCTTCTCATCTACTACCACCCCCAAGTCCTTTTCCTCAGAGCTGCTCTCTCTCCATTTTCCCCCCAGCCTGTATTTGTGTCTGGGGCTGCACTGACCCAGGTACAGGAACTTGCACTTGGCCATGTTGGAACTTCATTAGGTTGGCCTGGGTCCACCTTTCCAGCCTGCCAAGGTCCCTCTGGATGGCCTCCCTTCCCTCTAAGGTGTCAACCATGCCATGCAGCTTGGTATTATCAGCACAGCTGCTGATGATACACTCTATCCCACTGTCCATGTCTCCTACAAAGATGTTTAAGAGCACTGGTCCCAGTACTGGCCCCTGAGGAACACCACTCATCACTTGTCCCCACTTGGACACAGAACCATGGACCACAAATTTCTGTGTGCAGCTATCCAGCCAATTACTTATGCACTAAGTGGTCCATCTGTCAAATATGTGTCTTGTCAGTTCAGAGACCAGGATGTCATATGAGACAGTGTCAATGCCTTGGACATTACCCACCATTTCTGTAGCATTTTCATAGAAGGCTATACAATTACTCAGGTGTGATTTGCCCTTTGCCATGCTGACTGTCACTAATCACTGTAATCCCTGTTTCCCATGTGCCTGAGCAGATTTTCCAGGAGGATCTCTTTGATGATCTTGCTAGGCACAGCAGTGAGACTGACTGGCCTGAAATTTCTCAGCTCTTCCTTTTGCCCCTTTTTAAAACAGGGTCTATATTACCTTATCAGTGGGAACCTCGCTACACTGCCACGACCTCCCGAATGTGATGGACTGAGGCTTGACAGCTGCATCCACCATCTGCCACAGGACCTGTGAATGGACCCCATCTGGTCCCATAGACTTGTTCACCATCAGGTTCTTTAGGTGGTCATGAACCTGTTCTACAATGGAGGGTACTTTGTTCTCTCCATCCCTGCTATCATCTGCTGTGGCATTTGCAATGAGGCTGGAGTACTTTCCAGAGAAGACTGGTGCGAAAACATCATTGAGGACCTCAGTCTTCTCAATATCCTGTGTAGCTAGATCTACTGTTGCCTTCAGGAGAGGGCCTATATTTTCCTTGGTTGTCCTTTCATCCCCAGCATACCTAAAGATTTTCTTATTGCTCTTTACATCCCTGGCGAGCTTTCATTCTAAGCGGGATATGGCTCTCCTAATCTGATCCCTAGCTGCTCAGACAACCTCTCTGTAATCCTTCCGAGGTATCTGCCCTTGCTTCCACCCCTTGCTTCCACCCCTTCTTAAGTCTGTTTTTTTCTAGAAGCTGCTTGCTCATCCACATCAGCTTCCCGGAGTTTTTACCTGACTTTTTCTTAGTTGGGATGCATTGCTCTGGGGCCTGGGGAAGGTGATCCTTAAACATCAGCCAACTTTCATGGGTCCCTCTTCCCCCTAGGATTTTATTCTATGACACTCTGTCAAGAAGATTCCTGAAGAGACTGAAATCTGCCCTCCTGTATAATTCAAAGATCAGAGTAATTTTTAACAGCTTTGAAGAAAAATGAGGGCACAATGTTGAAAGTGTGAAGACAAAAGAGAACTTCTGTAAGCATTTAAAAACTGTGCAGATTATAATGAAAAGTGACTTCTACTGAATCCATGTGAAACTAGTAACTATAGAACTATACTTAGTAATTCCAAAGGAATCCGATCTGTAGATTTTTGAAAGAATGTAGAAAATATTTTTAAAAATGAAGAAGGGGAGAATAGAAGGAAGAACTGGGGACAGATGGAAAAGAACTTAAGAATATCTGTGAATTATTAATTAATGTAAAAGTGCCTTAAATTTTTCAATGTTCATTGCCCTTCTCAGTGAGTAAAATAAATCATGCAGATGAAAAAGAATCCAAAGACTCTTACAGGGTTATGTTACCGAGATTTCTTTCTAGCTCTTCACAAGAAGAATATAAGATGTTTAATACGCAATACTTAACTGATTGAGGAGCTTGAAAGTATTGTACTCTGTCAGACAGTAAGTGCAACCTCTCCTACAATATGGAAGAAAGAAATATTAGAGCTGCTTGCTGGCTTAGCTTGAAATGCTCAGAGCTCCCTTCAGAAAAGAATGTTTGGCTGTGATACAAGAGTCCATTGCAAGGCCTCAAGGAAATAGAGGAGGGTGAGGGGTGGTGTAAGGGGTTGAAGGATGTAGCTTCTTGGAGTGTGCCAAAAGCTGAAGCTGATTGCTTCTGCACATTGTAGATCTGAGAGAGATGCAATACAAAATCCATCACTACTAGAAAAAAACAAGCAAACAAACAAACAGAACAAAATAACTTAGATAACATCAAATAGTTGAAAATGCTTTGTTATGTAGTACATATGTTAATTTACTGGAGAATAGATTGTGAGGAGCAAGTCCCTTTTCTGCTATCATGGCTGGCAAACATTAATACGGAGAAAGTTTTTTAAAAAGGTAATAACAAGTTCATGCATATTCCTGAACTTATTAACCCGTTACTGCTTATAGTTGTTTCAGAAAACACTGCAAATCTAAACAATTAAAAAATTATAGTAAGACATACATTCTTGTCAGCTATTTTCTGTTATTACAGTGTAACGAATGTGACCAAACTCATGCAGATTTTCCATCTGCACTTGCAGCTAAATAGTATGATGAAGCCCTAAGTGTTGCAAAAAGAGCTTTCTTTTTATGCTGCGATATTACATTGCTTGTCTGCACATGGATATGTTCCATATTAATTGCTTCTGATTGTCTCCACGTGTAAATGCTTTTATTCTAGAAAAAGAGTGTGTGAAACTCAACTTTCAAAACTTACAGGAATGAAAAGCCCTTCATGAGAAATAACATTGTCCAAGCTGCTATTAATTTTGAATAGCAACTGGAAAATGGAGGGGTGAACTAAGTCTGAAAAGCCCATAAACTTAGGTTAAAACTGTATGGAAAGACACAGAATGTTTATGTCCTGGTGAATAAGGGCACAGGCCAATTAATTGAGAAGAGTGTACCAGTTATACTACATGTGGCCAAGGAAAGGTTAAACTCATTTGGTTCATCCAGACATATTCAAGAAGGATATGAAGCAAGGGTGTGCCTGACATGGAAACTCTCCAGTATTTAGGAATTTGAAACACAGTTTGAACCTTGATATCTTATGCTGAATGGCTAATGTCATGAAAATGGAGTTTTTAAGAGTGTTCTTAGTTTCAGTTTTAATACAGAGTGCCATACATGATGCAAATACAGTAGGTTCTTAATATATTAGGTGCTAATTAATTCAATTTTAACTTCTTTCCACTTCCTTCGCTTTTCTGTCAGTTTTAATATACATAACTATCCTTGCCCAAAAATGAAAAAAACACTTTCTTCTTAATTTTTAACTCTGTTTTTGATGTTTCTTTTGAGTACAGTTCACTAGTGGTTTGGCTGATATCAAGAAGGAAAAACAAAGAATGCAAGGGCATTTTTGTAAATAGTGATTGTTCCTGTCTCCTGTGTATGGCACAAAGACGCTGCTTCTGTTAAAAATTGGATACAGTTTTATGGCTCTGTGTAGTATAATCTTGTGCAATTACCTCAGTGTGGTTCAGCAAAATAACTCTGAATGTGGCCATGTAGTGTTTCACGGCTGTTTCTCATTTCTTTTGTTGAAACTTTTTTCCTTCTTTAAGTCAAATAAAAGTTTTGTCAACAAAGCTGAAGTGTAGAATATGTGAGTCAGGGTATTATCTCAGTTCTGTATCAACAACAATCATAGATATTTTGGGAAATAATTTCATGATTCTGCTGAAAATAGCCCAAAGTTCTACCAACCCAAATCAGTTTTGCCTCCTTTCCCTGTTCTCCTGCCCGCGCTTTGGGATTTGCAGTGCTAATGGGAGAAAAAAGTGTGAGAATGTGCTCACAGTTCCTGATTTGTCAAGTTAAGCTTATACCTCACTGTTCAGCATGGGTAATGTCCCACCAATTTGAGCTCAGAAAACTGGATCAGGACTCAGGAATTTGCTCTTTTCTTTTTAGCTTTGTGTCAGATGTCTTGTGTTTCCTGAGTAAGTCGTTCAGTCTCTGCTGCTTCAGTTTTCTGGTGTATTTTCATACATAAAGTACATCTACTATGTGAAGCTGAACAGCTTTTGTGGCACACATAAGTGAACAACGTGAGTTGCTATCACTTTGAACTTTGTATAAAATCTGACCAAGATCCAGTGATTGGATCACTGATAACAAAACTGCAAGCTAGAGCTCCCCTTTAAACTCGCACCTCTGGATATGCTAGAGGGTGAAATTTTAGATACAAGTAGTGAAGGGATTCAAAGTAAAAACAGCTAAAAGTGAATGTTAATTATTTTAATTGGAACTTGGTAGTTGTCCATGGACCTAGTATAAAAACAGACAAAAAGGAGCAGCAGTGAGTGCTAAGCATCTTGTCCTAGCTAACAGGAATGGTGAGCTTCCTCCAGATCTTCTACTTACTGGCAAAATTCCTGTTAGCTGTGTGTGTCATTGAAGGCTGCTCATGGGAAGCTGTTGACAGTACTATCTGCTGCAGATTATTTAATTTTGATCCCTGATATAATTTGTTTCTTGTGGTATAAATTTGAAATAAGCACAGTTTTGGCTTTGACTGCAGCAGGACCCGGATTTCACTACTGAGGTGGTTTTGGGGTGTTTTTTATTGCTGAAGGCAAAATCTGCTTTGTAATAGCACTGATTTGATTATTAATCCTGAAATGAAATAAATTTAGTGCAATAAGTTTCTCTGTAATAATGTGATTCTGAAGTAAGTTCCATAGGAAATAATTTGTTATGGGACTCCACAGTTAATTTTTTTATTGGTTGCAGACCTTTCGGTGTATGTATTTTCAAATATATGTACTCTTAGAGAAATAGTTTATCACTTGAAAGCTAAGAATACAGAAAACTTATATCTGCTTCTAAGCAGCCTGTACATATCTCAGATTGAAAGCCTATGGTTTCTCCGTACAGCATAAATTTTTGGATGTACTATTTTGTGCTGCCTAAAAGTTGTTCTCTTTTTTCTCACTAACTTTATGTTACAACTGAAAAATTTATAACTGAGAAACTTCTTTTAGAGCACCTCAGAACCATAGACTATGTTTTGTGCATTGGGATTTTAAAAGTGCTAAATACATTTCAGTGTGAACTTCTGGATGATAAGGAACTCATCTTTAAAAATGTTCATATTTATCAACGTTATCAGAAAAACATGACTAGATGTGAATGTTCCAACATATTTGTTTTCTTGCTATTAAACTAAACTGACATTCTGAAAGGACATTCTCAAAGCAACTTCAGACGCTGCTAAGTTGTATTTATAATTAGTTCCTAATTTAGCTATGCAAGCAGAAGGGAGGAGGGATGCGTATGTTTTGCCAGATATGTGTTTTTTCCCCTTTTAAATGTAATTATAGGAGCATTTTTGCATTTAGACTATCTTAACAGACATCCTCTCCTGAGCTACCAATGTGTAGTTATTGCATTTATGCATTCAACTTCTTAGTCAAGTGATGCTATTTTTTTTTCTGCTGCTGCCTGACAGCCACTAATAATAACACATGAGGACAGTCAGACAAAATGAAGACAAATGCTGCTTGTCGCAGCAGAATCATAATGTCTCCAGACTCAGTAAAGACAGTCTAACTGTATGTGGATGCTCCTTATAGCTTATTTAGGTCTGTGGTTTTTCCCTGTGGTTTTGTTTTTTTTTTTCTTTTCCGAAAGCACAAACATTGTGCAGAAATATATTAAGGCAACATATGGGGGTGTTAGTTAGCCAAAACAATGTGGAGCCATGGAGAATAGAGATTGCAATGCACAGATGGATATTGTAAAAAATTCATGAGTGGCATAACAGACCTAAAAGGTAAATTTTAGTCAAAATTCAAGTGGAAAGCATAGAAAGTGGTTAAGAATAGAGCTTTACAAGATTTTTAAATCCCCTGATATGAAACATTGCAAATATTGTACAGATGTGTTTATTTCATTATTTGATAATCATGTTTCATCACAGCAATAATTGTCTGTACAGATATATGCCATCAGAAGTAGATTGCTGATAAACAATAGCACTTTTCTTCTACTTGATGTAAACTTTGCAGTATTAAATATCCATATTATTTCCAGTTCGATATTAGGAAATGTCAGTCATTGTGACAAGCCTGGCAAGAGCAGTGCATTGAACAGCCCTCCGTGTAGTGAAGTGCTGGTTTAAATAATCGCACTTCCATGTTACATTACATTGTTGGTAAAATAAGACTTTATACAGAAAATAAGCAAATAGTGCTTCTCTCCTCTAAATTCACTTCTTCATAACAAAACCAAACAGCTCAGTGAAACAGAAGGGAATTGCTTTTGCAATGGGCAACATGCAGAGCTTTCCCGCAACTAAAATCTGATCTGATTTTTCTTGGAAGTAATTGAGGGCAGAGTTTGGTATTTAAAATAACATTTATATTATCTCTGGAACTTGTGGCTGTTTCTAGCTTTTATCATGCTCCTTTTTAAAGGATTATATGCTATGGGAATTTTTAAAATCATGTTTGTTTGGGGTTGGGGATTTTTTTTATTTGTTTCTTCCATTCTCTTGATTATCCTAGATGTGCTTTGAAAAGCTAATGAACTGAGTCCATTTTCTTCTATATTAAAAAAATACTTGGAAATTTTACATAACACTTTTTTGAATACACTAAACTTATATGTGTCGATACTGACATATCCTTGAGCTTCATTCCTACATTAGCTGATCTTGCTGTAAAATTATAGCAGTTGCTGGTTTTCTTAAGGGCAACAATGGGAGTGTGGATAGAAAATCTGGAGGCATTAGAATCAGGGCATGATGCAAATCTGTTGAAAGTGACAGCAAGAACTGGGGAAAGGGGACAGTAATATGCCTAAGGTAAATGTCCTATTATTTCTTTGCTTTTACTCTATAAGCCTTGCTGCTTGCCTGTAATTACATATGAATGAAGAGAACACTAGGACAGTGTAACTCATCCAAAATCCTTTCTAGATTTTTTATTTTCAAGTTTTATGCTATCAATAAAGCCTCGTTCAGAGAAGCCAAATGGGCAGACCTTGCAGTCAAAAGAGTACTTTGAATGAAAAACTGTAGTTCCCTTATGAGGATACAAGGTTTGAAATCATGGATGGGTCACAACTTTTTCTTCCCACAGAACTACACTGTGAAGAAAAACAAAAGGAGATGAGAGGAAAAGGAATGTAGTATAATCCTAAATATATATAATTTTTATCAATACAGAATTTGTACAAAGATAAATGTATTGTTTGTAATCATAGATTGTAGCTAGCTATTTCATCAGTGGTCCATGAGTTTAAGAGGACCACTCCCTAATATTTCTTGTGAAAGCCATCTCTCCTCTCAATGATCTTCAGCAGAAGTGTTTGTTGAAGAAATCACTTTAGATTTCATGGAAGCAATCGACTTTCCCATGTGTTGTAGATTTTAATTTACTTCATTAGTAGAGGACACTTTCAAATGGGAAATTGAACGTAAAGATGGAAGGTGGCATTGTGGATGCTCAGGGGAAGCTGTATTGCAGGAAACTGTATGGAATTTTACTTGGATAATTCAGATAGATCAAAAGTGTTGTGGTTTTCAGAACAGGATCAGAAGATCAATATTCCTATATGGAATAAGAGAGAGCAAACAGGAACGATAGTACCTGGAAAAAACATATTGTACCCTTTTTAATAAGAAAAGGGTAAAACAGAAAGTGGCAGTATCATGACATTAGAGGGTAGTAGTCCAGGAAATCCTTAATTTTAATAGTTTTTAGTTGGTTTTATTTGTTTGTTGTTTTTTTTTTTTAAATAAATACACAAGGTGGTTGTTTGCAGGATGGTAAAAGAGAGGATGACAGAAGTCAAGACACATGGTGATGGGAGCCTTGACAAAGTTTAGCTTGAGTAAAGGAGAAAGAAAGACAAGAGGATTTTATGCCGGCAGACTTGGCAATGTTATGGCCAAATTAGAAGTGAGGAAATGATCCACGTATTTCCATTAGAGCCATTTGTGGATCTGCTTCTCATGGAGAAATTATTTTGATGCTCTAAGCCAACTGTTTGCATCAAAAAGCAGTATCTGTCCCCTCCTAAACCCCTGTTTGAATTTCAAGGGACTCTTACCAAACCAAATGTCAAAAATATTCTGTGCTGTCAGAAAAGAATGGGAAAATAGGAGCACATTTGCATATTCAGGTGAATATTTAAAGGAGAACAGTACCTTTCAAAATAGTAACAGTAAGGTAGTATTTGGAATATTAAAACAATGACATTCATCCAAATAAAAAAGCTATAAACCTAAGCATGCTTCAAATACAGATGGCAGACATAATCCTGCCAAAACTTAGACCCATAAAAAAATGGGGTACCTGCAAAATGTCAAGATATGGCTTTATTTTAAGATCCATGCCTTTATTTCTGTGACTTTACTTAGCAATGGACAACTTCCCATATGATAGTAAAAATGATAGTAAAATACAACTATTTGTCAACATCCTCATGTCATTTCAGTGGCATAACTTTGGAGGTGGGACTAAACCCTGATTGCTTGCTACTTTAAGATAAGACAATTAGGAGGTGCTAGCAATTCACCTCCTAGTTCTATGTCAAGATTCTCCCTGTAAATTAAATTATTAATTGGCTTGTATGTCTGTTTATATAATGAGGAGCATGACAGCCTTTACTGGCACATATGTGAGAACAAAAACATCACAGTAGGAGCTTCTAAACTGCCCGGCAAGCCAAGGGGTTAAGCAGTTTGATATGCTGTATTAGAAGTAGCTGTTATTAGCAAATGTTGTCTGGCTAGTTGAAACATAAATACCAGAATGTGATATTCATATGGAAGAAAATATAGCATGTTTATGCAATTTGTAAGTCTGTAGTAAAGATAAAAGTTTACTTTCCACATTCTTTCACTTCCACTCATTTGTGTGAAGCCCATACTGCAGTCCAGTTTTTTTTCTAATTTTATGAAATAATATCCCATTCAAAGCCCAAGCTCCAGCTTGGGCTCTGGGTGTGCAGGGCAGGGCTGGCAAGAGGCACAGATGATAGCGGATGGATCCTGTAATGCAGGAATGTCCACAGGTCAGAATTCATCCTGAAGGACAGGTTATGTAGAGATTAACAGGGTTGCCAAATTCCCCTGTCCCCAGTTGGTTTCTTGAGAGTCTTTTCAGTCAGCCATACAGCACCAGCAACATGGATAAGAAAGTTTTCCATTTCTTAGTTCTGTGACTCCAGAAAATATGGATCTGTTCAGTCTTCACCCACATTCTGCCTCTTTTATGTTATACAGTAAGCTCTGTACAAGGTTGCATATGGTCCTCAGTTGCATATATTCTTCTCATAACTTGTGTGCTTAAATGATACAAGGTTTTCTCAAATGGCTTTTGAAAATGTCCTCAGAAGATCTATGGGTCCTGAGCCTGCATCATGGCAGTCATAGGAAATTTTTGTCATTGACAGTGATTTAAGCAAAACCAGTCTTATCAGCAGATATTTAAAGGAAAAAAGTATCTTGCAGTGTTTTGATTCCTCTTTTGTATTTGTAATGGGTGCAACAGCCAAGGATAACGGGGAGGCATATTCAGCTGCAAGATATATATGGATTCTTTTTAGGGTCTCCCTCATAGCCCTTCCCCTATTCAACTGTAGGCATATATGTGATGAAGCTTCTGAAAAAGCAAAAGTTACATATCATTTAAGAAACAGAGGATGGAATGTATTTTTAAGGTTCACTCATATTTGCCTTTCCTTAAGGCTTGACTATTCTGACTACCCAATCAGAAGCATAACTTACTTTAGACTGATTTTTTTTTTTTTACTCCGTGTATCATGCCTAACTTTGGAAAAAAAACCCAAAACTAAACCCAAAATTCAGACATCTAGATTCAGAGAAAAAATAGATTGTGTAAATTTGTTGTAGACAATTGAACCATTTTGTTGTATATATTTCAACTATTGATGTACCAGCATTTCTAATTAAGCTTCTATTAATACAAAATATGAGACTCATTTACTCTTTCCAGTGTCTTCTTGTGCACCCTTTGTAACTAAAAATGTTGTATTTCTTAGAAATGCGCAAGGAATAAGTGAGAGTGAGCATAAATTAAAAACAGAAACTGCAAACCAATGTACAGATCACTCTTAATGCCACAGTAGCATTTTTTAGTTCTGGAAGACAAATCAAAGATTTTTGCTGCCTAGCAATGTCAGAAAATTATCACAAAATGGAATTGATTGTGAGAGGATTCTAAAATATGGTTCTATGGAGCATATGTGAATATGATGGTAGGTGATGCCTTCTGATTCTCTATGTTTTCCATGAAAGAAAAACAGCAACAACCCATTAAATGCAATTCTTCTTCAGGTTTATTATTGTGTGAGTGCCTGATTAATATTAGATAGTGTTTTTTCAAGTTCTGTGTGTTGCTTTATACAGATTTTTGATGAAAATAAAAATGCAGTTTGATTATTCTTAACTATTCCTTAACGAACAAAACTGTGAAGATTAGAGTGTTTTTTTAAGAAAATACCATTGTTTTTCACATTTTTATTAATGGGTTTCATGAAAGCGATTCATGCTTTAAAAAGAAATTAAAATTATTACATAAGTGCACTATTTGTTTGTTGGTGATTTGCTAAAATAATTGAAGGTCCTTAGCATGCATACTGACTATGTGATCTCTGTATTGTCTATACATTGAGTTTGGCTGCTCTTTCACATTCTGTTTCAAAGGAGCCCTCTGCTGGACAGCCTGGCTTGATATATATATATATATATATATATAGTAGTTGAGTATATGTGCACACGTGCACCACAGAGAAACCTATATATACAAACATAAAGGATACATTTACTATTTCTCAGAAGTTTCACTGTCATTAAAGAAAGCATAAGCCACTTGGAATACAAAATTGCAAAGGATGCTTTGTTTTCTTATGCTTTTGATGTAACTTGTTTAAAATAAAACATGTTTTGTAGCTCAGAAGAATATCAGCATATTGTGGAACATGTATTTTGCTTGGTAAATCTTCCAGATAATTTAGGAAGTTTATCTTTCCAAAGATAAACAATTGATTCAGAAAATAGCATGAGAGTCATGCATTAAAAGGTATGGTTATTTTGTGCCATTCTTTTCTTTTTTTCTATGTACAGTTTAAAATCTTTGTTATGTCTTCTCTGCAATTGAAAATTAGCTTCAATATGCTCTTTGTTGCCATGTGGTGATATCATTAGTGGGGCCATAAATTTCATTATAAACAATGTGCAAATACTGCAGAAAAATAAACACATATAATAATAGAGTTAAAGAAATAGAAATGTATAAAGTCATACATTAGTAGCTTCACTAAATGATTCGTTATTAGTTTGGGAAGTATATCTCTAGTTCCCTGTTTGTTTGCTTGCTGGCTTCAGAAACTGATAACTACTTTAAGATTTAGTAGGACTTGCTGATATATCTTAAGATGTATCTTAAATCATTTCCAGGAGTGACATACTGAGGACTGTCTTTGTGACATGCTGCCAGTGCAGCACTGAAAAGTACTTGAGCTGCATCTAACACCAGCAGTAAATCGAGCAAGTAAAAGGAGAGGAAGTCTTGGGTAGTGCTGCAACAGGCTTGTAAGCATGAACTGAAGACCTGAATGTATTCTGTGTAGGCCTCAAGTTCACAGTAGGAACTTAGAGTTGTTGCAAGTTTTCTTACTTTGTCATTCTAGAAGATGTCAACGTGACTCAAATTGTAGTCAGAGGTTGCTATTCAGTAACAACAAAAGGCCACATATTATAAGACTGGGGGAAGTTTAGTATGTAGGGTGGTATTTTTTCAGAGTTGAAATAAAAATTTTCTCTATTTCTGCATGCCCACCAGAAACAAGTTCCCAATATATCCCTGACTTGACAAATTTAACAATTTCTTCAGACTGAATTGTGCATCCTTTCAATTTTTACTTTTTGGGAGCCTACATTAAAAATACCAAAAGTCCATGAAGCTGCAAATTAGAATCTAGTTTCTAACCTGGCAATGTAAACTCCCATAAAAGCCAGTATACTGCAGCCAGGAATAACTACTTCCAGTGATGAGAGAATACTGGCTATGTTGTTAGATTTACTGATTTGTGTGTCTGCTACAAAGCTGACTGAGATCCCCAACTAAAATTTTTTAAGTCACTGCAGCCAGCTTGCAAAAGGTGGTAGCAGTCCAAAGAAACAAATATTTTAAAATAAAGTGTTTTACAGCAGTCATGTTACATAGAATATTTCTTTTTTTCTTAAAGTTTGTGTTGGTTTTTTTGTTATTTGGTTGTTTGGTGGTGGGGTTTTTTTTGATTTTTTTTTTATTTTTTTTTTTTTTTTTTTTTTTTTTTGCAGTTGGTGCCTTTGTGTATTTCCAACATTTGTGTCTTAAAGTTACATGCCTGACATCTTTGCCAAGTTTGTTGGTTAACTGCCAAATGAGCAGAATAATATACAAATGCACCATTCTTCTTTCATGATTTTTTGGTAGAAAATGCCTTCATTGCAACTGTTTCTGCTTTTGGTTAGTAGCTGTAAACATGTGCACACACTGCTACCAGTGCTGTCTTTTTCTTGCCAATAATATTACATAATAATAATGATATTCCAGTGATTTTTCCTCAGTTAAGAAATAAGAGTGAATTGTGAATTTGCCAGTGTGGCTTCTAGAGTGGTCAGAGTTGATGCTGAGTGAGGTAACAAGCAGTTACTTCCCAAGGCTTACAAGTCTGATCCAAACCCATTGAAATTAATGAAAATATTCCATTGACCTCAAATGGCTTTGGATTAAAGGCTGCGATTGTGCAGCTCCTTGGGATTTTTAGTCCAAGAACCAAGAACAAAACTGAAAAGTCATATCCATGTTTTCTACTTTCTAATGCAGAGCACAGGATCCCAGGCTGATTTCCTTGTTATTTTTCTTTCTTCTTTTCCCCCTGTCATCAACACTGCACTTTCTCCTCCAACATAGATTAATGAATTCCAGAGTACTGAAATACAGACAACTTAATTATTTTATTTAGGTGTTGCAAGCATGAGCGTCAAATCATCTGTTGTCTTACCATTAAAAAATGTAATATTGAACAGTTAAAAAGAAATTATCCATCCATCAGCAACTGAATGCCTAGTTACAGTAGTCAAACAAAACAGCATAATAGTTTGTGTGTAAGAGTATATGCTTTATAAATAAATAAGTTTAAGTGACCATTAAAGATAAATCATGTAGAATGTTTCCTTTGATCTGTAAATTAACTTTGGGAAATTATGACATTAATTCTCCACAGGGTTTACAAGTACTTTAATTATGATCAGTTCCTGATATGTGTAAACTGCATATATACCTTTTGTTTCCAGAGCCAGTAGTCTTTGCTGCATGCAGAGTTACTGAGGGTCCAAATTTCTGCAGATGGATGGTTCTATTGGGTAAAACAAAAGATCCATCTACAGTGGTGTTCCATCTTCGGCAGTGGCCAAATGGAGATATATATAGGGAAAAATATTGGAGCAAGACAGGCAAGTTACAGCATTTTCATCCTGGCATTGTCCGGATGCAAGTTCATCTGCACTTTAAGGATTTTCTGAGCCAAAAGGGGTACCCATACTTTTGTAGTTTTTTAAAATTTCTCTTTGTTGAGTTTAAAAATTGCTTTCAGATTTGTTTGGGTCTTTGGCCTCTCCCTCTTGCATGGCAACAAGGGATTATTTTGTTCAAATCTGCTTCCATTTGACTTTACTGGTTGCCCCCAAGAGTTGGGGGGATGGGGAAGAGGAAGGGAGTGAAAGGAAGAGATAAGGCACCTGCCTGCTCACCCTTATCTTCTCTGGCCCTTTTGTGACTTTGTGGAGTTCTACCTTGTTCCCACATTTTCTTCAGAGTTTGAGAGATGTGGTGTATTTAGTCTTAACCTCACATACATTCTACTCCATGTTCAGGAGTATTTGACTATTGAATTGGTACATGCATAGAAACATTTTTAAAGGAAAATAAATCCTAGATTGCAGTAAGAAGTGTGCTGTAGTCTGGCAAAGACTAGGAGAAAGAACTCCCATTCATTTAGTCTTAATTGCACTTTTATGCCTCACTGATCAATTTTTTCCCCAAGTCCTGCTTCAAGCACTAGCATATCACAGATTGCTTTATAGAAATCTCAGCCCATGTGATTCTGCTCAGAAATCCTTCATCAGGCAAACACCATTGCCAGCCCACCTCTGCAAAGGAACAAGTCTGTGCTGAATATGGCGAGTACTACAAAGGTAAGTGATTAGATATGTAAATAAATCAGTACCATGACTGACTGCAGTGCTCTGACTTCCTGAGTCTCTGCTCTCACAGGAAGAGCAAGTGTGATCCACATTATAAAGTTCTGCCTTCATTATTGGCAGCAGAGAGATTCCAACTGAAAGACGATAAATGAGAGAACTAATCTGGAGAGCGACCTCCCATTACACCAGTCAGGGTGTGTAAGCAAGGAAGCTGGCAGTCCATCTTGTTCTCAAAGAGAAGGACAGGGTGTTAAAGTTTATTGATTTTGTTGTTGTTCCTTATCCTCCATACAGAACAGAAGTACAGAGATTATACATTTTTTTTTTTTTTAATAATATAGTCAGCTTCATCAGGCATGTAACTGTTAGTTTAACTGTGAGACAGCCAGGAGCTGGAAAAACTATGATGTAACCATTCCAGAGTTGTCCATGCACAAGCAAATTGAAAATAAATGGATTTCCAGTGCTATTTTTAACATTTTAGCCACTCCTTGCTGATGATGCTGGCTTTTTTCAAAGATCACAGAAACTATCTCTAACTCAGGATATACTTGAGCCACAGACTCTTGGTAGAGTATTAAAAGAAACTGTAAGTACCATCTTCTCTGTGTGTCTACTTTTCCCCACTGGCATGGAAACAGTAAAGGATTAGATGGGCATATGGCCTGACTTGGTGGTTGTTCTTACATGAGAGTAACTAGAGCATTTATAGATGTAAAAGCTTTAGCAGAATGAAGTAACCTTTTGTAAAAACTACATTTCTGCTTAAGCATCAAAGTAGGTGGATGGATTTTCAGTAGAGGTCAGTACAAAGTGATAATAGCTGCAGGCAGACATAGGGAGTTTCTTCTATAATTTAAATATAGCTTCTGAGGGTTTGTATGTACTTCACTACATTTCATGTGATGTCTGTACATTATCATGTGGTGCTCTTGATTCCCTTCTTGCAACCTAAATATCGTAGATCTGTTTTACAGAAGGAAAGATAATGTTACAGGTTTTTCTAATTTTAGGCAATGGTGTCTTCCTCTCTCATGCCCCCTTTTAAATTTCTGAACCTGTCAGATGTTTGCATGTATAGCTGCCGAATCTCTGTAACTGGTGTAAAAGTACCCTTAGCAGTATCCCTGTGACTTGGGTTATTTGATATGGTTGCCTGTCCATCAGAACAGCAGAGACTGTTCAGGAGTTCTCTTGACAATTTTGCTTTACTATCCCAGGAGATCCAGTCCTGTCATTGCAAACTTCAGTTTATTCCTAATATGAAAACAGCATACTTTCAAAAGGGAGATGGTCAAGGAACGTGTGACTTTGAACATAAACAGCAATCATATGGGTTATGAAAGAAACTCATTTAAACTATTACTGTAATTGTGATAATGGCCATGATTCTTCATGTGGTTATTTGGCATAACACAACACAGTGTGTTTTGCCATGTGTTTCCAAAGTATTATTTCTACGGTCTGTATGCTATTCCTAAAGGAAAAAAAAATGTAGAAAATCTGTGTCTGAGGTTTTTAATACACAAAAAGATGTTATTTGCAAGATTGCAATATTTCAACTTCACTATCACAAAGCATAGAAAGAAGCTATGAAACAACTTGACATAAATTACACATGTGTGATACGTAATAGAGAAAAAAGCTCAAACATGTGGTTTTATTTAGGCTTTTTTTTTAGTGATCTGGGAAGCACTAGCTCCATGAAGAAAAAGAGGGAAAAACTTCTAGAACTTTCTGTCCTCCATGTCAAAAGAGAAGGTTAAGAAAAGAAAGGAAAAAAAAAATCAGAAGGAATATCTCAAAGTACATCCCTACTTGGGGCAACCCTTTTTCATCATACAGAACTAGTTCTGATTAGATCCTGTGTCCCTGTCCTTTCAGCAAATGTTCAGAAATTTGTGAGAATGAGGAGCTTCCAACGTGTGACATTTTCCTTCTCTATCAAGTTCTAACAGCCTAGATACTCTGATGGTGGATTCCTAAGCACTCCTGAGGTAGTCAAGAGATCCAGATAACCTTCCTGTCTACTTTCATACAGAGATTTGTTTGACCTCTTTCTGTATCAAAGACATTCATTAGATGGAGCAGCCTGTTCTACTTGGCTCTTAAGTAAATGTGGGGCAGTAAGCACCTTTCCTTTTCCCATGTCAACAGACTTTTCCTATTTTGTAGCAGAATACCAAAAATGATGTGGCCTGTATGGCATCAGAATGGTATTAGTCCACTTTTTAGGTAAGAAATAGTGAAAATATTTTTTTTCTGTGTTGAAAGGAAGAATTAGAATTTTCCTGATGCTTGGGAAACTTATAAAACTGTTTCTGATCTCTGTTTCCATAGCTGTACTCTTAACTATTTCTTACATTCTTTGTAAACTGCTGTAGTGAGCAGTATATTTGACCTCATAATTTTGACTGAGATGCTTGCAGTTAAAAATGTTTTTGTTGAGAGCAGGCTGCCATGCTGATAAAAGTGAACTACATCAGACTAAATTTCAGTATAGAACATATTTCAAAGCCACTTGATGCTCTTCGAAGTCAAAAAAGCAAAGGTCCTTTGCTAGTGCCAGCTTAGTATCTTAGTATCTATAGTTTTGGGGTTGGGGTTTTGTTTGGTTTTGGGTTTTTTTGCTGCTTTTTTTTTTTTTTTTAAGAGTTACTATTCCAAAGACAGACTTATCTAAAAATCAGCTTTTCTTATCTTAGTAATAGTGTTGTCCTTTTACCCGCTCTATTTGGCTTAAGGTGTAGCAAAGATCTATATTAGTTTAATGCCTTCTCATTCAATTAAAACTGTTCGATATTTGTGCAGTACAGTGCAGTCAGTAGCATATCTAAGAAAAGGCTCCTTTGGATGGTACAAATGTGCAGTATTGAGCTGTACAGTTTAATATATTCTTTTGAAGGGGGATCTGTGCTTTTTAGGACACAACCACTAGCTTTTATTTTAACCACTGAGGCAAACTGAGTTCATTAGTGAGCATAATAGGATTAGACATGAAAAAATGGACCCAAACTTTCTAATCTCATTTGAAAGGAGCCTCTCCAAAAGCAGACAAATGCTTTCTTTTTGTTGCCTTTTTGAAGCACCATTTCGTTGAACCTGACTCAGATTGATAGAATAAGTAAAAAGACGAGTCAAATTCTGCAGACTGACATTATGTCTGACTAAGGCAGTAAGAAGCACTTGCCTACAATAAAAGGAAATGTATTCTACTTCCTATTAAGTTTCCCCTCTGCTTCTTATTAAGTTCAGGTAGGCGTAGTTCCTTGATATAAAAATATGTATCCAACATTGACTTCCTCCTTTGGTCGAGGGTACTAACTAAGCGAAATCATCTTCAGCATTGGTAGTTGCTTATTATCTTTCAAACATATAAGTATAGCAGGTTCCTTTTGAATGAAGTGGTATGGTGCCACAGGACAGCTAACCTTGCCCAGGTGTCTGCCTGCATGCAAAACTCTTGCTGCTTTCCTACTTGAAGTGTGCTTATCTCTTCTCCTTCTCTGCAGTTAGGGGTCTATTGTTACACTCCCATCTGAGAGCTTGCAAATGACATTTGGGTGTGATCGACTTCTAATGGAAGATTACAACCTTGTGGATCAAAGTGAATCATACATTGGAAAGGGGTTCTTAAGAATTTTAAAGGTTTAACATAAAGAAGATAATTACACAGTCTGATTTAGAATTGTTTCTGCTCTTGTCACTTATGCTTTTATGAGCCAAGCTGGTACTGCAACTGCACATGCCAGGAGTGCCTTTGCTTAAGAAAGGTAATTGTAGCTTACACAGAATTCTTTCAAGGTTTCACTTTCACGAAAGTTTGGTACATAGGAAGAAAACCTTTGCTACCTCAAGATTTTCTCTGTCGGTTTTGTTTAAGGCTTCTAAGATTTTCCTTAGGATTTCACATAATGAACATTCACTGATACTGCTGTGAGATTTAGAGTTCTTTTGTTTTGCACCTTGATTAAAAAATTGTTTTCTTCAGAGTAAGGACTGTAGAATTCAGAAGTTCAACAGTAAAAGCATTATAGAGTAGTCTACCATTTGAATGATGCCAATAGAGGAACACAAATAGCTGGCTTCAACTTTAGGTTATCCTGAATGATTCACAGATGAGATTAAAATATTGCTCTACATTTGAGAATTGTCTCTGAAAAATTACCTTACAAGGAAAGCTAAGGATTCTAAAATAATTCTGCATTTATCTGTTAGCAAGGTGATTTGTAATGGTTTCTAAATAGTAGAGAGTAGCTGCAGCCTTGTCTAACACTGACCTTACCACTTCACATGACTGATTTTCTAAGGATCTACATGTAGGTGTTTAGATGTTTCACTGCTTCCGTCTGACATAAACTAATGATGTAGACCAGCTAAACACAGTGACATGATTAAACAGTGATGTTAATTAGTGGCTTCTGTGAGAGACTTGATCCCTCTTTTTAGCAGCATTTGTTATGCTTGTGCAGAAGTTAAAAGGACAGAAGTGGATGTTTTCTTTATAGCATCTGTTAATAGCATTAAAAGTTCAGAAAAAAAACATTTAAACTATCTGGTAAAATGCATGAGGTCTGTCTTCATGCACTGCAGTTGTGCAAAACCAGTATCTGTGTGTGAAAGGAAATGGCAATTTTCTGCAGGCAGTAATCATCTGTACTATTACTTAGATGTCATGTATTGATGATCCTATTTCAATCAAACATATCTCATTCAGAGAGCTTTTGATGGGAGGAATTTTTGGAAGGGTTTAGGAAGGTTAAATCTGTGAGACATGGCTTCCATCTGGAATGCATTAGCTACAAAGATTTATTAGCCAGAGTGCCTCTGCATAATGTTCCATGGAAAGCAAAGCCCTGCATCTAATTTCCAGCATGATGTCTATATGAGGAGTGATTTCTGAAATATCATAGGTGACAATCAGGTTTGTTATAAAAATAGTAAATGCACAGGATTTTCATGGCGGCTATTTTAAATCCCTCATGAGGGCTGCTAAGCAGGTAGTTGATTTGTTGACAAATGATAAAAGTCTAGGAATAGCAACATGCGTGACATTTTTAAATAGGAAGCAGTCTTTAAGTAGTAAGAGTCACATCAGGAAAATTATCAACATTTAGTGGCTGCTTAACTCTGTGAAGGATGGCATTAGGAAATAATAGAGGCAATATTTAACTTTCTGTTTGCGTGTTTTCTGATGAAATCTGTTTCAAGAAGTGCTGCTTCTGATCAGCAAGCAGGAGGGAAAGAGCTTTACAGATTCTAATACATTAACAAAACTGATTCCCTTGAACTCTAAACCATCGTTTGTCTGTTAGCAATTAAAATTACTAACATAAGGGCAGTACTGATCTCAGTTTCACAGTGAGCCAAAAGGGGAAAAAAGTAGGTTTTTTTAAGTTTAAAACTACAGAAAATAATTCAATGGTGTGCCTGCTAGAGAACATTTCTACACAGAATTAACAGGCTAGGGTGATTGGACTTCAATCATTTACGAGAGAAAGGTGCCTAAGAATCTTTGAAAGTCTGCCCCATATAAACAGAACAGTGAACTACTAAGTATTAACTGGTACCTTCATGAGAATCCTATTTTTGGAAGACTAGAAAACAGCAGCTTCTTTTCTGTGAATTCAGTTGCAATGTATTAGTCGTAGAGTTTCCAATACTATCCAAGATTCCCATTAAAAGTAATTTCAAAGAAATAATTCATGCATTATAATCTACTCCATTCTTGTCTTCTCCTTGTCCTATGACTCATGGCTAGTTCTAGGCTTGTAGAATGAAGACCGGTACAAGACTATCTATAAATGGCATTTTAAAAGTGTATTGTGGATAAAGGAAAAATAAAACTGGACACTTTCTAAAGGAGTATAAATGTATAATTAGAACTGTGAGCAAGAAATCTGGTTATCTGTATTCACAGCTCTACTTCAGAGAAGAAACTTCTGTGAACCTGGGTGCATCTTTAAGATTTCTGTGGTATGCTCTTTCCATTTGTGAAGTTGAGTGGATGCTGTTAGCAGCCTTTGTGCAAGAATCTTGCTTTGATTGTGTAATGATAATTAAATTTTTATAAAAGAAGAAAAAGAAGTTACAGATAGATTGCTTTTCATACTACTTGAAAAATCGATTGCTGATATATACCAGCTATTCCCTCTTACAGAATGTCTTGTTGCTGAGCTAGAGTATCAAGGTGAGTATCTTTTTCAGATTATTTCTAGTTCAAGTTTTCTCCCATGTGTATGTGTGTACATATTTCTGTACACAATTATATGTCAAAACATCTAAAAATATGATTTTAATCTTCATATAATCTAGTAACCGAAAAGTACTGATTACCTAATTCAGTTATTTTAAAAAATTTGTAACCTCATGGCTTCAGAAGTCTGAAACCGTTTGTGCTACCTGGAACTGTATCAACAGCATCGAAAAAATAATTCACTGCAGAGAAGAGCACTTTTCTCTGCCCCTTTCCCCTATTCTGTTTCACATTCAGCTGGGATGTGAGGTCCAGGGTACTGTTTGCTTCTTACAATGCCTCCCTCTCCCTATTTAGAGTCTTCCTATGCAGCAGGAGTGTAGAAATATTGATGTTTCTGCTTCTAACTGACCCTACAAGTAAGACGGTACCGAGCTACAATTCTGCTATAGTAACTTTGACTCTTACACTTTATTGTTTAGGAGTGAGTAATTTTATTTCTAAGAAGTTACTTTTAAATACCTGAGCTTATTACTTCCTGCTATGCAGTCCCTGAGGGAGCAAATAACAAAGAAGGACAAATGTGAGAGATCATAGTCATTACAAAGGCGTAGAGTCTTTAGTGAATAGACCTATTCAAGACAATGAGTTGCATATTTAGGCAAGAAATAAAGCTGAATTATGTCATCAGGAATAAGTTGTTCATCATAATGAATTCTTCATACCTTGTGTGGATATGGAAGTTGCAAGGCAAATCTGGAAGAGAGAAACTGGGCAGGTTGTTGATGATTTAACCTTTAAGAAAAATAAGCTTCCCTACATTGCTTCAGAAAGATTGTCTTGTCCTAATAGGATGAAGGGAAAAGAACAAATGGGTTGAGTCCTCTGAGTTAAATTAAGAACAATAAGTTTATATTGCATGCAGTAATATGCTTGAAGGCAAACAACAGTGGTAAGTAGTCACCGGCCACTAGACACTTCTTTAAAAGGTATTCTTTGTGAATGTTTCATTCATTTGTTTACTGTGGTAACTACATGGGACTGGATATCTTTGGAACAAGTGACAGATGTACATACAGCTCATACTGTATTTTCAGTTACTTGTCCTGTTCTCGTTATTTCCTTTCTAAAATAAGCTTTTGTTGAAGCAAGTGCCAAAAGAACTCATCCTTATTGTATTGATGTGGTTGTGTTTCTCCTGGACTATAGGAGGCAGCAGGCAGGAAGGAGAAACATTGTCATGTTTATAAAACTTTCATGGGAGAGATTTTCAGCTGTGAAGATTCTGTAGCCATTCAGTCCTTCTTCCCCATCCAATTCACATTGCATCTGCCACCACTGCTACTTCTAGTTTTCAGTGTTGCTGTTCCTGCAAAGCAGAAAATATAGCAAGGAACTGACTGTCCATAATTTGTTATCAGGTTTTAGCTATTGAGTCTTTAGGCATCTCTGTTGCAAATATAGCTACTTCTTTTCACTTCAGAATGCCCAAGAGAAGGTGACATTGCATCTTGCAATTATTGCCCTCCTCTTATGATCAAAGGTCAAACTCAGGTGCAGGTCTTCAGTATGGAGGGAGTCTATAGCAGCAGCCTACACCAGGTTACACACCATGAGCCTTGTTAAAAATGGAAACTGCTACAAAGGCAGAGTTCATGTGCTTTGTCTATGGTATATGGCAAGTTTCTTTTACAGTGAGTGATTTTAAAAGTCAAAATGTGTACTGGTATTTCTAGGCATCCTGTGTGCTATGGACTAGCTTTCACTTTGTTTATACCTTCAGCTGAATTTAGAATCTGATTTAACTGCTTACAGCACATATTCTCTTTGAAAGTCACTGTAGTCGGAATGGAATATGCTGCTAGATTGTTGTCTTGCCTTACAAATATTAGATTTGCAGGTTTTGGAACAACCGGGTTTTGCTATATTGCAAATATATTGCTATATTCCTGTCAATTGCAAAAGCTATTGTTGTTTCCTCAAATACCAGAATTTTCAGTTCATGGCAGCATGTGGTGTGGAGCTAAAGGACAAATTTGGCCCTTTGTACCTGTTTACTCGTTCAAAGTATTGAATAGCACATAGAGCACAGAAAATGTCCTTTGTGAGTCAGAACAGTGATTGTGTTAATATAAGCAAACCTAAAGCATGTGTTGAATGCTTATCAGGTATTAGAATCAATAAGTAGTCTTTAGATTTAAAATTAATGATTTTCTGTGTTCTCCAAAAGTCAAAATCTCTCAAAGTTGTCTTTGTTGCTTCTGATTTCTCCCAAGAGAGTAAGCAGGGTGTGATAAATCATCATACCCACAAAATAAACAAAGTGTCTGACAAAAAAGGCTTGAATTAGACTTAAAGGAGGAAATCCCTGCCTTAAACATCTTCAATATTTCAAAACCATGGTTGTGGAAATGTAGGATTAAAAGATGATCTGGTGCAACTCTAACCTAACACTATTGCAGAGATGTTAAAAAGTGCTTTAACACCATCTTGACATGGGAATGAGGTCATTTTGTTGGATTAAGTCATCTGACAGTGTCCCTGCTATTTACTTGATGAGTCTTTTACAGGTTTACTTAATAATGCCAAGTGATGTAGAAAATTTAAATACATAAACCATCAGTAGAGTAGCTGACTAAGAGCAAAGAGCCTTTACACAATCTTTTATGAAAAATAGTAGAATACGTTATATTTATGAAAGGCTTAAAAATTGAATTAACGAATAAATAAAGACAAAAATATATACATAAAGGAAACATGAGAGAAACCTAGTATATAAAAATGAAACATGAAGGGCATAATTATGAAGGACGGGGATTAAATGAATTTGAATTTATGTAAACTGTTCAAAAACACTTAGAAAAATAAATTTTGAAATGTGAAAGTTGAGATATAAACTCATAAAAAATGTGTTATAAACTAGCTACAGTAGTATTGTTTTCCTCAAACATCCTTTCTTCAGGTAGTAATTAAAGTGCAAGTGAGGTGATCTCTGGATAATATTGCAAACCTAATGTGGGTGTAGAATTAATACTGATAAAAAGTGTACACCATTCTACAACATGCAGTACAGTACAGTATTAGCTATTTTTAATGTAGTGATTTGTTCCTGTTCATGTTGCAGTATAATTTTAATTTTTTTCTCTTGCTGTCAGATTTGTAACAAATTTGGAAATTTTTGTCCCATGACTTTTTGAATGTGTCAGACTTTTAGTGTTATCATATAGTTGTGTAAAAGCTGTCTCTGACAAGAAATATGCAAAACACTAAAACATAATTTGCAAATGGAATACAATGTAACCTTTCAGAAAATTCACCCAGTAAAGCCTCTTTGGAACAAAACAGATGTCTGCCAGTAAGCAGTAAAATTGTGAAGCTATGACCTGTGCCTACTAAGAATAACTGAATAGTGAATTAGCTGTGAGATGGGTACACTTTTATTTTAGGAATTTATTGTCATATTCCATTAGGGAAAGAGAAATATGAAACCAAAATGTATCATCAAGTATCTGTAGAGACAAAGGAGAAAATGCACCTGTGTGATCTATGAGGTGAACTATAAGGGTAGAAGATGAGGCAATGAACTGCCTCTTTCCTATCTGAAATAAATGTGTCCAGCACTGAGATAGCAAACTGCTACAGGAATCCTAAAGAGTGTTTGAACTAAGAGCATTTCTCCCAAAAGTTAAATTCCTTTGAATAAACTGACAGGACGTTCTTTTATTCTTTTTTTTTATATATTTTTTTTTTATTTAATTTTTTTTTTTTTGAGGCAGTAGTAGCCGTTTTAAGCCACAGAGCACAAGGTGTTATGCTAAATAAAGCCCTTGGAATGTTTGGATGAACTTTTGCCTTCTCTTAAAGAAAATTTGACATGTTGACACCCCTTCTAAAATTTTGATCTATGATAATCCACGTAAATCCCACCTAGCCAGTTAGTTGGTGTGTGATTTTCTCTCAAGTGTAGTACCTGATCACCCTTTCCTTTCAAGTGCTGGTGACCTCTGAGCAGGTCAGTTCACACCTTGCTAGTCTCATCTTGGCATAACTCCAAGAGATGAATAGGTCAGACTTCTGTTAGTGAGCCAAAAAGGGAAGTTCAGTCTGAATGCTTAACAAGAGAATAGAACATTCTGCAGTAAATGTTATTTTGACGCATAGCAGAAAGTGCCAGAACTTAGTTAGGGAACTTTGTAGAGCACAGACAATAAATTTCATCCAAGTTGATCTCATGCACCAGTAGTTAATGTGGTATCTTTACCAACCCCTGTGAGCTCTTAGCAAGTTCCTAACTTATCTCAGAGGTTTGCAAGGGTCTGTTTTGCAGTGGCAACATGCAAATAATTAATGGGAGCACCTGGAGTATTCTATTAAGCTCATAAGATTAAAACCACACATGAGCATCCCTAGAAGGCCTGAAAGTAATTTGGTCTCTCCTACTTGCTTTATCTAAATCTCAGATTTTAGGTCCATGTGGCAACCCCTATTACTCTTAGAATATACAATAAGCACACAAATTCTGACCAGGTTCATTAAGAGGTGTCTTCCTGGTAACATCACAGTGCCCAGTGATGTTAACATACTGCATAGAGAACCAACACTGTAATTTATTTATTATAATGATAACTTGAGGATATATCAATGTTTGGGGTTTTTTTATTACACTGATGGCAGCAATAAAACTCCTTGTAAGAATTAAGGCTCATTAGAAAAGAATTCATGGTACTCAATGGACTTAGAACTCAGTGGTACAAATAACTGTTTAATATCCAAGCCAAGCTAAAATGCTATTTGATTATTCAAAGGGGATTTTTGAAGAGATCCATTAATTGATGTCAGATTGAAAAACAGTTCTATGCTCTCCTCACAAAGAGAATGTAAAATATTATTTTTTTCATATTCATACATTTCTTATAGTCTGTTAGCATTGTGTGTCTTGAAAATTAGGAGATGATACTACATGAAGGAACATTCACAAGATTAGCTAAGTCTGAAGCATCAGAAATTAGTGTTTGAGACAGATTTTGCTGTCTCAAAATGTATTTCTGAGGAAGAAATACATTACATAGAAAATATTCGCTGATAAACTGAGGAACAAACAATGCTAAGGAAATAATTCCAAGAGCAATGAAGCTAACAAAGCTTAATATATTTATGACCTACTCCCATGTACAGTCGGGAGACTCTAGAGTCTAAAACCCATGGCTGAGCTTTGGTTTTTAAGATTTTCATGCAGAATTAAGATTATTCTCCTGTACACAGGCACTTAATTCATTAAAATTTTTGGAGCTTAGTATCTTTGAGACATCTATTTTTTTATTAAATGTTGTTTAACTAGGTCAGGAGGTTTAATGTTATGGTAAGGCAGCTATATAGACGCATATAAGAGTACCCACTGTTACTTACAAGTAACTTGTCTTCCCAAGAAAAAATTGTATTCTCCTCAATCTGAGAACATCAAAGTGACTTTTATTAATACATTATTGTGTTTTCTTCATGTCTTTTTGAGCTGTGTTCTCAACATATTTTTTTCTCTAACTGTTGTGTAGCTGGATGTTAGTGATAAAGGGGCAGAAAGTGTTGTGAACAGAAACTCTCCAAAAAGACCATGAACTTTTTGATGCCTCTCTTCACTGTTTTTAGGAAGTGAAATATTGAATATATATGCAATGATTTGGTGAGATGGAAAGATTAGTTGTGGTGTGTTTTATACCAAAAAGTTGTCAACGGTTTAACTAAACTACTAATTAGTTCTTTAAAAGCATGTACTTTAAATACATTTAGACCAGAAAATGAGGGAAGAAGAGTAGTGTTGTCCTACTAAGATTGACCATGAAACTTGAAGTTTGTATGTTATGTATTATTTTTGACACATTAAAATACATTCAGTCTATGCTCATTGCAATTCACTTTATGGCAATTCACTGAGTAGCAGAATATATATAATTTATAGTGCTATTCTTCATGCCCTTAAACTGTAATATCCTTTCCTCAATGACTGCTTGTCAATTTCTCTGATCCAGAGCTGGGTTCATAAATTAACTCAGCCAATTAAGTGGAGAGTTATGATTAGAAGAAGAAGAGAAAGCAAATAAATATTAGTCTACCACCCTGAGCTTCTTCCTCACAAGGTGCTAGCTCCCCAGATACTTCAGAGTCACATACAATGTCTTTCATCAATTGATCCTTTATCCTCATTGTCCATAGATTATTTAAGCAATGTGGTATTTTATGGCAAAAAACTGAGGTATTTTTATGTGATGTCATCTGTGTGAACATTGTCATATAAGCACTCTAGCCCAAAGCTCAGCTATACTTTCATATTGCCCAGTTATCTTTCCTCTACTTTCTGTTAATTCCTTTGTACTTGCACAAAGCAATTAAGTGCTTTTTCCCCCATTTAGTAATGGGAACTGTTCTTAGTTCCTTTCTGCTATCACTCTTTGTCTATTTGTTTACGTGGAATATGCAACCTATTTAGGGCAATCTTGTCTCAAGATTACATAAAAAGGGCAGACATAAGAACAGCTTGAGTACTACTTCTCTTGGAAGTTAGCCTGTCCATAATAAATGTTTTTTCTCATTTTCTGTTCTTAGATCAGTACATCACATATTTGGGCTGGAAGTTATGTCTTATGCTGTTTCTTTATCAATACATTTCCAGGAGACTTCTTCTTTAGTTGAATATTTATTCTCTCAGCCCTTTCTTTGTCCTTTTATTGCACACAGCACAACAGGCCAATAAACAGTATCAATTATAGATGCAAGGTTATTGCTGGAGAGCCTGGGTATTGATCTCACATAAGTTAGAAATGGCTGAAGGAATGAACTTATTTGTTGGCAGGTATCCATATCATGAAGCAATCACCATAAATAGCTTCCGCCTGGCCTTTTCTTGACTCATATTATGAATATTAGGGAGCTGAAAAATCAGAATGAAGCAATGTTGCATGCAGAGTTGGAATACATTAGGTAGCCAACCTGTGAGGAAAAACATGCTATTTCTGTATAAAAATTGAAGGCACTAGCATCTGGGGCAGCTAGTTTGGTCCTTTGAAAAGGAAGATCTTAAGTAACACAGTTCTTTGAAAGTAAAATATATGACATCATTAGTGTAATCATCTTTCTTACAGTTTCACAATCAGCAGTTAAAGTATTTGCTTGTAGAGATGATGAGTATCAAGGAACATATGACAAGATTTCTATTTCTTATATTTTCTTTAATAAAACAGGGGAAAACTGCTTTTGCCATAGATTGTCCAATTTTTTTATTGATTTTTTTTGGTCTCAAAAAATACCCAGGGTTGAATCCAAATACTAAATTATCTCAAGCTTGATGTTACTCTGAGACTAGTTTTAATGAGGGATTGTAACTGAGCCAACCTCAGCTGCTCTGTTGCAGCTCGGGCAAGTAGAAAAACCCTGATGATTGATCTATGTGGGTGAGTTGGCATCAGTTTGCGAGCCCTCTGGATAGAGGCAGAACATCCAGCAAGAAGAATTAAAAAGGAAAAGGGAAAAGAAATGTTTATCACCCATTTACTAACATTTTATGGCAGTGTTATGGTAAACTGAGAGATGAATGCCTACATTCATGTATTTTGCACTGTTCTGAGGAACTAATAACATTAAATCAGACTTAGTACTTCGCACCAAATGTTCAGTAAAATAGGGAATGATGGGGATATTTGTTGATGCTATATGCTGTGGTTACAGCATCGAATGTAGTGCTCAAGTGACATAAAATGCTGCAAGATAGAGGTCAGAATTATGCTAATATCATGATAATATAAAAATATTAAGTCACCAAATGACAGGATTACAACCCAACTATCTTCAGTCCCTAGAAACCCTTCAGCTAAGCTCATGGTAAATAAAACAGCTGGTCCTACACAGGAGTCTGATTACAAATTTAAACATTTGTATTATTAGAACTGCACAAATCATTCACCTACAGAGACTGGGGTTAAAATCTGATTTAGGTTACTGGGGAATATTAGTGTAGTTGTCCCAGCCTGGTAGACACTTCATTATATAATAAAATCTCTCAATCCTGAAACCAGTCGATATGGTTAAGGTGTTCCTTTTAGAAAAGGCTAGGGCTGGTATGCCAGAGAGTTTTAGAGGATTAAAGTAAATAGACAGGACTGTATGAAAAAACATACTCATTACTTTAATCACCAGCATGTGCATCTCTTTGCCAGTTTCTCCCCAAAAGTGAGTATTTAGTGTGCTAGTAATTTGGATAGAGAAGGATGAACAGGTGGAGTGTGGCTGTGCATTTGAAGAAAAGGGCATGACTGAAGCATATTACAAAGTTAAACCATGGAATGGAGGTCTCAGTTCACGATATTCATCAGTTTCATACTATCACACTTCACTATTTTTTTAAATTTTCAGATAGCTAGTACAAGTCAGTATTTGGTGCATTTTTTGTGTTTCTGTGCAGGTACAAACACTGGGTTTTGTTACATTGCTGGAGTCAGTGGAGAAAAGCTCTTTTCCAGTAACTGCTTTTCTTCTGTTATTGATCTTTGTTTACTATTAATTTAATTTATTATAATTGCATAAAATAGTGCATATTGCAGGAATTTAATTACACTATAGATCTATCCAAATACTATGCAGATAATAATGTCTTTGCACGTCAATGTTATATTTTTTTTCTCTTATTTCATTCCTATTCCTCTTGTTAGGTTTTTAGGCAGCCATTGTAAATTCCTGAAGACATAAAATACAAAGAGTTTAGCCACAGCAGAGGCCTAACACATCAGTAAATGTCACTAAAGTGTCAGCTCTTTGCATCATAACTGCAGTTCATTTCTCAACATTGACAGTGATGCTTATACTGGATGGGGATTGGAATGGGCGTATTTCCAGATCTTAATTACATCAGGCATAGGGATGAGGAACAGTCGTTTTCCTCATGGGGAAGGGAGAGTAGAGCTAAATTTGGCCATCTAGAGCCCTATGCATCCCCATTTATCTGGAGATAATAGGATTAAGTTAAGCTATGGGACTTCTTTAGCTAGAACTGCCTTGCTGCCTTCAGCAGGGGTCTAATAAGGATAGATATAATTGGGTAAATGGTGAATAAGAATTTTAAAAGTACACCATATAAGCAGTATGCTTGTGAATAAATTATGACAAACTGGATTTCAGCCAATCCCTGCAGAGGTGGTTAAAATATAGCAATACATGTGGAAGTACAGGGTGAAATTTGTATCTTTCTCCTTTCTAACTTTTGCCACCTTGTCTCAAATCTCACTTCTAAAGTATCTTTTAAGCTTTAAGGAGAAGATGGGGAAGAAAAATTACAGAATTTGTATGGTATTAAGCAGAAGCTTTTTAATACTGTTCATACAATGTTAAAGATGCATAAAACATAAGTGGCTACACATACTTGCTGCACAAATGAAATTTCAGTTTTCTTTCTGACCCATATCAACCTATTGAATTTACTCTGCTAATGGTTGAGTATTTTCACTTTTTTTTTTTTTTTTTTTTTTTTTCACATCTCAAAGAGAAGAACAAACATGGATAATGTAGCTCCATTGGAATAATTACATCATTCACTAGCAGATACTTTTGGAATTTATTAAAATATGGTTAATAATTTTTCTGTTTTGGGGGACTTTTAAAATATAATTAGCATTACTTTAAGAAAAAAATCAAAGTAGGGATATAGATCAAAAAGGCTTTGTAAATCATTAGGACACTGTGGTAGGTAGAGCTAGTTTTAGAACAGGTTTGTCTCTGCCATTTGCTTCCCTTACCTTTGTTTCTTGAAGAAGGTCCTGGGTTTGAATTTTGGAGCTAATGGTTAAACTGTCAGATTGCTCCATGCACATGCATGTTATTACTTACCTGTAAAAAGGTTTGCATAAACTAATCTTATAAATCTAAGCCTGTATTAAAAGTTGCAGCAACCTATCTGACTGTAAAACAAAGAGCAGCATTAGAATATTTATAATCAAGGTGCAGTGCAGGTACAGTGCAGACAGGATGGCAGAAACCTGAAGAGATCATAGAAAGCCACAGAAGCCAATATAGTTAAGTGGGGTACAGCAACATAGAGCAATAAACTGAAGACTTCTGAAGAAATGTAAGTTCTGTTTAAGAGAGAACTGTGATATCTGTGAGTCTAAGCAGGAGCAAGTTAAAAGGATAATTAGAAGAGCTAAAAGAAATACCTAATATTGCATTGTGGAATATATCAGCAAACAATAAAGGATTCTTCAAATATGTTTGCAGAAGACAGAAAGTAAAAGAGAAAATTACTTCACCACAAATGAGTCTTGGGAATTAGAGGCAAGGTAATGTAGAAATAGTTTTGGTTTGCTTTTGTTTTTACAGGCTCTTCTCAGAGATTTTAGGGTATGAGTTCTATACCATGCAAGGGTATCACAGCATTCCTGTAGTTAGTGGAAACTGTATAATGAAGTACATACAGCTGGTTTTCTCAAGCAGAAATAAAAGTACACAGATTGAAGGCTACAAGAATAAACAAACTGCTCATAGATATTTTTTGAGGAGTACCCCTATATATATATATGATCTTTTTTAAAGGAATGAGGTAAACAGTACCTACCTGCTAAGGGATTAAATCAATTATGCATTAGGTATCTTCATTTCAGGTCTGGGGTTACTTTCCTGGCCAGGCAGTATTTCTGTATGCCCGTGTTTTTGAAGGACATGCCTAGGCCTACCAAAATTCTCAAGCCTTTGGAAAAATTTCTGTCAGAGCATATAGGAGCTGGCAAAATTGTTGTAAATTGTACTTGGATTTGCCAGTAACTCAGATTTAAGGGAAGAGTTAGGGGAGAGAAAAAAAAATTATGTTCATTAGCTTGGTTGCTTTTACATTAGACTTTTCCAAAAGTGTTATGAGCGGTTTGCTTAGAAATGTTCACAAAGTAATAATATGTACAAAAAGAAATATATAAAAAAAAATACAGTTTATCACCTAGAAGGCCTTCATCCATTGGGATTAAATCCCATTGAAATCAATAGGAGTTCTGCTGGACTGCAGCCACATTCACATCCCTAGTTTCTTGTATTTTTTTTTCCTTTGACATCAGTGAAATCTGAGTGATGAACATCTAGTATTGTTAGAAAAAACTGTCTCAAAGATTAACATAAGTGTTAGAAGATCCCTTATTACCTTTTTTCTAGATAGAGTAACACAATAATTTCAGGATAGTTATGTAAGAAACTCACTTGATTACTAGTATAGCAACTGCCAGAACAAGAAATATAATAAATACAGTTGAATTCAGTGAGTTTATTGTATTAGAATTCTTGTCAACTGATTCATACCTTCATTCATCAGATCTGAAATAATCGCAGACTCTTCAGCAATGTCTAAACAATGTAACAAAACACAGTGACAAGAAATCCTGTCTCTTCATTGTGAATCCCTGTATAACGGAATCACGTTCACCCTTTCACCAGCTTTTCATTATCTCTTTGGATTAGCTTCAGACTCAAAATTATCAAAAAGACATTTCCTTGGAATGAATGGAGTTACTGAGATATAAACCCTGTGAAGGACATTTGAGTCACTGGGTAAATTCTTGTATTTTATTGAGATATAGTTGAAATATCATTTACCCAATTTAAAGTGATCTAAATTTATGCAAGCATCAGAGACTGAATTCAGAAATGACTCAAACATTCCATTCATAATGCTTGATTGGAATTTTTTACTATTTTTTCCTTTTCTTAAATTTCTACTGAAGTTCTAGAGTAATTGAAAAATTCAAAACTTAGAACTTCATCCAGCTTCACAGTTTTCACTTCACTCCATCTCCGTCTCCTTCACCTAAAAAAGCCAGACAGCTCTTAAGCAGAAAGCTTAAATTTCAAATGTATATTTGTAATTAAAATCGAAACTATTTTAAAATTATTTTATCGAATTCTGAGATTTCTAAGAAAAGTTTTTTATAACTCCTTCCACTCACAGGAAAGCCCTTGTCTCCATGAAGAGTTTCCCAAATAGTGAAACATTCAATAATAACATCAAAAACTGAGACAAGACCTGAATATTTCATTCACTTTAGTAATACACAGAAAAAGCTGGAACTTGTATTCAGAAGTGTGTGTGTGGATATGATACACAGTTTACATCTGCTATTACTGCCACTATTATTATAATTGGGGCACTGAGAATTGTGAACACGAATTTAGTGCTAGGTGCTGCATGAGTATGGACTAAGAAATGGCTCTGCCCTAACCCCAAAACCAGCTGACACCACTGTATCTTACATAATGTCAATTTTGTGGCTCTCAGTGGTGTGCCAGGGGGCTGAGGAGGCCACTTGACTTCCTAGTAAAGCCTTGCCCACATTTATTTCTGAAACCAACCTTTATCTGGGTTTATGTGTCTTGGGCCATTGTTCCCACTTCATCCCAGAATCTCAGTGAGCCAACCGATAAATGTGCCAGGAAGCTAATAAACACTCCTGTCACCCAAGCTGTCAACATTCCTGTAATGAATTGGGAAATGTTTTTGCAGTTTTACCTCAGAGCACTTGTGGTACTTGGTGTCTGTTACCTACAGGGTTGAATATACACAAGCAAAGAGAATAACTGCCTGAAAGGTTTAATGATACTTGTGAAGCAGTCAACCATTATTTCCTTCTGTCGTATTCTACTACCTGAAAGACTCAGGTTAATATAATGATTGAGTGCTTCCACTTTATGCCATATGCAGTAGTGGTATTGCTCTGTATATCACATGTAATATTATGTAGCAGTTGTAAAGTGCTTTGCATGTGCACTCTGCTTTATGACCATTAACTAATTAATGCTCACAATGGCTCAGTGAGGTAAACAACAAAATGCTATCACCCATTATTATCTCATGGTTATGTTGCCATGTTTCCTTTATGAATTTATCTATCTATTTACCATTATCTATTTACTTTGTAGTGCTGTATCTGGAGTTCAGTAAAAACAATTGAAAATAATGAAAAAGAAGAAAAAAGAAAAATTCTGAGTTTCAGAATCACATGACTTTTTCTTTATTTTTTCTAAGAGACAGACTGATTGCAGCTTGGGTTAAAAAAAGGCTAAGTATAAATGCATTATATATAGCGTCATAACTCATTTTCTCATTTTGAAAAATTACAGATTTGTTTGCAGAAAATCATACTAGAATCAGAATCTTAAAGCAAATACAGCGTATGCAAATTGTTTCTGATAAATGCAAATATTTAAATACTGTTTAAGGTTACAGGAGATAGGTCTATGCTGGCGAAGAGTTTTCTGAAAAATGTCAATATCCATAGAGGTACCCATATCCATGAAGTTGCCAGAGATTGGAACTACATCAGTGTTTTACTTCAGATCAGGGGTGCAATTCTGAAGTGGTGCTCCACGTACTGTGTTGCACATCACATCATGGGGCAGTCCTGGAGTACTTGAACTAGGTTCCTTCTTTATTAAACTGAAGCACACAAGTTCCTGGTGTGCCACTTAATTCAACCCACCCAATGGCTATTATTCAGTCCACAGGACCAGACAAGATGAGGTGTGAAGTCCTCTGAAATACAAGGTCCTCAGCAACACCTGTTTCATTCTACAGGCCACTCAAATTCAGCTGCATTATTTGGAAATAAATACGTAGACAAATACTAGCTAAGATTTTCAAGATGTGACTTGTAAGGAGCATTCAGTTCACTGTGGTTCTTCCATGGCAATTTTCAGAGGTTGCAAAGGAAGTTTGATGATGAAGACCCATAGATGATTAATAGCCTTTAGGTTTTTAACCTTACCTGCCTTCATCTTACACATTCAGCATATTAGCACTGAAAACACACCTTATTTTTTTCAGCTTGATTTTCAGAGAAATAGCCACCTAATTTAGTGCAGCTTGGTTAATTTTAACTATCCGTGCAATGTTGTCCATTTATTTACAACTGGCATATATCTGGCATGTAAATTCAGCTTTGATACAGGTTATGTTTAGCATCAAGAAAGTCTTTTTGGGATTTGGTTGACTTTTTCTCATGTGTGTTTGATCTCTTTAAAATAGGTAGGTTGGAATGATATAATTTTTTCCTATTGAACACAAATAATCTATTTAATATTTCCATAAGTTTTTGGTTGTTTCATTTTACAGGGCTATTGTTCCACAACATCAAAGCTAGCTTATATCAGATAGCAACTCCTTAAACAGGCTCTGCAGAGTAAGAAGATAAATCCACACTGCCTAACAGTAAAGGCTGTGGCAGTTGGTGGTCGATGACTGCTTTTGAAACAACTTTGCAGGGGGAAAATTGTGACAAACAGACAATCCAGCCCAAATTTTGCATATTAATAGTGTTTACACTGCTGCAATTGAGAAAATAAAATTAAGTGTTTCATTGGGGATTATTGTAAGTTGCATTATCATTGTTGTGATGTATTCCACAGCAACAGTGACATTCACAGTTGACTATGTCATGATTTTTTACTTTCACTTTTGGCAGGGTTTGAGTAAAAAATATATTTTGCTTTGGGATCTAGCAGACAACAAAATACTACAAGCTTAGAAAAGTTACCCCAAGAAGGTTTTATAAATTGGCTAGGTTTACAATAGGGGGTGGATGATTAGATTCCAGTGTTTCCTGCTGCGTGGTACATGCTTCTTTTGCAATACGATTTGGAGTCAGAGATTCAAACAGAATGGGCAAATCCTATTCAGTCTCTCAGCATTGTTGATCTGCTTTTTATTGATTTTTCATCTGTGCAAATCCAGCACTCTCCATATATTTTGGAAAACCTTATAGTTGAATGTTGCAGAATAGTAGTTATAATTACAATTACATTCAGTTCATCAGAACTTCACAGCTTTATAGGAGGATGCAGCATTTTTTTATTTTTATTGTATTCATGCAGTCCAATCATTGAAGATAAAAGTTCTCTTTCCATACAACAAAGAGAATAATAAGACATTATAGATTTTATGTTCGTTCTTTGCTAAAGACAATGATTTACTCTGTGTACCTTTGTTTCCACATCTAGGTTTCCACTCCATTAAAAGTCAAAGGCCTTTAATCAAGTTTTTATAGTATCTTTATTTGGTAGTATTCAATAATAGTAGGATTTTGGCATTTTACTTCTGGGGGAATTTTTAAGTATGTTTATAGTCTTGAAATCAACTTTAGGGAGGGAGGGAAAAAAAAAGATGACTTTTTCTGCCTATTAGCTTTCTCTCTGTTAATTTTTCTCCTAGGTCTGTTGGGTAGTATGCAGTGACATTCTAAGTGGGATGTATTTCCTCATATCGGTGCCTTGTTAATCCTGTTCATTAATCTAGAACCATGAGTTTGTTCAGAGGTGATTAGATACTCCCTGTTTTCACAGGGTTTGAGGGAAGGGTGACAGCTTACTTTACAGCATCAGAAACCAGATCTCATTGCATTGTCATGTCATTTTTAATGCTGATAAAATACCAGGGGCTGCATGTGAACTTAAAGCCTATAAATGGTACAGCACCACATTACAAAAATAAGTCATTCCATCAGCTTCTAGTAAAATGAAGCTTAGATTGTTTTAAATAGGATTATTATCGATTTACTACATGAAAAGCCTTTGAATCTTGTTATACAGTGGGTCACGTTAAAGTTATGGGAGCTCCTTTTTGTGTTTATTTGCTTTTTTTTTTTTTTTTTAATATTCAGTTTTTAGGCACTGCTTTATATTACTAGTGTATCAGTAATGCCTTGAGGTCCCTATGAAGATCAGTGTCCCATAGTGCCCATTTAAAGCTCTGATCCATCACCCAGGCAGCTAACGTGTGCTAATGTGTCCATCTTCCTGGTCTATACCAGGTTTTAGTATTAAACTTCCTTTGCTTTAAGATCCCAGCATAATTTTAAAGAGAACTGATCACCACATATTGATCATATTATTTACTGCATTGGAATTTGAAGGCCATTTTTAATATTTTAAAATGCTAGTGACATTACTCATATTTCATTAAAAAATTTGCATATACCAGTATGCAAAACATAGTTTTCAAAATCTACTTTTTCCAGTATATAGTTTTCAGTATATAAATCTGTCCAATTTTAAAATTTTGTTTATTGTTGGAAATTCAAATACAGACATCCCATTCTTTCAAAAAGCATTTAAATTCTTTTCATGTCATTAGCACTTCTACCTAGACTACATTGAGAACAGTGACAGATAAATACTTGTCATTCTGTTTTCTGGCAGACTTAGGCATTACTTTTTATGGTTGACTGGAATTACTGCAATGTAAAACTGCCAGTGAGAGCTGCTGTGACTGGACAGAGCAGCAGTCAGAGCTCCCACAGGCCATAACAGTAATCTTGTCAGGTTTTTAGATATAGAAGGACCTACTAAAATTATAGATCTTACTGCTAGTACTCTTTAAACTGCAGATCAGACAAAATGCAAAACAGTAATTATTAAAATATTCAAGCATTTTAAAAGTGTCATTATCAACCATACTGTTGCAGACTGAGAAGGTGATAAAAGGCTATAGATTTTCAAGGAAAGCAATCAAGACAACTTGGTTGTGTTTGGTGGTGCCATGTTTATTTGTCCTTCCCTCCAGGCTGTTGGTCCATTGGCAAAAGCTCTACACCTCCTACAGTAAATACATGGTCTAAGATGCTTCTGTGCTTTTTATACTTTTTGAGTGGAAAATACTAACTGCATTTTAAACAATACACTAGGGAAAATTAAGCGTCTAAAATATCAGAAAGGTTTCTTTTAAAAGGAATGCAATTTAAATTTTACGGAACCGGCTCATATTCAAATGGATATCCTATTCAAATGAGTTAGAATTTTTTGATAGTATTATGTACATCTATAATAAAAGCAATGTGAAAATAACATTCAGAGAATTTCACAATAGGGGTTATAATTGTACTCACTTAGGGACCTGTTCTGCCATTGATACATGTGCATAGCTTCTATTAACAGTAGTGGGAGTAATGCATGCTTTTGGATGGCAAAATGGATTCTTACTCTGAGCACTACCATATTATTGTGCCTACTGTGATAATAGCAATATCATATTGCCATGATATTAGATGCATCACTGAAGCTAAATTAAGATGATCAGAACCAGAACTATGTAAGGAGTAGTAGGAGCAACACCTGAATAGTTGTAACTGAGAGTGTGCCTATGTAGGGCAAGAACAAGTATAATGAGTTGGAATATTTGGGCAGAAGACTAGCAAGCTAATGGGCCCACTATGCATTTTTTGAAGTTGTTGGCTAAGTAGTATATGATAACCCAGTTCTGGTTCTCTATGCAAAGATCACCGTGTCTGCTTGCCTTTCTCTGAAGCATGGTTGACACTGGAAGGAATGAGGAATGCTGAAACACTCAACATGATATATTTGTCTCTTGTGCTGTTGCTGTTGCTAACATGGACAGGGGCTCACATTCGACATCCTGACTCTGGCCCATCCACACGCAGGATAAGGTGTACCTTTGGCCTTTCCTGTATCTCAGTGGAGCATATCAGGCAGGGATCAGGTTGCTGCCCTGTTTTCATTCTGGAGGGATGCCCTGTTACAGCACAGAGCCCCACGTGCATGCCCTGAGCAGCTCTCCTGGGATTTGATTGCAGTGCTACAGAGGTTTTTACAGCTCCAAGTGTGCATATCCCTTTGGGAAATATCACTAGTGGGTGAGGGTCTTGAATTCCTTCTAGTTTATTTATCCTTAGAAATACACTGGTTGAATAAATGAAAAAAAAACTTCAAAATAACAAAGCTGCTTTTATGCACTTAACCTACCCTGATGCTTAACATTTTTATCCAAGTTTAGACATCCCCACTGATCTTAAATACCTATATATCTAGGGATGGGGTTCATTCTGTTTTCCTGCAGTGCAGCATGTCCCTTGAGCTCATGAACTAAGTTTTTTATCTACTCAAGTTGTTTTTTTGTTTCAGTTTTACCTAACTGAAGCCATTTTTCCCTATGTAAATGAATTGTCTGTCTTCCTGTGAACTTAGAGAGGGCTCCTGCAGCAGCATGTAGGAGCCAGCATAATATCAGATATGCAAAAGGTTATATAATATACATTACAGTATAAGTTGAAGCCAAAAGATTCTTCATGCACTTGCTATACCCGATGTATAAAATTGTCTGTACAAGAATGCCTGTGATCTGTTTCACATTTTAACATGCACAAGTTGCCACAAAATCAAACCTGAGATTTATGTATCTGTGACTGCCATGGGTAAAACAGCATTACTAATACAGGCTGTACTAGTGTCAGACTTGTATAAAAATCCTTAATTCTTTGAATATACCTGTTGAGAATAGGATTTCTTGGTGCCCTCTTTAGATTCTTAACATGCTCTTATTTACCACAGCATGTTTGGTTTTAGAAAGACATTTGAATGCTGTATACAGTCTGGAAGCATATTTAAAGCTGTTGTTTTCGATTTTTCTTTTAATTCCTTGATACCACTGCTAATATAAGAGACATGGATTGAAGAGAGGATCTTCTTTTCCTAGGCAATGTGTTATTGATGAGCTGGCATTTGCCCTGTGGCTCTCCCTCAGGATTGCTTACATCTATTACTCACACACATCGATTGGTTAATTTGATAATTCTATCACCAATCAGCTTGTGTCTGACCTTTTGCCATGGCAATGATGGCAGAGTCTTCATTTTTACATCGCAGACCTGCTAGATTGACCTTTCTGAGGAGAATGTCAAGACATCCCTTGATCTTAACCTGTCACTAAATTTGTTAGAATTACACTGTCCCTTAACCTTGATCTATTGTATTTGTAACATTTGAGATATGTAGTTGGTGTGGAAATATTCTTAAATAAATAATATCAGCTGAAGAATAACTTTCATAATTAAAAAATTAGCTTTCTGTTCAGAAAGTGTATATTTTAGAAAGTCTTTGTGTCTATTTTCCTTCCACTCATCTGAGTTGTTCTCCCTGTGCAGTAGGCCAGCACTAAAGTACCTTCCCTTTCAGTGAAGAGTAGGGGAAATGAGAGGAATTTTTCGTCACCATCTCTTTGAGACTGGTGAGCTACACACAGTTTGTTTGACTACCCTGTTAAGTCAGTGTTCTGCTGCAGAGCATTTGAGGGAGCCCAAAGAAAATTCTTCAAACAAGGTGCAGACAAGCATTGACTGCTTTTGCTATCCCCTGATGAAGGTCTTTCCAACTCCAGATGTGTCTAAAAATACCTGGAGCTTATGCAGATTTTCAGGTGTCTTTACAGATCAAGCAAAATTACACAAACTTTTCTTAACTGCAACAAGGAAAACACTGTGCTGTTCTGTCAGTATACTGGGTATGTTTTTCAAAAAGAAAACATAGAAACACAGACACAAACCTCCCAGGGAAGCTATTGATGCCCCTTTCCTGGAAGTGCTCAAGGTCAGAATGGATGGGGCTTTGAGCAGCCTCGTCTAGTGGAATCTGTCCCTGCCTATGGCAGGGGAGTTGAAACTAGATGTTGTTTAACCATTCTGTGTTTCTATATTTAGTATGTGTCTTTTAATAAATTTACATGTTGTGTAGCCTGGCTTCTAAGTGCACTTTTGGTAATCTCAGCTTTGTAGTATGTTAACTTTATCACAGAATATAAAAGTTGCAATTTCTTTAAGATATTTGCAATACCTTTTGGCCTTGAGTATCAAGTCCTCCCTTCCCCTTCTGCCAAAATTGTCCTGTTTTCCCTTTATGAGCAATTCAAGGGCACCAGTTTGTGACTCTGGATGTGTTTAGTGTTTTCAGATCAGCTGAAAGGAGAACAGAAAGAAATATGGGTTTTCTCCTAATGTTTTCTGAAATTATATGCATGTATGTAATTTAGTTATGTATAAGGGAGATAACTTGGGCCATTCTGTGGTTAAAGGTTCTTTATATAAAAAGCAGTTGGTAACAGGGGATGTAACTACAGGTTTTCATGAGGGTGACTAACACAGAAAATCTGACTTCAGTGAAATTTTGTAAAATTTATAATATTTTCAGAAGATGGAGACTCTCACACTAAACTTCAGCCTGAAGCAAATTTGAATAGGTAAGTTAGAGGGTTTGCTTTGCTGCTAGAAAATGAGATCTACTTGGAAACCAAAATCATCTCTGTATATAGTTTTTAACTGAAGTTGCATCTTGTATTTTATTTATTTCAAGAAACAAATCTCAAATGACTTAACGGAATGAAAGCAATGATTTTGCCTGAGCAATAGGTGTTACATCATTATGTTTAGCCAAAATACGATCTGTGGTTTAGTACAAGTGATCAGCATTCATACTAAGCTACAGTCCAGCTTCTGGTGGTCCCTGGGTCCCAATCAAATAGATTGTTTTGCTCCAGTTAGTGCATAGCCATCATGATGTGCAAAACCAAGTGGAGAATTTATAAACCATAGGTTTTATGGTATACTGGGCTGGAGTCTTTACGATGTAGGATTCCAGTTAACAATCAGGTTATGTAAGCTAGAGCAGTTCCACTTTTAGATAGTGACTGCATATTGATGTGTTTTGCATGCTGAAGGCCTACAAGATGACATGAGGATCCTACATATGTGAGTGTGGTGGTTTGGTGCAGGGGAGTACTTTACATTAGTCAATGTAACTCTTACAGCAGTGCAAGACATTTTTTTTTCTGTGTGGTATGGTATTCGCATGTCACATGCCATCATCTGTTGCATTATCTTGTCATACGTGCCTTTGTGTTAGCAGGTTAGTTTTTGAGTTAATTTGAATTTTGCAGCTGATATGGTTAAGAGATGTGAAACATGATTCAACCAGGCACCAATCCTACCTTCTTTGCAGAGCCCTTCAAATGCTACTCACTTATGACCCCCAGAACTTCTAGTCCAACACTGGTTTTCCTCTAGGAGAAAGCTGGGATGCCTTAGAAGTTAGTGAAAAGAGGTTTTGTAGCTAGATCAGATTTTGCTAAAAGTGAGGGTGAAAGCACTAGGCTAATTTCACTCATAATCTAAATGAAATTCCAGTGTAAGTCTCCAGAAGTGAAAGGTCACTGCATTAGCCCTACCTGTACTCTGTGTACACAGAATATTAAACTAAAATTAAATCTCAATTTCATATGGACCAGACCATGCCTTCTGCTAATTTGGACCAACATAGGAAGACTGAACCAAGAATAAGAAAATTTATATTTAATAATGGTTAAGATTAAACATTTATCTCTCTATCTCTCTCTTTGGTTTATAGTAATGGAAACTATCTTCACTGGATTCAGAGTCTGATCTTGGTTGGGCTTGTGGGAAAATGGGGGCAAAAAATATTGTTTTAAATGTGCACAGTGGGGGAGTGCTGACAGTAACAACTTTGAAATTTTAAATTACAAGACTGTGTATAGCTAGATAAGACAGAAGAGAGCATAGATGCTGCAAGAGAGAGTCACTGGTGCACTGAACACAAACTGCAGTTGAGGTAATCATGGAAAACTACTGCCCTGCTGGTTGAAAAATGGCATTTAATGCTCAGAGCCACAGGCTGAAACCATTATTCATGACTGGTGTTCACTTTTTGATCCCAAAGAGTAATAGATTTCGCTATAAACTGAGGACTGTAGTTCATATAATTCTAATTTTTTACCCATTAGAAAACTGACAGAGAAAAAGTTTTCTTTCTTCTCACCTCTTATAAACCTATGTGCTTCCCTGCTGTTAAGATCAGGTTCCTGACTACTGCCCTTCTTCCATGGTTGCCTCCATTCCTCCTGCCCCCAGCACAGTAGCCAGGACTTTCATTGTTTCCTCATCTCATCTCTGAAACAGGGTTTCATTAATCATGGTGGTGGTAGTCTGCTCTTGTAATCAAGGCTGAGATCTATCTTGTGGCAGCAGCAGTTCCTTCCAAAGTCTACAGCAGCTCACATTTCTGTGCCTTTTCTGAGGTTCATGCTCTTGTAGCGATGGCTTAGAGACTGAAAATATCTTCAGCTCTTTCTTGCAGGGGATTTGCAATTCCCATTGTAACATGGTCACAGCAGCCATTGTATGAGAAATCATTCAGGCTCCATATAGTGCCATGATGTCTTATTGATCCATGAGAGCTATTGAAAAAAGGATGTAAGGAAGGAGGGAAAGAGGAGAAATTGTCAGCGATGTATGTGCATATGAAAAGAGCAAAGAAGGAAGGTGTAAACAGGATTTGCAGCACTCAGAATCTTATTGTGCTGGCAAGCTGCATTCAGAAGTGCAAATGAAATGCAGGTGGCTACAGCAAACCCTGGATGTGGGCATAAACACACTGCAGAATGCTTTAAGGGGTCTGAGACTGCTGCTTGGACTACTACTTTAAAGGCTGTTTAAAGAACAAGTGGCTGTGTACTCTTGTACACAACTCAAAATTACATAAAATGAACAAGCTCTCAGATTTTTATTCCTTTTTTAGTATTTTTTTCTTCCTTTTCAAACTACAAGGGCATTTCCTTAGAAAATGCTGGAGGAAAGCCCACTGATAACTCAGAAGGTAAAATAACATATGAGTTATTAAAAGGTCTTTTCACAGAAGTGGGATTAATTTCCATATCCCTCAGGAATCCCTGCACATGCTGTTATCACACAAATGGCGTTTTGGTGGTTGGGTTAAAAATTAGTTAATAAAATTAAATTTAAAAATGCTTGGGCTTTGGTTCAGGAGAGCTAGCCAACACACTTTAAAAGAGTAAAGTCCCCAGCAAAGTCAAACCAAAATTTGCAGTCTGTTTTTCATCTGAAGATGCTACTAAATACATTTTTGTGCTGAACATCAATAGCTGGAAATGCATCAAAATAAATTCTGATTCAGTCTTGACCTCGAGTGGGGGTCTGAACCTGAGTTGTTCACATTTAAATAGCCAAGGAAAAAGCACAGGAGAAAATTACATTTTCTGTGAAAAATATCTTAGCATAGTGAGGTATTCATTCATTGTTAATTACAGATGAGGGGTATGAAAGACTTCTGTAATTCTAACTACACTCCTGTAATTCTAACTATATTCTGTCAATGACAGTACTGAACTTTGTTTAAATCCTTTTGTGTGTGTCTTTCATGTAGTTTTAAGACTGGTCTTAGCTATCCATGCATTCTATAGCACATGGAATAGGCTGTGCTATATATGAATAATTTTTCTTCTTCAGGTGTTATTTTCACTTATGTAGCTTATTATTAATCCTACTAAAAGCAGGAAATACCACCAGCTCCTTGAAAAGGAGATAACCGGTACATCTTTCTGAAGCATTGGAGCCTTTAAAGACTCCATTAGGCCCTATGTTATTTCTTGGGACACCACTCTACTATAATAACAAAACAGTTTACTCAAAATTGTAGGACTGAGGTGCACAAGCCGATATTTTCAAATATTGTGTTGGCTGGGATGTGAGAGAGCATCAACCCATTTGTTCTCTGTGATTTGTTTTCCCCCAGTGGCCCTAGTAAATAAATACTCGTGCAGCAGCAAACAGAGAAAGATGTTGAGATTGCTATCTTTCATGAGGATTAAAATGACAGTGGGTTGAGAGAAGGCAAATAAAGCTTGAGGATTTGATGTCTGTTCTTTTGCATTTGATGAGACACACAAACTTCCTTAATATTTTTGGTCCTTTGATGGTATAAAGTGTCTTTGGGCCCTCCCATTTTCTCCTGTCGCTCCACTGGAGTTCTATTTCTTGTCAAGGGAAACCAGATGTTTCTGTCCCTTTTTATTGCATTCAGGTAGTATAACGGCCTTTTAAGCTTTCCTCTTCATAGAATCAAAGAATTTTCAGGGTTGCAAGGGACCTTTAATAACATCTAGTTCCAACACCCTTGCCATGGGCAGGGACACCTCCCACTAGATCAGGTTGCTCAGAGCCCTGTCCAGCCTGGCCTTAAAAACTTTCAGGGACGGGGCTTCTACCACCTCTCTGAGGAACCTGTTCCACTATTTCGACACCCTCATAGTGAAGAACTTTTTCTTAACATCTAATCTAAGTCTACCCTCCTCTGTCCATTCCCCCTGGTCCTATCACTACCTGACATCCTAAAATGTCCCTCAGCAGGCCCCATTCAGATGCTGGAAGGTTACAATAAGGTCTCCTCAGAGCCTTCTCCTCTCCAGACTGAATAACCCCAACTCTCTCAGTCTGTCTACACAGGAGAGGTGCTCCAGGGACAGAGGATGCTCTGATCATCCTCGTGGCCCTTCTCTGGACATGCTCAACCACATCTATGTCTTTCTTGTAATAGAGGCTCCAGGGACACAGTACTCCAGGTGGGGTCTCACAAGAGCAGAGCAGAGAGGGAGAATCACTTCTCTCGATTTGCTGGCCATGCTTCTCCTGATGCAGCCCAGGATACAATTGACTTTCTGGATTGCAAGTGTACACTGATGGCTCATGTTGAGCTTGTCATTGACTGGTAACCCCAAGTCCTTTTCCACAGGGCTCCTCTCAAGCCAGTCACTGCCCAGCCTATATCCGTGCTTGGGATTGCCTCAATCCAGATGCAGGACCTTGGTCTTGCACTTGGTCTTGTTGATGTTCATGAGGTTGGCAGGGGCTCACCTCTCCAGCCTGTCAAGGTCTCTCTGGATGGCATCCCTTCCCTCCAGCATGTCAGCTGAACCACACAGCTTGGTGTCATCAGCAAACTTGCTGAGGGTGCACTCAATACCACCGTCCATGTCTCCAGCAAAGATATTAAACAGGACTGGTCCCAGCACTGATCTTTGTGGGACTCCACTGTCACTGGCCTCCACTTGGACACAGACCAGTTGGCAGCCACTCTTTGGGTTCAGCCATCAAGCCAATTCTTAACCCACCAAGTGGTCCATCCATCAAACCTATGTTTTACCAGGGTATTCACCTGAGTTTCTGTTTCTCTTCATGTCATACCAGACTATTTTCCATTGCTGGTGGTGTGCTTGAACTGTATTAAATGTTATTTCTTTGAAATTTTAAAAGCCTGCAATTGTCCAGTTTTGCAGACTCTTTCCCTATCAATGACCTACTGTGTCCAGCAAACACAAAAAATGACAATTTTTTTAGACATTCTGCTCATAAGCAATCTTGTTTTGACTTATTATATTGATAAAACCTTTCCCTTGTGAACACTATCTCAGACACTAGAAAAAGAAAATAATAATACATGCATCTGACAAAATGCTACAGTACATAATTAAGTTGCATCCTATTTGTATGTAGTATTCACACCTGCAGACTTTTCCCTATTTCCACTGCCCAAGCTGAACATGATCTTTTCAGATGGATGACACAAAAATATTACTAAAGGCTGTGCTGTGTTATCACAGAAGCATCTTTCTTAGTAGTACCTCTGTTGGATCTTAGTACAGAAAAAAAAGCAGCAAACAGAAAATGTGATTTCAAGATAATTTCAAATTAGCACTTCTGGTACTAGCACTTGTTACCCCTGACATACTCTGCTCTAGCAGCCCATAAGTACCACCTATCTGCTAGTAAACCTGAGGACTTCCGTCTATAACGTATTTAATTTTTTGGCACCAGAATTTCACATGAATTTCCTTAGTTGGTTTCTCCCTTTCTGAAACTCTTTCCATCTATTCACAGCCTTCAGATACCCCATCTTCCACATTGTTACAGTCATCATCTTTCCCATATCCATTTGATTCATTTCCCTTAGAGAGCAATCACCAATAAGACAGAACTGCAAAACTGTATTCTAATTTTTCCTAACTGTATCCCAGCTCTACCATTGAATTAAAGAGTTTATGGTTATGTACAAATTATTGGCAAATATGTACATTGTTTAATATTCAGGTTTAGCATCAAATATAATTTTCAATTTCTCAGTGAAAATATTCCTCACATTCCAATCACGGTATATGAGAACTTCCCAGTTGTGGGTCCAGGCATCTGCACTTCCTCCCTGCAGGGTGGCTCTACTGTTTATCCTGGTTGAATTGAAGCCACCAGAAGAATATCAGCTTGGCAGCTACATCGAGTTCAGAATAACCTAAAGACAGACAGCACTCAGATCTATGGTTCCCCCTAATACAGATGAAACCACAGTGTCTTCTATTATAGGACCAGCATCATGCTTCAGTTTCAGCAGACTCAATCTTTGTGTTTCTAGTGTAGTTTTGCTTTAAGGGACTCTATCAAGTCACCTGGCCTTTTTTGAGTGTCCTGTAAAGCTTTTGTTTTGAATGAGACATGTGAATGTCAACAAAATGAGTCAAAAGGACAGAAGAAAACTTAGTGTCTCTAAAAGTTCAAAAAGAGTTACATTGGAGGGCAGTGGCAATCTCAGAAATAATCTTAAACTTACATTGGAAGCAAACACTGTTTATGAAATATTAGAAAAAATTATTGAATTACACTAAGCATCCTGCCCTGCCCTTTTTCCCATATACCTTTCTCCTTTCATGAGTAAGTTACAACAATGTTTCTTCCCACAGGGTAGAAAAATGAGGCTGAAATGATTTTCTATTGCAGCACTTGGTTTATCGTGGAAAATTTTACTGGCGTTTCCATTAAGCCTTCTGGCCTATAATACAAACAGTATTGTTATTAGCTCTGCTGTAAAAGGGAGATTTTTATGCTCAGCTTTGCCATCTGTTTTAAACTGCATGGCAACACCAGGCAAGAAAATCCTGCCAAACTATGTTAACATTTGCAACAAACTTGCTTCATTAAATAACCTAGTTGGCCTTATTTGCTAAATAAAATAAGTTCTGTTTCTACGATCGTGAGATATTAGAGGAGTTCTGATGTATCTGATTGTAAAAAAATACTAAAGGCCGGGGCCTGAATTCCTTTGCTTGATAGCTATGAGTCAAATAGTGACCAGGCACCGTCTTCCTAATCATGAGAGAGAGAAAGGAGTTAGAATGGGACTGTGTAAGTCCTGATGAGCTGGAGAATGTTTAATTTCAGAGTACAATAAATAAAAAAAAAATGTTAAACCCTGGAATTTACACCCAGGCTTTTTTGTTCTCCTGGGAAGTGCAAATAATTTTGAAATAAGCCTACTGTTCCAAGGAGGTCAGGACAAGAGCAAGCCTATTGAATGGGAATTTTGTTTATGATCTAATTCTTTCAGTCTCAGAGGATCTCCCTGGAATGTGATAGTGTACATATCAGTATTTTAGGAGAAAAGTGAAAAACACCAACCTAACTATGATATAAGTTCCACGGCACTCCTGAAGCCCCAAGATAAAATAAGAAGATATATGAAAGTCTGAAAAAACAAAAGAATAGACTGAGCTTCCCTCAGAAGGGGCTCTGATTATTGGTTTGATTACTGTTGTGCTTGAAAGTTGAAATCAAATACGCTTCCTATTCTAGGCATGAAATCCTAATGAAGTCAGAAGCAAAACTGTTACTATGGCCATTAAGTCAGGATTTCAACTCAGATGTTTACTTGAACTTCCAGAAATGTAAATCTCATCCCCTATTCCCAGAATGCCTGTTGGTCTTTTTTCTTCTTCTAGCTGGCCAGAGCTAGGGCAGCTTGAACTTGGGAGTAACCTCACAATGAATTTTCTTGTGTTTAGTAGGTGGGAAGATACCTCTTCCTTGTAGTAGTCAGGGTTAAGAAGGCAGGGATTCTATTTCTGCCAGCTTCACTTCTTATGGGTTGGGATGGATTTTTGATTGCTGTTTTTTTGTCTTTTTAATTAAATAAATATAATAATATACTTTGAAAACTAAAAAGATAATTTTCTTTTGAAAATGCCCTGCACCTTTTTAAATTCCATATACTCTGTATTTTAAGCTCATGATCAGTAAGTGCTGCGTGTGTTGTGATTGTCTCTTTGTGTTGGCTGGGAGGTGCTTCACTCAGTGTGGAGGATTTTGTGGTGTTGATGAAATCACCGAAGTGTGCAAAAACTGTTGACCCTCTCAGCTTTTCCAAAGTATTTTTTTAAGCTGAGAGCAGAGATTTTCATATGTCACTTCTGGCTACAGAAGATCTAAGGATATTCAAGGAAATGTGATTATTAAAGTAGTTATTTTCCTGGCATATTAGTAGATGTATGAATAAAAATATTTATATTTACTGGTAGAGACAGAGATACCTCTTGTCTGTTCATATCTGCCTATAGAAATGACACTATTGCTGACCTGAGAAAATACTTCAAGTTCCAAATTTTTGTGTTGTGAATCCAGGCATTGGGATTCAGTGCCTGCTTTCCACAGAATGTAATCATAGGTTATGTCAGCCCACTTCTTTATTCTAGGAAAGCCCCAGGAGCTAAATTATTTGTCTTGTAAATAACGTAATATGCGCTCATTAGTTTGATCACTTTTGCTTCTTTCAACAGGTTTGATTGGATTCAGTCTCTTGCCACTTAAAAACTGCCATATAATCAATAGGGAAGCTGAAGTACTGAATGAGATTGATGAGAAAAGTTCCTTGGTAATAAAATATTGGTAATACTCTCTTGTAGGAACTTTATATGCAACTTTGTTCTGTGAACTCTATATTTTGTCTCTTGTTGGCCACAGAAGGAACATATTTGTATAAACATTCTTCAGGAGTTTCCAACCTTGCGTAATTTACCTGCCATAGTGAACAGGAAATGAAAATTGTAGATTAAGTTCTACACAGAAATTGTCTTTTCTGCTCAGTAGAGGTTGCCCAAGTGTCTTTACAGTCATGTTTATGCAAAGCAGGTAAATTGAAATTGGGCAGTTTATATTATAGAAAGTCAAGTCGTGTTCTCTTTACAAAGTTGGACATACAAAGAGTTCATACTGCCCCTGCTATTGCCATCAGATGCTTTTTCAAAGTCATGCTGAGATGATTAAATTACAAATAACTTTTAAAAATTTTGTAATAAACTTTAGTGCAAGCTAAAGTAGCTCTGTCCAACAGAATGAATTGTGATACTAGCAGATCCATGGAAGAGAGGTGATTCTTTTGGCTGAATTTATAATACATGAATGAGTGGGCTGTAAATGGACTACTAATTCTCTGAATGATCTGTCTTGCTTGAGTGAACTGGCTGAGCCTTGTAGATGGACATCAGCAAATTCTCAGCATTTTGTCAAAACACAAGTTGATGTTCATGACCTTGGCCTTGCTTTTTCCTTGATGATTATGTAGCATTCTGTGACTCTGCAGTGTGCTTAGAGAAGTGTGTTTCTACAGTGTTTTATTTACAGAAATCTAAGATTGGAATTTTTCTTAATAACATAATGTTATTTAACCCAGTGGATACTGAAATGGCACAGCAAAGAAAAAACTAGAAGTCGTCATTGCCTTCTTTCAGCTGACTAAGCCCTGAAAAGTGAGAGAAAATAAGTGGAAACTGGAAGCTAGGTCATGGAAAACTTTAAAATATGGAAGTGGTTTAAATATAGCGAATATTAAGTTGCCATAAAAAAATGATGGTGAATTTTAATATGGTATCTTTTACCAGTTGTCACCATATGAAAGGCATATTTTGGATCTTCAGGTGCCCTAATGTGAAAATCTGTATTTCTGTGCTGATAGAACAAAATGTATGTGTAAGAAGGAAAGAAAAAGGTCTAGAAAAAAGTGCATGTCTGGAATTGATTGAATGCATGCTTCAGGGAACAGTCTGGATAAATTGTTTAAGAATGTTTCATTCTATTAAAATAGTAATGATAAGAGACTGACTTCAAATCTGAATAGGTCACAAGTGAAATTAGTTTGGTGGTCTTAGCTAATCCCTTTGGATATTTATCCACATTACAGTCTCCCTGTACAATTTGTTTCAACTCAGAATTACTGTTTGACTCCAGTCAGGAGCCTTAGGAGTGTTATAGGTTGTTTCATCTCAGGGCCGAGTTTAAAAGAGAGACTGATGGTGAGAACTTTCACACAATACATTCCTCCTTATGTTGTTTCCATATCAAGACAGTATTACAAAAAAGTCGTGTTCATGTGTTCTAAATTCCCTTTTATTTGAAATAAATAATTTTTTCAAGATTTGGAATAATTTAAGTTGCATTACTTCTAAGTAGCCATTGTGCAAGTTGGATCTCAGGAAGTAGGGTGCTACGTGCCCTATAGTCTCCTGAAGTCTTCCTAGTTCGCTTTTTTTAACATTAAGCCATTTTCTTTGGCCATCTGTAGTAGCCTTTTCCCTTGTGCTTTGCCTATGGTCTGTTTCCCCTGATGGCATCCTGATTGCATTACCCCATGGAATCTGCAAACTGAAAAACCATGTAACCATGTACACACTTTTCCACAATCTGATTCAGCAATCATACTAGAAAATTTAACTGGCTTTGAAATTCAGGTGACGTAGGTAATTCAGAAGCTAAGACCTACAGAGTGGTACATTGTGCATAAAAATCTCCCAGTGTCCTACTCTTGGCTCATGAAACTTTCTTGCCATGGGGCAGAGGTGCAGTGTTAGGCCCCTCTCACACCCTGACCCTGACCACACAACCCCAGACTGGCTGCAATGGCAGAGAGGTGACGAGGGATGAAAGGCATCACTTCAGTGCCAGCCTGCTGTGTGCTGCAGCAGATCTCCATCTTTCGGCCCAGCCGGGCCAACAGGTAGATGGCACAGCACTTAGCAACCTCCTGTGCTCCTTTGCTGGCATCTCATTCCAGCTCATTCCTTTGCTCTGCTTCTCATTCCAGCACAGTAGATATAGCAGAGGTATGTGACATTATATTCCTAAACTCTTTAATATCTGATGAAATTGATTTCTAACAGAAAGCACAAATGCATTTTGGAGACCACAAGTCAATTTCATGTTTTGTCGATGTCTTTATTTTGTGCAATCTAAAGAAGAGGTTGAGATTTTATGTTTCGTTTTCTTTATTCTGTAAGGTTTCTGCTGAGACAGGAAAGCCATGATTCTTTCTGTGATTTTCCTGTGGAAAACTATGAAAGTAATTTATTTTTTTTTTAAATCTTGGAAAAGTTTTGTTAACTGCTATGAGGTAGCATTTATGAGGTAGAAAACAAAAAAGGATATTTTCTGCTCTATTGCTTATTACAATTGTTAACTGTATAATGCTGTTCTAATAAAAATTAAAAAAATTAAAAATACACAAATAATAATAATACATTCACATTATCACTTTCTATTAATTTTCTTACTACAGCCTTTCCCTCCAAAATGTTGCAAGGATAATTGTGTAGCATTTGCAGAGTAAATAAAGGGCAGGCTTTGATGCAAGCAGTAAGAGAAAGAAAAGGAATTTAAAAAGAGTGTTGTCATACAAGTTGTTTGCTGTGTAGTCTCTTTGTTATTCAATAAACAAATATCTGAATGCAGGCAAGTAGTTATTTATCCTTGAAAATACATGCAATGATAATTGGATGCTAATGTGGTAAAGTTTCCCATCATTTGTTTAACCCCTGGTGGTAGCAATTATTTGGGGGAGGCTTTTGGAGTTTGGTTCTGGTTTTGTTATATTGAGGTGACTGGTTTTGATACTGTGGATGCCAACGTTTAGTTTTTCCTGGTTTTGGATGCATGTGGCTTTCCAGGCTTATATTTTATTAGAGGTTTCAGGTCTTAGTTATTCAGTGTCAGTATTTATTTGTTTCTGCTGAGTTCAGATAGTGGTTTTGAAGGTGCTTTTCCATTCTTGAGACATTTGTGGGGTACTTAACCTACATTAGACCTAAGGGGTCTGAGGGCTCTTCAACAAACAAAGAATTTCTAGATACTTTCCTTCAGAATGTGTCAAGGGCAATACAGACAAAAGACTGATGTCTCCTTTAACAGCTTGATAAGTATCTCAGGATATTCTGCAAAAATCAGTACTGTTTCTGCAGTGTACTGTATTCCCATTCAGCATAATATGGCTCAATATGTGTACTATATATGACAATAGTGAAGACTTATCTTTGCCCTGAGGGCTAAGTGCTGTAGCACCTCTCAAGTGATAGGCTTGATAGAAGTGATGATTCAGAGGCAATGATCTGCAAAAAGTCACATTAAATATGTGTGAGAATTAAAAATATGAGTCTGTGTTTATCTTGATTTTTATTTTACAAGATTCAAAGCCCTGTTTATTTCCAGCATCAAAATCCCTTGTAAGGTAAACTAAATCATTCTTGTATTGACCATTTTTTCATGTCGTTCTATTGAGGCATCTTCCCAACTGAGTTCCTTATTGAATTCTATTTCTATGAGGGTATTGTAGGTTAGCAGCACAGTTTTACGGTACACAAAAGAGGTGTCTTCTGAATTTCCAATGCCTTTCATATTGTTCCCTATAGAAGCAGCAGTTCTGAAATACAGAATAGATCACAACAGAAACAGTTGCCTCTTGACTTGCTGCTATTTTTCTTTAATTTTACATTTCCTAAAATAGTCTGTCCTGCCTAACTTTCTTAGTAGATAAATTTATACTAAACACATCCTTTCCAGAAATTTTTGACATTTCCATCTACGTAACAAAGAAAGTGTTTTGTCATAGGTAGAAACAAAAAATACAATTCAGCTCTAAACCTGTACAAATACACAAACTGTGCTGTCTGTACAATCATAGGGACTGTGCCCAAAATCAAGCATGGAGTATCGCATGATAAATATAATACTTCTATAAAGTGATAACATTCAATAGTTTTTAAAGGAGATTTTCAACATAAATTAGTGTGGTGTTCTCTCAGTCATTGTTCAGCTATTGCTACAGTTTTTTATTAGTTTTGCTTGCAGGGTCCCTTATTTGCAACAGTACAGGTGACTTCATAGTCTTTTGCTGCAATCAGAGAGGAGCATCCCCATTACTAAGAAGTTCTTTCTGAATGACTGTAGCCCCATGTTAAGGTAATTACTCAGAAGAGAGCACAAATGTTTAACTGAATTTTCTTTTTCTGAAATGTGTTGGGATGCAAAGGTGTTCACTGCTTAGGCAAGTCATGTGCATTGTCTTCTGTACTACTTCACATACTGCTTTTTTAATAAGAAATGTGACTTGATGGCAACTCAGTGATCCAAAGTGGTGACTCTGGTTTGAATTGTCCAAGGTTCCTCACACTAGTTCAGTGACAGTGACATAACAGCATAATTATAGCATGTTGGCAGGCCCCATCCTGCTCCTCACAAGTGAGGTGAGTAGCAAATAGGTCAGTTTACTTTCCTTACAGCCTACTGTGCAGGAGGGCTTGGAGGTGCATTTCTAAAGAATCTGTTTCCTTAGCATGTGAGTTAAATGTAGTATTTAAAATTTATGTTTACTTCTCAATTTAGAATTTAGGAAGCATAGTTTGCTGTTTGATCGTAACTTAGCCTTTGAAATAGGGAGTCTAACAGAAGTGAATTGGGAGAATGCAGAACATTATGAACCAAAAGAAGATAAGTGAGGAGAGAATAAGGTATATAAATACATGAGGGGGAAAAAATAGAAAATGTGAATTATTGTTATTTGATCAGGTTTTGTATATTTTTGTATACATGCATGCACACACACATTCACAGTTAGAAACCTACACATATCATAGCACTAATGCACCACCTCACTTTCTTACCTAAGGCAAGACCTATGAAATCGAGAATTTATTTCTTTGCTCATGACCTTTCATAACTATCAAGTATAAATGATTTTCTTTCACTTATGGCTAGGCTACATTTGAAGGTGCTGTAGGTCTCCAGCAAGAATTTTCAGTAGAGAAACCTGCACTTTCTCTAAAGATTTTATACACAATAAAGAAAAATAATCTGTAAAATCTTTTTTTTAGTGTGATGACCTTGTTCTTCTTTTCAAACAATCTTTAGGTTGCATAATTTTTGCTGCATTTCTTAATGAAAAGCATGCATTCTTTTTAAGGATTTGTAGTTCCTTCTAAGTAAGGAGCTGCTAATGGTATAGTATTATTACAGTAGCCTGTATAAGAGTCTTGTCAGTACATTCACTCAGTTTTCCCAAGCTGCAACTGTAAAATAATGAAGGAAACCATTGGTGAATTAAACAGCTTGTTAGTCATGGAGGGTTGTTGGATTTAATTCTCCAGAGGTATGAAGTGCAGCGTAGTGGCAATGAGATCAAGAAAAATCAAGTCACTGGATACTGAATATATATTAAAGCATTCCTGAAATGTAGTATAGGTAACAGCTTCATTTCACTGCCTTGGTATTTTAGTAACTTTCGTGTCTGGGATTCTGGTCAGAATTTAGTTTAAATGAATTAAGAAAATTGTTCTGGACAGTTAGCTATAATGGATACTATAATATTGCACCAAGAAAAAAATAAGACACTGAGATAGTCCTCTGCTACTCAGTAAAGTTTCTTGTTATGAACTGTTATGTCCCACACCTTCCAGCTATAAAACAAAGATAACATAATGAGCATTTGAATTCGGGGTCTAAACCATACTTTCAGTGTCCTTGAACCAAAGGGGGTGGAGAGATTAAAGGCCAGACTAAGCTTCTAAATTCAAGGAGTAGTGCAAAATCACCTTCGTTCAGAGTTTTTATCAGGCTTTTAAGCTAATTTTATTTGTTCTCCATCTTACTCATACTGTGTCTGCCCACACCTCTTCCAGTTTTGACTCTGCTTTCATAAGACACTGCCATTTGAAGATGAAACTCTCACTGACCTCTCTCAGTCACTGGGAACTTCCCCCTTCTACCTGGCTCAGATTATAGATATATTCTCATTATCTCTCATTGAGTTTTTCTTAATACACACTTTGGGATCAGTAGGCATTGAAGAGGTTGCATAAAAATAATTCTGTTTATTCAGAATTTTCGTCATGGTTGGTAGTAGCTGATAAAAAATTTTCTTCTTTACTAGTAGTAGTGTCTGCCCAAATATGTTCAAAAAGTCGTCATGTTATGTATACTTTGTAAAGCAATTTGAAAAGATTCATAAAATGCTTCAAGACTGACATACTCAGGGAGTCTTCCTTATCAGAAAAATGTGTAGAATTTCTGTATTAGCCATTTTTTTAAAATAAAAAAAAAAAAGAAAATCAAAATGCGGCAAAATGAAACATCATATTTTCTTAATATGAGAGAAGACAGGTTGATGTGTCTGTAAGTAGTATGATTGTGACAGATACAATTACCACTCTGAAGCTTCAAGGCAGCTCAGGGAACCAAAATATTCTCCTACTCCAGTAGAGGGTGATAGGAAATCTCAAGTCTTATGTACCTTGTCCTCAATGGTATCAGAGACATCTAATTGTGTCTGAACAGAAAGCCAGGCAGGCTAATTGAGGAAACTGCCAGATTATATAAAATTTTCTTTCTAGTGATCACATTTGTCTGTCACTATATCCAAAGAACTTGTGACTGACTCAACAGTGCTGCCACCTCAGAATGCAAGTGAAATATATGGAGTATATCCATCTTTAAAGACAGGTTTTCAAGCCCTGCCAAGCTGAGGATCTGTGTACAATAATTATTTCCACTGGTGCAGACTCTGCATAAGACTGCTCATATTTTTCAATATTGACTTGGTGTGTTAAGATTGTAAGTAGTTTTGCATGATCCACCTCACCTCTACCTTGTTTTTTGATTGGTTGAGGAAGTGATGAGTCCTGAGTCCTTTGGTGTCTTGGAAGAGTCTAAATGCAGTCTGCATTGTGCCTTTCTGGGATGAAGGGGAGGCTGTGTTGTAGTATTTGGACAGGCTGTAAAATTTTTCTTTGCATTTATGTAGATGAGGAATTGTTTCTCTGTCTTTGTAGCATCTGTGTAAGTCATATGGCCAAAGTCTTTCTCTGGCTGGGGAGAACAGGATGTGGCTGATTAATACAAATAATTCTTTTGCATTGTGAACAGATTAAAAAGTATGTCTAAAATACCACTCTCTTCAGATAAACCTGAATTCAGTAACTTCTCACAGCTAATCTAGACAGCAATATTGAAGCAATCTTGGTTACAATTTTACATAAGTTCCAACATTGGCACTGGTAATAATATTAAAGAAAAAATGGAATCTCAGAGTTTTCCCTCTTCTGTCTGAGTCTTTAGGAAATTCCTCTTTCCCCAACTTGTCTTTCTTTGTTCAGAGAGGTGTTCCTGGAGAGTCTGTATTTAGGTGATTTTTAAATATCAGTGTAACATGGGAAGAGATGATACACACAGAGCATGTGGGGTGGAATCCAGAAATAATGGCCTCCTCCATCTGAGCAAGATAATATTCTCTGCTACTGTGTGATACTATTAAGACTAATTTGCCACATAAACCAGAGCAGTAATTAATTATGCAGATGTGCAAGTTTATTCTATACAGAAGAGGGCAGTAGAACTGGTAGCTGAAATTGAAACAAAAGTCATTTGTGCATTAAGCAAAATCGATCACTGTAATAACAGGATTCAAACATTACATTCACATAGCTGAGAATCTAAACAAATCTTCAGTATCTAAACAACTTCAAGCTTAAACATGACCTAGATCATGTAGAAGCGTTAGGGTTAGAAAAGTTGGAGATGACCATAAGGCAGAACTGTGGCATATGCAGGCAGTATTTGGATCCCTCCCTCTCTGTTACAGCACTGCCCAGTGTAGATGGTATAATTAAGACATATAGAAATGACTCATTAATTTGTGACAGCTTCTTGTATGTTAAGGAAATAGATGAGCTATACGGTGATGACAAATTAAGAGATCATTTTATTGTTTCAGTACCACTTCACCCAGTTGGGGAAAGTTCATGAAGTACTTTGTCTGTTAAGGATATGTTGAAAGATATGGTGCTTCAGGTGATTTAAAAAGAAAATATCAGAGTCAGCTATAAGTATCTTCTGAAACAAATATGCTGCTTTTTCTCCTTTAGAATATGGATACAGACAGAGTGCAGAGATGTATTAATTATTTTCATGGATTTGTATCTCAGAGCAGAGTAGTTTTCAGTTTTGCAAGGCAAGGTCTGTATCCAGATTTCTTTTGAACACGAGACATTGTTATTTTATTCATGTTCTTTTAAAACGTTTTGGGTTTTTTCTTAATTATTTGCCAACTATTCCTGTAATGTTGAATGAATGTTCATATTAAGTGTTAGAAGTTAGAATGGAAAGACAAAGGAGTAAATCCATTGTGATTTTTTTAGAAGAGATGTTTCTATAACAAACATCCTTTTCTAGTGTGTAAGTTGGACTGGAAATGTCAATATTTAATACAGCATAATGGTGGTAGAAATAAGTGGTGGTGGTATAAATAAATGGTGGTAAGAATTCACAGAGTAGCACTAAAGGGAACCATACCTTCTTGGAATAATGGAGGAGTGGGGAAAGTCGATTCAGTTCATGCTCAGAAGCTTCAAAACAGAGAATCAGAAGCTATCCACTGACCAATATTTAAGGAAAAGGTTTTATAAACCACAGCTCATTATCTTCATGCTAGATTTGCTGGCAATTCCATTTTGTCATGCAGTTAAGGATCTTTTTCCCAGGTAAAAGTGGTTTTTATTATGTTTTGCAAACTGTTAAAATTGCAAGCTTTGTTGTAACAAAAATGTATTATGATGCTGTGGTGCTACAGAGTTTCACATGCTACTGGGCACTTCTTTGGAGGCTTAACTTCTTTGGCCTTCAGTTTTATACCTGGTTCACTCCGAGTGCAAGCAGCCTGTTTATGCACACCGTATCTCAGTGTGCTGCTGCAGTATAAGGTAGCTAAAAGAAACTTGCCAACTTGTCTGCATATGCTGTTATTAAGTCCTCCATTAAGTGAGGCAGACTGGATTACTGATTTTGAAATTGATGATGGATGAAGAAGCTATACAGAGATGACATTGCTCTAAATTTGTAACTCTGAGATTAGGGTTTTTCTCTGTAATGTTATACTAATGGGCATTTCTCAAAGACAAGGAAAAAAAAAGATTAGATCTGGTGCCTGTGTGCTAAGGGAGGTGGAAAGGAAGAAATAACCACAGATGAAGTTCAAATTAAGGTTTCAGAAGGTGCTAAACATGTTGGAATGAAAATAGAAAGCTTCTTCACCTCGAATTCATCACCAAGGGCAGAAGGATGGTTTTATAATTGAGTGTGTCAACTTTCCAGTACCTGTCACTTTATCTGTCTTCAATATGCCATACACATTTATACTGATGTATAAGTAATAATAATAATTTTGTGCTTGAGGCAAAAGATATGGATTTAGACAATCCTTTCATACCCATCTTTGACACAAATTTCTTGTGTGGCCTGTGGACAAATCAAGTTTCTGTACCTCACTATCCGCTGCTGCAAAATGGAAATAATACTTTTTCTTTCAGAGAGATGTTGAGAGACTATGTCAGGATTTGCAATTTGTTTTGAGTCTGAGATAAAGCTATCTCACCTGCATTTTCTCCCAAACCTTACCAGGGCAAGACTTCCACTTCCAAAACTGCAGCAGGTGCTGACTCTTATTGAGGGTCTCATCAAAGCCCCAGACTCATTCTGTTAACATATTTTACTCACATGAAAGTTACAACTGAAAGTTCAAAAAGTAGGTGTTGTATAACAGATTACAGGGATGCAGAGGACATCTGTCCCACTCAGTGAACAGGCCTTGGAACAGATGTCTCAAATTTCTTCAAATCCAGAACATGCTGTCCATTTTTCAGTAATAAACAGAATTTTTCCTCTTTGTCACTGGCACTAAAGTATTATCTTTAATGCATAAAATATGTAAATTCTTAAAGCATCATTTTGCTCTTTAGTGAGTTTAGATATTACAAAATGGTTTAATTATAAAAACAGACAGACCTAGTCCTGGGACCTGTGCAGCTAGAAATAAATGTGCAATCAAAACTGCAATTACCTGCAGAATTTAGTGTAAACAGATCAGCAATCACATAACAAACACAGGCTAGTTTGCATTCTGATATGAATACAGTTAGATCCAAAGCAATTTTCCTTTATTTATCTTAGCTGCTCAGCATAAATAAAGCAAGGGCATTGAAGCAATTAGCATAATTAGAGTATCGTGGTCAGGCCCTGTGTGATTTCTAGAGACGTTTCACTTTAGAATTCTTTTTCCCGTACAAGAGTTTCCCTGAGCCACTAAAATATCGCTTTGGGCATTTTTGTATTTCAAATTTGCAAGTTGTCAGTTTGAAAAACCCTTGACACACGGATGTGAAAGCATCTCACAGACAACCACAGAAGGTATACCCTCAGCTTTTCATTACTAGGAAGCTGGGGAATTTCCTTTTTCAGCTCTTTCTCCTTCTTGACGTTTTAACCCTAGAAATGTCAGGTTTAATTATTTCAGGTGCCATCCAGCAGACTTAAGGGTTAAAAACAACCTGTTCCTTCAAAAGGTGTGACATTTATGCCACTTGAGGGGTTACGCTTGAAAACAAATTTCCAGCTGTCCCATGGTACCCTATTGAGTCTTGTATTTGCTTGTCTCTAGTAGCAACAGTGGAAGAGATTTTGTGTGGCTGTCAGTATTTTTACTTCCTCAGGACCTAGAACCAACTTTTCATCCGTGCTTCTACTGTTGTGATAGCATTTAGAAAGCTGAAATAATACTAGACTGTAGGACCATTGCTGGACACTTGTACTGTGGGGGCAGGATAGGGAAAACATGGACAGCTTGTGGTTTTTATTAGGAGACTTGAGCTGTGTCCTCTACCAGAATGGCTGCATGGTAGATGTAAAGTACCTGTCACAAAGTACCATTTGCAGCTATCCAGGCCAGCTTCAAACATTGGAACAAAGTGAATGTGGATGGAGAAAGAGAAGAACTACATCTTGTCCTTTTTTTTCTCCCATTTTTCTTCTTCATTAGTGAACATTTCAACAAAGAAATATCAAAAGATGTAGAAATTGCAGTCATTTTACTTCATCTTCATAAATTGAAAGGGCACCCACTGTTTCCAGTAGGATATGGGCCAAGCTGTGACACAGGGCACTTCAAGAGTATGGGCTGGCTACAGGCAGCATGTATACTGTGCAATTAATTGTTAACTGTCAAAGAGATTTTGATTATTAAATCATGTTTCCTATAATTTTTAAATTGTCTTTGTCAGTGCTTTGAAATCTCTGCCTCTTATGCGGGGAAACTGTGACCTCATTTACCACATTCCTCTCCCTATTAGCACATGGTATCAGGCATACAAAAAAAAGGGGAACCTAAAAGGCAGTATCAGAGCACAAGCCATTGATGGGAATACTGAGATGTTTAGAGTAATCTGATCTATTTTAAAAGAAAGTTGTTAGATGAAATATTACCAGAATAGTAGTAGGGTCAGGGTAAGGAACAGTGGTATTATTCCAATGAAAGCTTTACCAGTCGTGGAATTACCTTAATTGCAGTATCTGAACCTTTCAGGAAGAAAGTATCCCTCCTGTCTCTGCCCTTTCATGGTTCTTCCATTGCTTCAAATGTATGCTGTGCAGCTTTAAACCCTGTCAGTTTAACACATTTGTTATTCTTTCTCTTAAAGGATCAAAAAAGAACAATACTAATTAAGTTTCTCCAAGCCCAAGCATCATCTCTCAGTAATTTAATGCCAATGTGGTACCTACAGAGAATCTGAATAGCAGACACTTCTCTAGTTTTTGAGAGAAAAAGCTTTAACTGCAAGAAATGTTCCATCCTTCAGACTGCATTTATCTTGCTGATTAGTGATAATGGAAAACCTAGCAACAGTTTACTGCATAATATTGGAAGCCCTCTAGCCAAGCAGTGGCAGAAGCAATAAACCCCCAAAATAACATAGGTAAGTCTGAATATGAGTCAAGGGGCAGTATGGGAACACTGAAAAAAAAGATAGCACTTAACTATTAAGGACATTAAAGTCTCTTAATGAATAGGGATAAAGCAGCATGATGTCTTTAAACCAGGCTGCTAGATGAGTTTATTTATTCTTTCTTCCCAATAATTTGCACAATGTTAGGAGTTCTTTGAATGTAGAAACAGTACCTTAATTTTTTTTTTTTACTCTGTCAAAGACAATGAGTCTTTATGAGTTAATGTACTTTGATTTTTCTCTTTTTATTCCATGTGTGTGGTATTATGTGTATATAGAAAAGGAAGGAAGCAGATGAATGAGTTAGTTCTTATATGGATAATTACATAAATCGTAAGTTTTTGCCATCTACTCTTTAGCATCTGTCTTTTCTACTGGAAGCTATTGTAGTGAAACGGCCAGCCATCTTCAGGTGAACTTCTCTGAAGCAAGCCAACACAAGGTCTGCACTCTCTTAAAGTATGTCCTTCTTTGTTTTTAGTGGATTCTGCTTTTTGCTGCCTTTTCCTACGGTTATTTTGTTTTTTTTTTTTTTTTTTCTGGGGCTTTTTTATCATGTATAGCATAGGTCTTAGTCAGTCTTGCCATCCAGCTAGTCTGGTGCCTTGTCCATCAAATAGCCAGTTGTAAGTACTTTACAGGAACTACATGAAACTTCAGATTAAGTAGCTTTGAGTTAATCTACCCCATGTTAAATCTCTCCCTAAATTCCAAGGTTATCTTAAATCCTGATACACAAGAGTAACATTGCTTACTAAAACTGGTTCTCCTGCTTACCGCCAACAGCATTCACTCCTTCATATTCACCATGTGTGAATGTGTAGCTCCTAATAAAGAAGTTGTGGGAGGTTGAATTGTGGGAAGCACTTTTAAATATCCCTATTCTGACAGTTTACCAGAGGGGAAGTGAATGTTGGAAATAGCAATGGCTTATTATTTAAAGCACTTTTTAAAATTTACTCAGCTCCTGTAAAAATGTGTCTGTGCCCACTGAGCAGAACATGTTGCCTAGGCTTCTGTAAAAAATGTATTTAAGGTTATATCAAATTTGTTGTGGTCAGTGCTTATGCTGTCCAGTAGTCTGCCTTTTGGTAAAAATATGGCAGGAAATACCAAGACCAGTGGGCTAGCTCTGGAAGACTTAGCAATCTCCTGGTGACTGCCCAGTTCCCCAAAGAATAAATGACAAGCTGAAAAGTTGATTGCCATCATCCTTTTACTACAGAAAGCTTCAATTAACTAGTTCTTGTGCAGTGCATAACTATTGCAACTTGTTTTCCTATTTATTTCCTCATGTCTTAACCAAGAAGCACAAGCAGTCGAGTCAGAATTCTTGCTGAGTTCAGTCTCCAGCATCGCTTCTCAGATTCTAGTAGTTTGTACAGCATTTAGCAGCATGTTTTCTCTTGGGATTAAGTTAACATGTTGGTATTTTGCCCACTATCTATTATCTACATTTGATCCCTAAAAGTGGGAGATTGATTTTAACTTGGCCCTGCTGCTTTTAAATCCCTTAATAGTGTAGACTCTGGCTGCATCTGAGACCTTCTGCTCTAGCCTCATCCTTTTGAGTGTTCAGGCTATGACACCATTTGCCTTTTAGGGAATCCATCATCAGTCACACATTAGTTTGGCAGGTGAATTGTCATTTTCCTCTTTATTCCTAAAGGTGAGGAATGTGCTCCATCTTGACTTGTGTTTTCTTCTTCTAGATTAATGAACCTTGGTTCATTTGTCTGGAACATTTACCACCCTTGCAGTCAGGAATCTCCAACTCGTTTTATGAAGATGGCTAGCAGTTTTTAATTAGTGTCCATGACAAGGTGTCTTAGTCTTGTTTTCAGTATTCAATGTGTAGTGGAATCTCTCAGGACTTCACGTGCTTTAATTATTAACTGTGTACCTATATGCTGTGATGAGCCTGATTTGTATGGTGGTTGAATGTCCGCTTTTTTTTCCCCCTGAAATTCACAGGTCCTGACCATCTATGGCATCCCCAGAACATGAACCAGTTGCTTAAAAGAATGAATTTATATGTCAGTATATAGCAATACTGATCTGGTAGAACTTCATTTTTTCTGGTGTTGCCTACACTTCAAGTAATGGGAATGATTACTTACCTAACATCAGGCAGCTGAAATAAAAACGTGGGTGTATATTTACCTGTAAGGTCTAAGTTAGTTTTGCTGTCATTTTCAGACTTCTGGGCATCTCACAGTTCTGTTGTTACAGAACTTTAGCCTGCCCTTCAGTCTTACATTCTCTGGTTTGTACTTCCCTTCTTTGAGCATTCAATTATACCTGCAAAATTAGGATCCTTATCTAGTAAAGCTAATTGTTTTATTCAGCATCGATCAGTGAAAATAATGATGTGGGCACTGTTAAGGGCTACATCTTTCCTCTTATTCTACAGCCTCACAAGGTTATTTTGGAAATAAATTAATGTTTATGAAGCACTGAGATACTGCAGTGGTGAGCGTCACAGGAAAACCCACAAGGAAGCTTTTAATTCTATCTTCAGAGCATGGTTTGCATAGAATGCAGTTAATAAGGCCTAGGGCCACACATTAAACACTGAGGAGAAAACAAAATATCAAATAGCTGTTCATTAAGGCAGCATTATCTGTCACGTGCAGTGAATGAGTCAGGAATTCCAGTAGAATGTTTCTTTGCTTTGCAGTGCTCAACTTTGCAATCTTAATACTTTTCTTTTTGTGTTGGTCTGAATGTAGTTTCCTATGATCTATGAATGAAAATTAAAAAGTCAGAAAGATGGTGTCATGCTGAAACCTGCATAATTCATTGGAAGACATATAGTTTTAGGTTAATTCCATGTATCTTTGCCAGTAAATGTTTGTAAATGAAAGAAATTATTATTTCCTCTATATCCTTCAGCATGAGGGGAGGAGAGGATTGTATTTTACTGAAAGGCTAGTCAAGCATTGGATCTAGCTCCCCAGGGGAGAGGTCATGACCCAAAGCCTGTCAGTGTTCAAGAGCATCTCAACAACTCCTGCAGATACATGGTTCAACTTTTAGATTGCCCTGTATGGAGTCAGGATTTGGACTTGATGATCCTTCTGGGTTTCTTTATGATACACTTTGCAGTAATCTGCTCCAAAATGGAATTTCTTCCTATGCTGGTCAGTATTTTTCTAGCCAATATTAATACTTACAAAGATGGTTCCATGTCACGTAGCAACACTGAGGATGATCAAGATGAGGAAAACAAAAATCTTCCCTGGAGCTCATGCTCTGGAGATTAGGAGAGGGTTGTTGCCAGACAATTTTTGATGTAGCTTGATTGCTGGAAAAAACAGTTCCTTAAGTTTTCCACTGGTTTTATTAGAGACTCAGTAGTGTATGTGTCTTTTGTACGTTGTTCTTCCAAAATCACATTAGATTTATTTCATTATATTATCAGCTTAATGTCTGATGTTCCCACTTCATTCTTACTAGAACCCACATGAGTGGAGTTAAATCCATCTTAGGGAAACATGTTGCCCTCATCATATATGCTACCCAGGGAAAGTGTTGGTTAACAAATTATGCAACAGTGTGAGGAGGGGATGGGGGTCTTCAATACTAATTCCTTTTTAAACTCCACCAGTTTTTCCCTGCTTAACTATTTTCATTGTATCTTTGTCACTTCTGAGATCCGCAGGACTAACTGAGTAAACCCAGGACTCTCGCATCTATTTGTTCCTATGGAATGTTTATATAACTACTTAACAATCTGAAATAATGCTTACTAAAAAAGATTTTAGTAGGGATAAAATGCCACAGACTTCATGCACCAAGTTTCTGATTAAGGTGGAGTATAAAGGTCACATTAGTAACAAAAAATATATATTACTGGATGAGTGGTACGAAATAAAAAAAAAAAAAGGAAGTATTTAAATTCATTCACTGGGACATTTTTTTCTACTGCTGGATGGGTCTATGGATCTACAGAGGTCTGGATCCCACACAGTGGCAGATGTGTGTATAATCAAATATAGACATGTGATTTTTGGCCTTTTTAGCTACAGATTTCTAAAAGAAAATAAAAGACATTGTGCTGGTATAAATTTTGGAAGTAAGACATTAAGTATGCAGTTGGTTGGTCAAATATAGAACTGATAAGCAGCATAAACCCAACGTGCACTGACGTCTTTACATTGTATGGCTTTTCAGACATCACTTCCTTAAGAATGAGCAAGGACCATGTAGAGAGCTAGTATGGAAGCTGAGTGTCTTAATGTTGACACTCACCAATAAATTTCCACATTCATGATATATATGGCATGTGTCAAATGTCTTCAACTGATTTTAAAATAAATAGGATAGAACTTGTCCTACCCAAGTCAACATGTTTCTCCTTTATTCTTTATCACAGCTAAATGCTTCTTACAGATAAATTCCTTAGGATCTTCATAAGGTGAAAGAGTTTGTTCTGTGACAGCAGATTTTCATACTGAATGACTTAATATTTTCTGCCAACAGCTACCCAGTGTTGACCACTGTAAGAGAAGAGTACTTTGAAAGGTTTTTTTCAAGTCTGTACCTTGGACTACTAATTTTGGACAGATTCATACAGCTTAAAAGTCCATGCAATATTTTTTTAAATACTGCAGAAAGTCTGAAGCAATTTCTGAGGGGAAGAACAAAATGTTCTGCAAGTATGTACAGGGGGTGTTCTCTTATAGGAAGATACTGTGGGAAAATTTATCATCGGAGTCTAGCATTTTCCAGGAGCAGTATCAGTCTTTGTAAACAGAGGATAAAAGTTATCACTTGCAGGACTAGGTTAATAATGTAAAAAGTTTGGGAAAAGATCATTCAGAGGAAAAGAAATCCACCTTCATCACAGCTTCAGTTCAGACATTGATGAACTGATATTTGTTCTTGCTTGTGTCCTGCAATTTAAGCTGCTTTTTGTTATTTTTCTGTCACTATTTGGAACACCAAATAACTTCTGGGCAGCATACCTATATATTCACACAGTGACTTGCAACAGGCAGACATCCATTCTGAGAAATTATTTACTAGAAGTGCAAGTTAGTGTTTTTCTCCTGCTTCTCTATCAACCTTCTCTTAAACTCATTCTGGTTTTCTCTTGCACATTTTTTGTCTTTCTGTTCTATATTCAGCTTGGTCTCTCTCTCCCCACTTTTTTCCTCATTCTTTGCTTTATAGTCGTTGTATTTGCCCATTTTACATCATGTTACAAGTATCTTCAAGAGAGCATGTTGTTCCTCCTCTGTTTTCCATTCATTCTTCACTCTCTTTTGTTTTTGTTTTCACACTTGAAATGGGTATTTTGTTTTAACTCTAAGACCTACACTCTGATCTTGTAGCTAATGTGACAAGTTAGTTAATTGGAGACATTTGTAGAACAATTTTAATTTTGTTAAGTCTAATTTTAGTACATGTTTCTTGGACATGATTAAGTATAGCTTCTCTTGTTTGAGAAGTAAAAATAACCTAAGAACTCTCATAAAGGACCTTTAAAAAGTAAATAGAAGTACTACCCAGGTAATTTCTTGTTATTGTCTGGCCATTGCATTATAGCATTGATTTTAGGATCAGAATTTACAAATACTTCTGGGTCACATTAGGCAAAATAACATTCTTTCTCAATTCAGTGTTCTGGAGTTTCAAAACCTGTTTGTCTGATCTGTGTGACAGTACAAAACTTCCATAATAACTGAAAAGGGGAACCTTGGCCACCATAGTATGTGATTAAATCTTCCTTTTTTTTAAATACAAGTTTCTGTTTGTGAATAAAATCTGTTGAATGTGAACTGTGCTTTTCCTGAATTTGCCAGCAAGTAATTTTCATATCGTGCTTGCTTTTAAATGTTCATAGTATCTGTGCAGTGAAAAGGTACAGGGCTCTTCATTCTTCTCTTCAAGGGTGATCTGTACAGGAGCATCACTAATACTCTGAAATTAATGCAAAGAAAATTCTGAAGCAGCTTTCCAGAAAGGCCAGGACAAAGGAACATGTGTATACCGATTGAGGTGTACACATTTTTTCTTCTCTTTCCTTCTGCTCTGTGTGACCATACTCCCATACTCTATTGTGTAGTTGAATAGACAAAGAGAAACCAGTGCTGTAAAAACATCTGGAAATACAAGCTTGACAATCAGATAAGGGACACTCATCATCTTATGTAGTTAGAAGAAAACATGGAACAAAAATAGCAGCTTAGTAGAGCTTCCTCCCTCGTTTCTTCTCAGTGGGACAAATACCAAAGCATCTGCTGACTTCATACTCTCACACAAAGAGAGTGGTACATCTCTAGATACATGTGTGTGTAGTCAGCCTGCATCAGGTAAAAGTGAGTGCTAACTAATGAGAAATGAAGCAGCTTCATTTCTAATGGCTTCTGAATATGTTTTGCAGAAGAGTGCTGTTTGTTTTTAAAGACAGAAAACAAACAGGGATTTTTTTATGGTATGTGAACATATACATCTTCTCTAATCCTCAGGTTATAATATTTGATATGATCCTTCAGGAATCATTAAAAAATCTTTCATTTACATTAACAGGAATTGTTTGTGCCTCAGTCTACAAAAAAACCCCAAATATTTCTATCATTTTTGTTTCTCTTGGTGATGTAAAAAAAGATCCCCCCAGCGCCCTACTTTATGTATTTGGTTACATAGGCTTGCAGACTCTCTGAAACATAGTTCTGTCAGGATAATTTAAAAGGGCTGGCATTGTCTGTTACCATGGGATTTTCTAAGATGCATGGGGTAGTCACTTGTCCAAAATCAATGGCAAACCAAGCTCACACATCTTTTGGTTCCCTGTGAAGCTCAGAATAGGTGCTGGGCTGGCTGTCTGTAAAAGATGGTCCGCTGCTGAACCATATGAAGGAGAGCTCTTAGTGCCATGTGTTGCAATCTTGACATGAAGAAAGGGGTAGAATTGATATAAGGTCTTCCCTAATGTCTTGATGAAGATAACCAAAAGGGTGGCAGTTGTAATTGGGAAAAATGTTGGAATCACATTACCAAGGCCAAACAGCAGGTAACAAACATTCAGCTTCCTGGAGGTGAGAAATGAATGTGTGTATGTAGTTCATACCTGTATGTAGTTAATGAGGTGTTTCTACGGGGCATATTGCTTTTAGGAGAAAGAAACTGCAGTGGGACCATCTGTTGATGTAGATCTTACTTGCAAGGCCTTGAAAAGACAGGCCTTGAGAAGCGGTGTTTATTTGAATACTGTAGCTGGACATACAGTAGAAGTCATTATGAGACAGCTTAGTGGAATTTGCTTTAAGATTTTTGTTGCAATACAAAATATTTTGTGTTTTTCAGATATTGATATTTCTCTTTAAACTCCAGTATGCTTGCCTGCTCACACAGGCACACATATATTTCATATTTTATGTCATAACACTGTGTGAGCCATTTATTATTGACTTGTGCCTTCTCTTTGGAATAATATCTGCCCACACAGTTAAAGAACAATTGCCTGTAGACTTCATCCTCTTTATGTACAAGTGTCTGGGTGAGGAGTATTTCACCTGATTGTAACTCAATGAAATAGCTATCAATTTCCTCACTCCTGGAGACAGACTCAGGAAAAGTATCAAAATTAAAGGGAAAATGAGACTTTCCAACTTGAGAGGGACAAAGGGATGTGGTGAATTCCAAGGATTGTGGTTCTGCTGTTTCTTCCATCTTCCATATTAAACATGAGTTGTACCTATTTGGCAGAGACTTCAGCCCATCATGCCACTTGCTATCAGATGTTGTAGCTGGACTTTGAGTTGTGTTAAGTTTTGGAAGGCTACTATTACTAGGAATGGGTGTATAGCTTTCAGACCCTAAGGGCAGCCGATGTATTCCTTTCAAATGCCATGTCGCAAGAATGTAAAGCGTAGCAGCTCTGGGGTAAAGGAGAATGTTTCTTCCTGGTACTCTTTCCTCTCTGCTTTCCCACGTCTCTCTCCATGCATATGACAGAACATAGTTTTATGGATTATTGAGCTTGCTTCTTGTTTCCTGAAGAGCTTTCACAAACATATTTTTAAATCTTTGAATTTGGGTCACTGGCCATGAAGTTGCATATATTTGCCTAGTATGTTTCACTTCTTTCCATCTACACTTACCATTTTTTCTCTTCTGGAGTGAAATTCATCCAGTGTTTTGTATTTGCTATAAATACACATCTCAACTGTATTCCTATCCTTTTTGTCAACAGTAAAATTCCCTTGTTCTATGTTTAGCTTGAATAATTACCAAACCATTTGCAATTAGAACTCTAGGATATGACCTCACACTGATTTATTCCTTCATTTCTTTCTGTGTTTAATGTATTTCAGATACTGAAAATACAAAATCTTTGTCCTTTTATTTTGATGTTTATCAGTAATGGAAACATTCCAAAACAATCATCCAAATACCTATGCTTTGTTCATTTATTGCCTTCTCTGAAGATAAATTGACTGTACTCAACTCTCTTCAGCATTTTTCTTCACCTAGATATTATTGCCTTGTGCAGCCACCCCAAGGTGACTGTTATCACTTAATTAAATCCTTGCACGCTGGGAAGAAAAAACAACATTGTTCGTTCATAACCCCAAGGAGGTGGTTTTTTTGTTTTTTTTTTTTTTCTTCAAGCCACTAAGCTTTTTCCCTGTTTTATTAACTTATTCCTGGCTACAGCAAGACATACTTTGTTGATGAGCAAAAGGTTGTATTAGCTTTTTATTTTCTGGGTAAACTTATCTTTTCTCTGGGAAAAAAAATGTGGGCATTACAACAAAGAAAAAAAATGGGATCTCTCTAAACCCTGCAATTCTAGTAAAGGTCTGTGTAAACATCAGGCTAGAAAAGAGAAACAGGGGAGTAGCAGGAAGGAAATGAGAAAATAAAATGCAAACATAAAATTGGAACAAGACAAAAAAAGTGAAGTGACGTGTATATACACAGAGAAACTACTGCAGTGCTAAGGGAAAATTGTCATAAGAAACAGCATTTTTTAAGAGAAAAATATATCAGGGCTCTTTATGTTACTCTCTAGGGCAGCGTTTTTTTATTAGCCTCTTGGTTAATGCCCTCTCTCTGTCTATTGATTTTAGACTACATAACACTGTGCTCTTATTTTTACCTTTGCATTTTTTTCTGTAGTGCAGTCTTACTTGAAAACTTTAAGATGAAATATTGCATAACAGCCATTCATTGAATATGTTGAGACCTATGATTTTATGTTGTTTTAAGCACAGTACTTTATCTAAGAAAGTTTATTTGAAGCAGTGTGTTGCCAGAATATGTAAAATGGTTTAGCTGACTATTCGCTCATTTCTAGCCGATTAAATGAAGGACCAGAAGATAGGTTTATCTGCTCTAAAATTTAGGCTCAAGCAACCATATGTATTTGTTCATGATGCTAAATCATTTTGCCACCTGCTGTGTTCAACAAGCATTTACAAATAGTAAATGCTATTTAAAGTTATAACATTTGCAGGAGCAGTTTATGCTGTGATATCATTTGTCTAAGAAGCATAAGATTTTAGTCTGTAGTAGGAAAGAGCTTTTAAGTATCCAGATAATAGTGATTTTTGAAGTATTAGTACTTGTAATGTGTAGACTTTAATTATTGTAGGTCATAGGTAGTAGTATACGTTTGTATGGGAACCACAAAACATTGCTAGATTTTCATAGATTTGCTCCAATTCCAAAATTTCTTCAGTATATATCAATAGTTAGTCTGCTACTCTGTAAATTCCCTGTTCATGTTAGCTTCAGCCTAATTCAGGGATTCTTTTTTGTTCTATGCATTTAAAATCTTGTCTGTAGCTTTCTGAATAAAATTATTTTACAGCGTTTATGCAGCTTAAATTTCTCTCTTTCTTAGCAATAACAAAAATCTTCCAGTTTACCTTCACAGACTGTAATAATGCTTTGCAGTCTGTTGTGCAATAGATCTGCCACCCACAGTGATTTCAACCTACACTTTGAGGTTTTATCTAATCTATTGGAACTTTGAGGCCTGTAGACTCTATAGATCTATCTGCACATCTTAATGAACGTAACACAAGGGTATCTGAAGCCTCTTTTATTTGGAATAAAGGCAATATCAACTTTATCAGTTATCAAGATTTTAAGTTTGGTTTGGTTTCAGATTACTAGTAGACAGTGGTTTATGAAACACTAATTCCACATTAAATTAAATTTTGGTGTCAAAAGGGTGATATTCCTCAGAAGGAGATAGTTTTGATATCAGAAAGAGCTTCAAAAGTTGGCTGTAGGCAGAAATCGGTATTTGCATTAGGGTCACTCATTTCAAATAGCTGTAGTATGCACATGCTTTCTATTTACTTTCAAAAACTGTTTTTGCCAGGCTTGATCCTTTTCTTATGTGTTCCTAATTGGAAATTCTAGTTCTACATTTCTTGCATTATATGACTTTTCATAGCTATTTTTAATACTATTTTGTGTTATCAGATGGTGGCTTCATTGCATGATTGGGAAATGGCACAGGAAGTTTCTGAGAGAGAATTTTATGCTGGTGCTTAGGTAGAAATATATGGCAAGATATATTGCAGTTTCAGGCAAGGATGCTTTAAAGTTTCATGCACCATGAATGTCTTTCTTTTAGGGTCAAAAAGCATTCTGAATTTCTAAGCACACTGTTGTGTTTATTTTATTTTCTGTTAAAAAAGTAATTTAGAAATAAAAAGTCTTAAGTACCATAGGAAATCACGTTTAGCAAGTTGAATTCTAATCCTGCTAAAGATAGTACTACTCTGAAAATACCATTTAGATTTTAAACCCTCATCAGCACACAGTTTTCTCAGATGTGGAAAACATTTGGTTGTATTTCTGTTGCAGTTATTTTGTGTGTATGTGTGCTTCTGCTCTTTCCCATCTGGTTTCAAACCAGAATCAGGGAAGGACTGATAGAACACCATTTCTTTTTCACTATAGTGACTGAAAACAGATTGAAGAAATTCAAATAAATGTCGGAACTCGTTAAAGCATGACCACTTAAATTTATTTATTTTAAGTTGGAAGGGTTGCTGCCAATTAAAATGGCAAATTGATATGCAGAAATCTATCTATTCTGCTTTCTGTGTTATGTGTCTGGCAACCTGTTCATTTGGGCATGGTAACAGAACACAATCTGAACTGGAAATACATTCACACAGCAGCATAAAAAGGACTGACAGTGTCTAGTTGCCTATCTGATAGGACAAGGGGTAATGATTTTAAACTAAAATAAGTTAGACTGTGGTTGTATTTGATTCTGCCTCAAGGTAGTTTTCAAGTGACTTAACAAATGGCAAGAGGTGCAGAAAAAAACCCAAAAAACTACCAGGACAAATAAAGGGATTGTTTGAGAAAATTCTGGTTTGTGTTCTATTTTTTACAAAATGGTTGAATTTATTTCATCGGTGCACCACAAGTGAGACTTGAAAGTACACTGCAATAGAGTCAAGAGGTGTTGTCAAAATGCAACATTACAGGACCTCCAGGTAGCAGGAGCAGGAATTCAGAACTACAAATTAAAGATGCCCAGTTAACTGGTGACAAGTGCCCGCAATTTAGACAACTGACCAAAGCTTCCAAACATGGAAGAAGGCATTGCTGAAGGAAGAAGACAGTTGCAGATAAATGCGACTTCTTAATGGAACAGAAAGAAGAAAAATGGAAGCAGGGAAAGTCAGGATGCTATACTCAGACTGTGTGTTTAAGGCATCATAGTTAGAAGAAATTAGAAGTGTTCCTTTGGTTTTCTCTGGGTGGTTTGGAATAGCAGAAGACGGTGCTGACATTTGGCAAGAAGAGTTCTCTCTCATCAGTTCCATTGATGAAGCAGTTTCACTGCAGTCATCTTAGGGAGACATTTTAACCTTCAGATCTGTTCCAAGTTGGAGTGAAACATATAGTAGCAGTGCAGAGCAATCATGTCAGTTCCTACTTGGGACATAGGATACAACATATATATTGTTGATGTATAATAAATAGCATTAGGGTTGGTGGTGTCAAGACTTATTTGGGGCCCTCTAGATAATATGGCATGTGGATTATTGGCACAACCGACAGCTACTGCACTCTGCAGTGTCAAGGAAATCTTGAGCACCCTTTGATGAGCAGGTTATTGATACTTCATGCTGCAGCTGCTGCAGGGGATCCCTTAAAGGCATATTATGGTAGTGTGGCTGCACACAAAAACCCTGTGGTAAAATACAGAGGAATATATTCACATAGTTACAGTGAAACTGCCATTACAAGTGAAAAGTGTATTCTTGGTTGAAACCTTGTTTTTTTGGATTTCAGATGATGCTACGTGGACACTGTCCTGGAAAATAGGATTTTATTATGGAAATACAAGCAGACTCTTAATTATCACAACAGTCAGTAGTGCCACTATAATATATTACCTTGTATTTGAAAAAGAATATCAACCTTTTTCACTGAAAGAGCTGCTCTGTGCTGTTGATATGCTTGAATTTATGCAATGAGCTGGTAAACAGCAAAATCCATACTTATCTTTACCTACACAGGCATTAGAGGTGAGCTCAGGGAAAAACAGAGAAGAGAAAAAAAGCATTTCCTCACAGCCCAGAGTGAAATTAAAGTCCTGTTCATGGCAGAGCTACATGATGTCTTCTCAGCTGGTCTCATATTCCAGCTTTGAAACAGAAGTAGGAGGTCAACATAGCAGTGGTGTTTTGTAGTGGCAGCCCGAGTTGATTTCCTGAAATCATTCAGGACCAGACCTCCAGTTTGATCAGAGTTACCGATTTCCACACAAATGTTCCTTCTCTGCTTTTGTGTGAAATGTACTTCTGGATGAAGCACTGTAACCTCAAAACCCTTGAAGAAAGTACTGCAACTAAGCATAGAGATAGGAGCTTTACTGTGTAGAATGCAGATGTAGTAGAGAATTGCTTCAGAAGGAGCTTTTGAAATATTTCTATTATTAATGAAGTCTCTAATTTGTTTCAGGAATTTAATTGTTTGTTTTTCTGTTAGTCCTGCATATTTGTAGTACTGCTGTGTTCCCTGCAGAAGAATTGGAAGCCAATTCTTCTGGAGTTACCAGATTAGTACATAGTTTTCAGCAGATTTCCATCTTGTCTTCTTTTGACTTTTGTGTCTAAGACAGCACAACCTCTCTGATGTTTTTTCAGTGCTCAGGGCATTTTTAAGGTCTCTGCTTTGTGGTGTCTCATACTACAGAAACTCATAGTTCCATTTTTACAGCTGCAAAAGGTCTCAGAAGCTCCCATCTCTGTTATCAGTCTGCTTTCACCAAACCTGTACGAATTTCTCTGAGACCTCTGCCCACAGTCATATCTAGTAAAAACCGATGCTCAATGCTATTAATGGAACAGACTGACAAAGATATGTAGAGTAGAGACAACTTAATTTCAGAGTTGGAAGAATTTTTTTTTTTTCCCCATGCATCTATAAACCTAACTTCTTGTAACTACCAGGTTCTGATTTGTGCCAATGCAAATTCTTCTTGTTTAAAGGATTGCAGGACTAAGTAGTCAAGAGGCATCAACAGTTCTGGAGACTTTCATTTACTGGTCTTTAGTAGAAATGCAAATAGATGCTTTAATTTAGTTCAGCTGTATATGGATCCTAGAAGATTTCAGAGTGGACGTCTGTGGAACTGCTTCACAATCCCATAGGTGGAAAAAAATTGGTATAGTAAGCGGATCTCTTGCATTAGCGCAAGGATTAATGACAGCTGGAGGAAGTCTCAGCTGATTAGGACCAGGTTCTGTCTTCTGTGTGTTTTAACATGGGATAAGAGGCTGAAGATAAGAAGGTTTTTATTCTTCATGATATATACCTGCTTAACGTTGCTGTTAGAAATGGCACTGAATTGAATGGATTTCGGATTTGTTCTTAATATTGTGTTCTTATTATCTCTATATTGCATTGTCTTTAAAGTATTCTCAATGTGTTCTCTTTCAAGAAGAGTATAAATCAGAATGATATGCTAGGCAAAGAACTCCATTTCTCATTCAAATCTATTTTGGTTGTCTGTGTTGCCACCTAATAGATTAAATATGCTAAATATAAGCCCCTCATCCTGTTCTTCCCTGAGCACAGCCTGTCTGCTTCATGTGTATGAAATTGTGTGATGCAAGTGAGAACACACATATTCACTTCTGGACTAGAGGTCTAATTCTAATCACCAGAATATGAGTATCTACTGAGTGCAGGTGTTTTTTTTAAGAGTGTAGTAGACTCTATATCACAAATCATTCCCTATAATTTTTTTACCTAGTTTTTTTGGACAACAGACATTTAGATGTTGATTGTTTTAGATGGCATGCAGTTTTTGGCATCACAATCTGCTGTCCAAACAGTCTGGAACCAACACTAGGAATCCTATATAAATGAAGGATAGGAATTCAACAGGAATTGGCATCATAAAGAAGTAAGGTCAGTGCTTTAATACACAACTCCCGCAAAATTGAATTTTAGTTAATTGTGATGGTGTTAAATCCCTCCCTCAGGAGTCCTGTTTCTCCCTTTTCTTTTGTACTTGTATATACATATATCCCTTCTCTCAGAAAAGAAAATAGGAAAGACAGAATATAAATACTCTGTCTAGTAAGATTTTAACTTCAGAACCTTTTAACAGTGGTTAGTATAGGATGTATTAATGTAAACCAGTGTTGTTTTAATAATGAATCATTAATGCAGAAGAATGGACAATGAAAAATAGCATTTGTCAATGAGAACAGCAGTTTGGTGTTGTGGTTTGGTTTTTGTTTGTTTCATTGGTTGGTTTTGATTTTGTGGATCTCAAAAATTGTCCATTTGTGGTTTAAGTACTGTGTGGTGAATTTAAGTCTATAGAGAGTAAGCTGAATTTTTTCAGTTACCTTTTACAGCCTCTCCAAACAGTTCAGGTTGAAATTGTCCAGAATGAATAGTTCAGATTCTCCAGACTGCTGAATAGTTCAGTTTTCAGTTTGAATAGATCAGGCTGAAATCAGTCAGATGAAAGACCACAAAGTGTAAAACACTTGTATAGACACAGGAACTCTACAAATATCAGAAATTCTTGCAATAGAGTTTCTATGGTATTGTCTTGTAAAAGATTATTGCTTACCATTTTCTACTTATTCAAAGGAACCGAAGAAAGTAAACTCATAGTTCCTCTCTCTCTCTAGTGGGTACTACTCACTTCTCCACTATTTTAGTCAGGATTGGTTTCACAATCTCTAAAAAACAATCTCTAAAGCTTGAAGTTCCAACAGGTCATAGACAGTTAAAATCTTACTGCCATTGGAAGCCTAAGATGTAAGTTAAAAGAACCTGCCCAGCCAGCTGACTTCAGCAGAGCTAAGAGTGTACTGGGTAAAGCGTGAGACCTCTTTGAACAAATAGTGTCATTCCCTCAGTGCACATCACTGTGTCTTCTATGTGAAGACCTGCATGAAGAGTTCCAGGAGTTCAGCCCAGCAATTTACATCAGCTAATCAAACAGGGAACATAATAATGAGCAGAGATATAGAGGATATAACAAAACATTGCAAGTACTTGACCAAAAATCTCACAGAGATAATTGAAGATCATCTGGCATCTATCATGTAACGCAAGTTGTTCTTATCTGTGTTTTGTTGTTGATACATTTGTCTGCATGTTGCTAGACGGGGTTTGCCAAAAAACCCCAAGCAGTTAAAAAAATACATCTTTTGGTAAACTGGATGCAAAATAGGTGCAAGCTGTGTGTCCTGGATTTTTTTTTTTTTTTCCACATTAGTAAGCCTCACTATTTCTCTCTTCTAATAGCATTGCAGTTTGACCCAAGGTCTGGTTTTTTTCCCCCCTAGTGTGATGCCAACTTTTCAGCAAGGCTATTAGCTTTCATGGTGCAGTTTCCCCTGTGCAGGCAGTACAGTTTGGGATTTTGCAGCAATATAGACTGTCCTTCTAGAAAAAATTAAATTGCTATCCATAAGGCAGAGGTACCTAAAAATCATTTATTGTGTTTGAATACAAAAAATTGTCAACCTCTTAATCTCTTATTTCTTTCTTGAAGTCCTGTGGCTTAGACAGTTGTAATCTTATTCTGATTCTCAGGCTCATAACTGGTATTTGTCAATATGTGAATAGACTTAGGAGGATACCTTAAGAAAACAACTGCCAACTCTAAACATTATTCTTGCCTCCAAACTTTTCTTCTCTACACTTTCCACTTTTGCAGTGTTCCTGTTCTGGAACAAAATCTGTTTTTTCTAATTAAGTAGTAAAGCTGCCCCTGCAAGTTTTTGCTGCTTTGGTTACATAAACACTTATCCTGTAAGTCTGGCGAAAGATGCATCAAGGAAATCAGTAAAGTTTACTCTTCCTCCTTCATTTCTTGGCTTTGAGCTATAAAGCAGACCTCCTTATTATTGACACATTTATTTTTTGGCACTTCCTTGTTGTCATAAATTGCATCCTGACCACATGAGCAAAGAGCAAGAAAATGACAAATTAGGAAGCTGGCATCAAAGTCCATTCTAACCACATCCTTTGAGCTCGTCCTCTTACCTCATCTTCTTTATTGTAGTTGTTTTGGTGCCAAATACATCGTGCTATGTTGCCAAATATGTGTCATTAATTCACAAGGAGTCTATGGTTATGTGGCCATATAACTGCTATGTTCTACTATTATTGAAAAAATTGCAATAGCATGAGGATTAAAACATGGGTTTTGATGTCTCTGGTGACAGGATTTTTACCCAATGGTAAAAGGCTTGTAGCTCAAGGAACACTGAAATAAGTCCTGCACCTTTTTTATTTTATTTGAGCTTTGGTTTGGTTTGGTTTGGTTTGGTTTTATGCAAGGGATTAAAAAGACTGAAGAGGAAGAACAAGGGTTTTAGAGATTTTTGTCAGTAGCTGATCCAACTTTAGTTGCTCATTTTTATTCCAACATATCAAATGCATCCCATGTAAAATCCCGTTTCCACAAACAATGCTATAGTTGACTTATCGTACTTAATTGTGAAAGCCCAAGGTCAGATTTTCCAGCTAAGCAGTTATGCTTTTTTATGTTTCTTGCTGTTGTTGGAGGGTACTACTGTGGTACCTTAATAGTGAGAGCACAGTAGATGAACACTGAGACTTTGAATCAGATTTCTGTTTGTCGTTGTTTATGCCTTTTGTTCCATTTTCAACCCCCATCCAAGAAAAGTGCCCATGTTAAAATGAAACTTACTTTTTTTCATTGTCTTTAGTAAATCATGTTTTTTAAGCCACTCTGTAACACAATAAATAAATTATGCCATGGGGTTTCTAATAAGAGAGGGACTATTTGCTTTCATAAAGCCTTTCTTTTAAAATCATAGTAAAATATTTTTACCATTACTGAATGTTGTATATCTAATTGGTTACAGGCTTTGTCCTCAAATTAATGCTCAGCTCCAGTTATAATAGCATTATGACATAACAGTGAAAAATTCTAATTAAGATGATCTGTTTGCTGGGAAAAAGTTTAGTATATCAATTAATCTGTTTCATCGGGAGGAGTATTACTTTCCCCAGCCCTTCTCTCCTGATCAGAGCCTGAGTGATGAGAAAAACATCACAGATGCATGCTGCATTGGACAAAGAACACATGCATGCATTTAAATCATGTATATCTTACTTTTTACTGATGTAATTGTGAAATATGTTCTTTTTGCATTCATAATTAGGGGGTGGAACAGATGGTGAAGGCTTAGTTTAAAATAATCTGTCATTAAAATAACCTAGCCTACTGGTAGTTCTTCACTCTAACTGGAGTTTAGGTCAGGGTAACAGGGTTTTTTTCAGCATTGGAATACACTGGAAAGAATTAGGGACTTCATGTATAGTGTGAAATATGAGGATATTCTCCAGAAGGACACTGTAGTAAGACTCCAGAGAATTAAATTTGCCTGTGGTGGGAATATGCAAAAATGGCTGGGACAAAATTCCTCTGACAAATATAAATCCATTTAGTACAATGCATTATACATTAGTGCATATTCAGTCAAAGTGGTACAGTGGGTTTCATATCCTGAGAGGAAATAACTTCACTATTCTACAAATACTGTAAGAGGCACTTAGTATTTTGGGTTAAAAACCTGTGCTTTACATTTTCATATTATTCTGATGTCAGAGGATATAAATTATAATTATTGGCATTATTATTCAGAGGTGCTGTAGCTACTGACTTTTACATCAGTCTCACTTCCTTCGTGTCTACCACAGTGCCTCACTCTTATGTGACAAAGGTAATCTTTCTATCAGGCCTGTCTGGCTCGTGTAGAACTGTTTTCAGGAATAAGAAAACTGGCTCAATAAATCAGATACTTGCAAGTCTTGAAAGCGTTTAGTTTATTGTTTCCTCTAAGATTTTATTCTCTAACAGCTTTGAAGAAAGCATATAGATTTCAGCATGGTATTATGATAAATCTTCTCGAGGAGGGGCAAGCATTAACATTTGTGTCGGTTCTTTTTCATCTTAATCCAACCTTAGTTAATAATCAGAAAATTCTACATACTGGGTAAGAAGATGTAATTAACCCTTTGACCTCAGAATCTTAATTGGTGCCCGTTGAAAACAGTGGGGCAGTTAAAAAAAATAAATTAAAAAGTAGCCTGTGGTGATTGAAACAGCATAATACATAATGATTTTCTGAAATCAAAAGTAGTAGGGAACTTCAGCTTTAATCACATTTTGCATAAAACCAGTAAGTGTAGGTTTTAACAGGAAGTTACCAGTCTTCCTTAAATTGAATTTTGCTCAAAATTGTCATTTGGGGTCACTCTGACCCTTTTTCAACAGCCATGTTAGGTGAAATAGGACTAAGTTTATGACAGTCAATTTCATTTATAAAAATAAAAAAGAAATTAACTCAAGAGTATTTTCCTGACAGAAAACATGCTACCTTTATATTCATGTCCTCTGCTTCAATTAAAATAGGACATTTTATGAAAAGCAGTTACCTTTCAGGTCCCATTTTTGTATTGTAGTTGATGATAACTGTGGAAAATTTGAAATAGAAATCCTATCTGCTTTTGAACTATGGTGCAACTGTGCAGAAATTTGTGATGGAAATTACACTCTGGTGCTCATTTAAAAAAAAATAATATTGAAAGCTGGCTAAACCCTATACCCTTCTTGTGTTATTGTGTCCTTATTTATACATACGTAATATGAATAGCACTTTCCGAGATTTCTCATGGAAACAAAATTGTTTGTAAATAGGTAGTATACAATAGTATCACATAGTCTTCCTTAGTGTATCATATAACCTCTGTTATGTTGTCTGCCACTTAAGTCTGCTGCTCTCTTGGCATGCACAAAGGACACACGCTTTATGAAAAATTGAAAAATTTCAACACGCATTACTTAAATAATAAATATTCATAAATAATACCTATGAATAACGAATGAGACAGTCCTTCAGAACTACTGTTTGACCTGTATAAGGAACAACAACGTTGTCACAAAAGTAGTCCATCTCAGCCCTTTCACACTAGTGGGAGAGACTGCCTTGTATTGGAAGGTGGCTGGTTTTCCCCATTTTTATTGTAATTTTTCTAAGGTATCAGGACTTTAGCTTAGTACCTGAAGCCTTTTTTTCTAATGTTTTTGCATTTTGGGCATGGAAGGAGATAGCTGTTTCATTAGCTGTTAATTGGTGGCTTTTTCAAAATACGATTAAATAAACTTTCTGATTTTTGCTCTATTGAACAAAATGCTGAATTCAGCCAGTATTTGTACTCAAGCAGGGAGGTGGGAAAGGAAATGGAGAAAGGACTGACCACAACTTAGTAGTCTCTTTCTCTAATTTTATGGCATGGCAAGTGACAAATCACACAAGTAGCCTGAGCAGTTGTGATGCCAGTGATGCCTCCTTAGTACCTACCTTGTAAAACTAGAAGGCAAAAGTCTCCCAGAAAGAAAGAGAAAAAAAAAGGGTGAAAGAATTAAGCTATTAAATAAAAGGAGAGAATCAGAGTCAATGGCATGGAGAAGTAGCAAACACTTAAGAAAGGTGTCTAACACTTCTCAGTTCAGCAGCTGAAGTTGAATTTTTCATAGCTGCTGCTGACTTTTCAAACTTGAGCTGTAGAAGGTGAAATTTCTTTGGTGGAAGCTAAAATTTAAAAAATTCTTAGTAGCTGTGTCGACCAGAGATAGTGTTATTTATATTTTTCCAGCAAAACTGGTTTCAACCAATTCCAAAAAAAAGACTGTGGAAATTATTTATGCCTAATAAGTACTAAAAGCTTTCTTCAAACTTTCATTTCATTAATAAGCCTGAATTCCTAAATATGATAATGTTCAGAAAAGAAGCAGGAAAGCCATCAGTGGCTTAGAGAATTATTTGCTGTTCTTACTGAACTTTATTCAGATATGCCAAATAAATGCAGAGTACTAAACAGAGAACATCATAAATGGGCTCCAAATGTATATAACTCTTGAGTAAAAGGAGCAGGGGGACCACAATAGAAGTCTGGATATGTAAAACACTTGAGAAGAGGAAAGCTGTTTCTGTATAATACACAAATAACCTGTGTAACTTCTGTCCTCAAGATATCATTTATCCAAGAACAATTCAGGTTTCCAAAAAAACCCCAAAACAAACAAACAAACAAAAGACAGCCCCAAAAGACCCCACCAAAACAGTCTTCAGCACACTAGTTACAAAAAATAATTCTGAGGGATATCCAACATCATGGTTGTGCCAACTAGTAACAACTTGAGGTTTGGAAGAAACTCCTAGCAGGATTGTCTTTACCTACATAATCATTATGGAGATTTCAAAAACTAATCTGAAGCATCCAGGTAAAAACCAACCAGGAGAACCAACCCCTGCTGATAGGCTATGAATCTTATTCAATATGGAATTTTTTTGTTGCTTATGGAGAATGTCATTCTAGCAAGAACACATGCTAGGTGGCCAGGGAAGTAGGGTGACAGCTCTCAGTTTTGTTTCTAACAGACGAGTAAACTAATTTTTCCAAGGAATGTAGGACAAGAGAAAAACCTAAACCAAGACCAAAGATTTAGTCTTCTGCTCTCTCTGTAACAGGTAATGTGGATAGTAGCAAAAGTAATAATAATAAAATAAAAATGAAAATATAATGAGAGAGATCAAATGTGTTAAGATTTTGATTGTCCTTGTGTGGTTCTAAGTTTGAACTTCACTGTTCCAAATATTCCACCTGTTATTCATGTTAAAATTCAAGCAACTGATGTTAATCATTTGAAAAGAAATGATGATGATTTATAAGAGGCCATAAATCGCTTGCATAATATAAATGTTTTTACATGAAGGAAATCTATGCAGATTTACATTTTTATTAATTCATAAATATAAATTAGAGTCTTTCTTTAATGCAGTGTCTTTCATGAGGGTTTGTTTTTCAATATGTGGTTTATTCTTTTTAGAAAACACATTTTTGAACTAATTCCATCACGTACTACATCAGGGAGGGGTGAGCACTTGCCAAAGACAGCTTCTGACCAGCAGCCAGTTAGAAATTAATCAAGAAGCAGAAGAATAAAAAAATCAAAACCCCTCAGAAATCAGTGTGCTGAATTTAGAAAGGAGTGAAAAGATTACATGGCTTTGTCATCATGTATCTCCATCAAATCTGTGTTCATCCCTTATTTTTTCTTCCAGAACCAAATGAATGTCACAGTTATGTTTTTACTTTACAAATACCTTTACCCAGGGGACTATTTGAGCTGGGATTTTTTGGGATTGTTTCTTGTTCAAGCCAGCATTTGGGGTGTTTCTTATTTTCCAAGTTGTTTTAGTATTTCTAATTTGTAATAATTTTGTGATTTTACTTTTTCAGTTGTGAATGCTTTTCTGCCAATAATCAGCCCCATAAAATCAAAGGCCTGTATAGTGTATGAAAAGCAGTTTCTTCCTAGTGAAGATTTGCTCTTATTCCTAGAGGTATATTTCTGTCTTGACGTGCAGTGATTTACTCTGTGTGTCAGTTTAGGATATAGTCCTTTGTTTATTAACTGTACTCATGTTTCAAACAGTATGCATTAGTCTGTGTAGTTGTATTTTGATTTTTGCAGTTGCAATGAAAACCACATACAAAGACTTGAACCTGTCAAAATAAAATCTAATCTAGAGTTTTACACCAAAGGGATGAAATTCATAACATTTCTATAGACCTGAGCTGTAAACATATTTGACAGTAATCTGCTGATTGGCTTTGTTTGTTGTCTCACAAAAGGAAAACGGTGTGTGTGTGCGTGCGTGTATGAGTGTGTGTGTGTGTGTAATCCTCAATTAATTAACAAATTATTGAGGTCCATAGTGGGTTGAGTGATGGTAGGATTTTATTTTCTCTTTTTCAGTTTCTGGGAGAGCAAATTTACTGATTTGATTCTGGGGGATGGGGAGGGATCTCTTAACATTTGATTGGAAGGTTATTTCTTTTCTTTATGTAGTTCTTCCTGATAAAATGGAGATTATTTTTTTTTCTGTATTTCTTCTGTCGTGCAAATGAGATAAATTTAATACAGCATATGGCAGATGTAAGAATGACAATAAGTCCTTGAACTTTGTAATATACTCATATGCTGCTTTTTAATATATAGACAGAATATAAAGGAATTGTCTTAAGGATTAAAATTAAAAACACTGTCATAGAAATCAGAATATTTTCCTCAATTGGTTTTGTAATATCTTTGTTTGAATCTGTTTCTTTCTGCGATTTAGAGCTTTTTATTAATCTATTCTCTTTTTTTGTTGTTGTTTTGTTTTTGTTTTCCTTACTCTGTAGTCCCTGGATGGATTTGTATTTGCACTAAATCAAGAAGGAAAATTTTTGTACATTTCAGAAACAGTCTCCATCTATTTAGGCCTGTCCCAAGTAAGTACATACTTTTGATTCTAGAACATAATTGTGTATGATTCATCCTTCAGTTTACCATTCTTAAGGAAATAATAATTTGGTTTCTGTATTTTGTGTGGAATATTTAGTTAAAGTTGCATCTGGTTCATCCTGAAAAATGTATCTATCAGTATTGGACACTGTGAAAAGAGGAACTTGTGCCTGAAAAAGTATTGCCATGAAGGATTCATTATTAATTTACTGAGAACAAATGAAGTTTCTTTTCTCAGTTGTTTTGAACTTTAAACCTCTATACCTGATAGGAAAGGGACACACTAATAGTACTTCCCCTGTGTCCTATTACTGGATGTTTATGGAGTACCCTGCATTACCCAGGGAGCTGACACAATGACAGGGAGTCATTTGGAGTCAAGAAATGCTGAAAGAGACCATTAAAATGTCTTGCAGGGAGGGTTCCAACAAGGACACATTTTGCCGCTTTTACAAATGCTTACTAACATGAAAAGAAAAATGTATAAAAAGATAATAGTTCAATTTTTAAATTTAATTGCCGACAACTGTTTATCAAAGACTAAAAGGCTGAGCAAAAGGGGGGGAAAGTTGCGTGTTGATGTTTATTCCTAATCCTGCACCATTCAGCAATGTTTAGGAAAGGTAGCTTCTTCCTCCTAGTACTTAGAAATGCAGCAGACAGGTTTTGCATGATGATTTTCAGAGTAGGATAATATACTCCTATTGCAGTCACCCTAAGGAGAAAAAGAAAAACTCAGAAAAGATTTATTTCAGTTCCTTTAAACTGGAACCTGTTGTGCTATGAGGAAGAAACTATAAGACCTGGCAACTGTCAGTTTTGCTGTACCTTAAAAACAATGACATGGGAGATTTTAACATTTGGTGAAGAAAAAGACTAATTTTAAATGTTATCTGGTGAGGGTCTGAATAGAGGTTCATTAACTCCTCAAAGAACATGCAAGCAATTGACTGTAATAAGTTCAGTAATTATTATTTTGTGCTGGCTTTAGCAAACCAAATGTCTCTAACCCTTACCAGTATTTTTGTCTCTCATTAAAATCCCTCGTTTTGTAATAGACTTTAATCCCTGCCTTAATCTGTTTGGGAGTTTGTATCAAGAATCTCAGAATTTGAAATGGGTGCGCCACCATGTTGCTAATACAGTAAAGAATTGGAACTTTAATGTTTATCATTGTCTTCTGCTCATATTAATCTGTTTAATGCATAGTATCCAATGAAGTTTAGGAAGCCAGTAAAGAAGAAGGATGGATAATTAGTTTAAGCAGGTAAATGCTAATTAGAAATCTCCTGAAAGGCATCCATTATACACTAACTTAAAACAAATTTTACAGCCCTGGTTAGTGGTGTAATCCAAATTCTGTCAAGGCAACTGCATTTTCTGTAATTGAGATGTGTATGTTTGCTTTGCATAACAGATGGCTCTGTATGCTTAGACTGATAGCTAGGAAAATAATAATTGCATTATTCTGGCCAAAAGAATATTAGCTCTTGGGTTTTGGCCATTTCAGTCAGTCCTCCTGCCAGCACAGCATATGCACATATATGGATTGGATTTTCAAGGAAATTGATGCATCTGGAATAGTGTGGCCATCTGAAATATCATCTGTTCAAGAAAAAATTGGCTTTAACCCTATGCTAGTCTCTTGTTAAAAGCATTTTCTGCCACTGTCTTTTTAACTATAGGAATTGGTAAATCTTTCCTTACTCTGAACTTATACCATGCTGTTAAGACCTCTCAGTTCATCTGATCCCCATGTATATTTCAAGCAAGGGTCAGATATTAAAAAAAGCAGTTATCTTTGCATGTTATTTCATACATTGCGACAAACATTTTCTTGCCTTCAGTACTGAGAGAACTGAAGGAAAAACAACGAAAAATTGGAACAAGGACTATGGATTTTAATACAATAACAGATTAATGCTACTGAGATCCACTATAACATCTGTGATTTTCAGTGTTCTTCTGTCTTTATGGAGACATCTTGTATTTATCCAGCCTACTCTCTCTATATTTTTAATACATTGTTTTCTTGGTATAAAATTGTAAAGCTAGGTCTCTTAATATTGACAGAAGAAATGCTGTAACTACGTGTTACAAAATCACTGTTCAGTTTTAATACAAAAAGTATTAGCAAGAATATCCATATAGCCATTTCTCAGGCTATAGATGGGAACACTACACTTTGCACTACAACTATCTTAAAATACTTACAAATTCTGAATCTCTGGAGTGGTGCTATGTGATACACGTAGTGTTGCGTTTCTGGCACTGCAAGTAAACATTGATTGGTCTCTACCTTGAGACACCCTGACTATATATTTATATAGAACCTCTAAGTAATTTTACATTTCAGAAAGCCTAAATGAACATTATAAGCATTTTTATTTGATTCATCATCTTCAAATGCTGACTTTGGAGTCTAGCTTTCAAGTCAAATGACAGAGTTTTTTTGGTTGTTGGTTTTTGTTTTTTTTTTTTAACTACCATGTGAGCACATATTTTACAATATATATAGTATTTGAAAAGCAAAATCTTATGTCTCTGAGCTAAACAAAAATAGTCCTTGTCCCGAATCTCAGCAGGTGAAAACAGTTTTTCACTGAACCCATTTTTTCTTTTCTATGAACACTGAGAGCCAGTGGTACAAAACAAATGGATGCTGATGTTCTGAGATAGCTGCAGGGCTAATAGCAAAGAGATCTGATAAAACAATATCTTGGGAGGTTGGCTGGCAATGATGAAAATGAAGTTACTCCTGGCAAAAATAGCAGTATATTTGAACAGTAAACAAAAATTACCATAAATACTCTTTGACATTACAATTAATGTACCTTGCAAGTAGACATCCATAGATACATGTATATTTCTTGAATGCTTTATCTTCCAGCTAATGCTAACCAAGAATTTTAAGTTACCTTGGCAGAATTTTGGAATTGCAATCAGAGTGCTCTCAGAGAACTCAGAT